>NC_062558.1:110016868-110325391 GCF_016906955.1 Phacochoerus africanus
AAGCCAGCCTGCAAATTCCTCATGGTGCAACCCCAGGAAAAAACGAGTCTTTTCCATCCAGTGGGAGTACTTCCTCTCACCAGACCCGTGTGCCATCGGGGCCACATTCCTGCCTTGGGCTGCCGGGGAAGGATGCCAAACAGGTGAGTTTCTATTATAGCTCTCTTCTCCTAAATTCCTGATCCGCTGTGTTCTACCCTTAACTCTCTCTGCTCCTCCCTTCTGTTTGGCCTTCATGTGCTTTAATATCAATAACCACTTGGTTCTGTGCGAAAGCAGAAGAGGTAGAAAGGACATACAGGATAAGGGCGTATCAGTGGAGTCTCCTTTTGAAATTCAGCAGGTGGAGGCCACCTGAACAGTGGCCTCAGGCTGAACACACACAGGTTTGTGGGTCTCCAGTGTCCACTGGTCTTAAGCACTGTCCTCCATCCGCTCCTCTTCTCAATGCCCAAGGCCAAAGGCTGGCACAGACTACAGCCCTCCCAGGGCAGATGGGGTGGCCTCTCCCCAGCCCTTGCCCTTTGGACAATTCCAACCAGGCCCATTTCCTTTCTTCCTTTCTTTCTTCTTCTTTTTGAATGGCTGCACCCACAACATACTGATGTTTCTGGGCCAGGGATTGAGTCTGAGCTGCAGCTCCCGCAACGCCAGACCTTTTAACCCACTATGCTGAGCCAGGGATCAAACCCTCGCCTCTGTAGCAACCAGAGCCTCTGCAGTCAGGTTCTTAACCCACTGTGCCACAGCAGGAACTCCAAGACCCATTTCCACTCGAGAGCAGCCTCCAGGCTAAGACGGAGATCAGTCACTGGTCACTTTCCCTACCTGAGCATCCTTCTGTGAGAACTGGGCGATCTGCTTCTGGTTTTCTGCCATGTCTGTGCCCAGGAGAAGGGACCTGGGCACCTTGCCCCCTGTGCCCTCTTCCAGCATGGGGGTGAAAGAGTAGGGGTTTCGGAGATGAAGCCTCAGCCCATGTTTCTGCAGAACACAGACAGCACATTTGAAGGTAACGTTTGAAGGGCTCTGCCCTTGACCTTCTCGGATTGTGTGACTGTTTAGGTACCTGCCTGCAGGCGCCCAAGGCATGTGGGCTTGGTTCCTATTTTTGACATAAGAGTATAAAAAGCCCTCTTGTCCAGGCACCCTATGGCAGACCATACCACACCATGCCACGCCATGCCATGCCACACATATGACACCATGCCAAGCCACGCCATGCGTGCTACCCAGCGCAGGGGCTGTACTAGGGTTTACAATGGTTACATCACAACAACTCTTTACAGTATATACATATACTTATGCGTACCATCCACACTGTATACATGCAACAAGAGAAGCTCAGAGAAGTGAAATACTTGTCCAAGGTCACATGGGCAGGTGGATTCAGGTCTCCAAACCACATCCCTGTGACTCCAAAGCCCTGGCTCTCAGAGCTCGTCTATAACTGTCCTCATTTCAGAAATAAGTAATTAAAATGTAGACAGACACAATAAAGCTGCAGTTATGTGAAAATCCATACGTACAAAGGAGATAAATTATTCACATCAAAAACCCTTTTACTTACTTTGCAGACTCATTTACTCCATGTCACTTTAAATGGAAGTTCCCTTGATGCATTTAGGATATGATCTGATTTACAAATATTTGACTAGCTCTGAGAACTTTCCAAGAGCACATCTACCTCTTCAAAAGAAGTGGGGACATAGAGTTCCCATAGTGGTGCAGTGGTTAATGAATCCGACTAGGAACCGTGAGGTTGAGGGTTTGATCCCTGGCCTTGTTCAGTGGGTTAAGGATCTGGCATTGCCATGAGCTGTTGTGTAGGTCGCAGACGCGGCTCAGATCCTGCGTTGCTGTGGCTCTGGTGTTAGGCCGGCAGCTACAGCTCTGATTGGACCCCTAGCCTGGGAACCTCCATATGCCACGGGAGCGGCCCAAGAAATGGCAAGACAAAAAAAAAAAAAAGAAGTGGGGATAAAATAGAAGGGGCCTGTGCTACTCCCACAAATAAGACTTACTGTTGCTGCTAGAGACTTTTTCTTAAACTACTTTACTGAGGTATGACTGGCATACAAAAAGCTGTGTATATTTAATGTACACAACTCGATGAATTTGGCCTCTAGAGACTCATTTCCCCAGGTACTTGGCCCATCCCCTCTCCTTTTTGAGGTCTTTGCTCAAATGTCACCTGAGTAGCAAGCACCCCCTCCTCACTGTCCTGCCCCCCACCCCCCACCCCTGCTTCATTCTCCCAAGCACTTATTACCACCCAGCTAATTATGTACTGAGTTGCTCTCCCTTCCAGCAGGTAGGACGTAAGCTCTGTGCACGCAGGGGCAGTGCTCAGTGCTCCGTGCTCCATGCTCCGTGCTCAGTGCTGTATTCCCAGCAGCTGGATACTGTGTGATCAATACATATTCTGTTGACTGAATACATAAATGCAATGTTGCAGTCGGGGTACGTCTTACAGGACACAAATGAGATCTGTGAGCAGAAGCTTTAGAAAAACATAGGGAAACCAAAAGAGACCAAAAATTATAGCTGAAGTTTCCCCAAGCCACAGGCGTTCCAGATGGCAGGATCAGCACGGTTAGCTGAGCATTCTGTGCAGATCAGGGCCTGGGCTGGGAGACGCAGGACCCTTTCTGACACTAAGACTGGGGAATGTCTTTGATTCCAAACTGGTGGAACCTCCAGCTTGGTTACTCTTGACAAGGTGAATTCTCTACCACCCAGGAGGCATCCTTTGTTCCTCTTTGTTGCTCACCCTTGGCACCCCTTCCATTGCTAAGTTTCACAGAACGGCCTCCAGAGGTTGTCCACACCTCCTGCCTCCACTACCCAGACTTAGCCTGAGCCACCTTCCTGGTCTCCCTGCAACCATGGCCGCTTCCACCACAACCCCTGCCATCCAGCAGGTGGACTGACCTTTCATAAAGTCATGCATCCCATCATCCACTTCCTGATCAAACACCTCCACTGTCTTCCCACTGTGCTCAGGACAAAGTGCAGGCCCTTCCCCACAGCCCGAGAGGCCGGTCTCAGCTGGGCCCTGCCCTCCCCTCCAACACCACCTCCTGCCCCGGAGCCATCGCTGTCTGCTCCGTCCGCATGACCTTCTTCCCCTTGGGCCGGTCCAAGAGCTCGGTCCTATGGCAGCTTTACAAACTCAGGTGCCCAAGGGTCCCAGCAGGTTTCTTACAAGGGCTGAGGGCGAGACAGGACCCCAGGAAGTGATGGGGCAGGGTGGAGCTGGGCCCTCGGCCATCTCACACTTGGGGCCAGCCTCTGCAGCAGGGAGGAGCACAGGTCTGATGCTGACAACACTTGCTCTTTGAGAGGTTTGATTTGTACATGAAATGCCTCAATTTCTAACTGGGTGTGCCAGACAAAGCCCATCTGTGGAAAGACACCCAGGAGACCACAGGGGCTAGACACACCCTTGGAGGGAAGAAGAGCAGCTGCCCATCCCACCCCCACCCCCTGAAACTCCAGACCATGGAGCAGGTGGACACACACACACACACATGCACAAGCACTCACACACAGGCACACGCATACACATGCACACACGCATGCACGCACGCAACCTACCTTCAGCTCCAGGTCAGTGTAAATCTGCGGCCGCAGCAGGCTGAGGAGGTAGGATGCTCGGGAGAACTTAAACCCTGGAAACAAATGGAATGAAGCTAGTCACCAGCCATCACCAGTGGTCACCTCCCCATGCCCCTCATCCCACCGCTCACGCTCACCTGGGATTATCTCCTCGGTGACAGCTGCGCCCCCGATCACGTGGCGTCTCTCGAAGACCACCGTGTTCACCCCCAGTCTCTGCAGGTACGCCGCCTGAGGGGCACACAGGGCCCTCCCTTCATCCCTGGGGGCCCACCCGCCCTCTCAGGGTCCTCACCAGGGGGCCGGCTTAAGCTGTTCCTGCCCTGAGATGCCCTTCCATCGCTCGCCGCTAAATTCCCACCTCCCCGGACGTCCTCTATGCCTGACCTGACAGCTCCTGCCCTCTGCTTCCCTTCTGCAAGGCCCAGGGCCTCCGTGAACTCCAGCCCATTTCCTGGCGGGAATCCAGACCACCCAGGTTCCCCTCCCTGTCTCTCTTCCTGCTGGGGTGGCCTGTTTCCCCATGTGCAGAAACGGGGCTGATGATAACAGTACCCCCTTGCCTGCTTCAGGGGCTGCTCTGAGGATTCTTGGAACTGGTCCCTAGGAGGGGCTTGCCTGGGGTCCCTGGCACATAGGATGTGCTCAGTCAATGAAGCTACGATTACAGCACAGCTTTATTTTGAGGAACAAATGATGCAGCTCGGAGGGCAGACTTTTTAAAAAATTTATTTGGCGAACACTACGTGCCAGACACCATGAGAGCGTCACTTTGCCACCCTAGAGTTCGGCACCGTGATTCTCCCCATTTCACAGAGGAGGAAACTGAGGCTCCATGAGGCTAATTGCTCAGGATCAGGGAACTGATGAGCAGAGGTGTTGGGGAATGAACCCAGGCCATCTGGACCCCACATCTACACTCCTGATACATCCTAACGAGAAAGTGAAAGCACAGCCCCGACGTGACCTGGCCCTCAGCTGCGTGTCTCCCATTAGACCTGAACAGCCTTACAATGATGACCACAGACAAGGGTGGCCTGAGGACAGGACAACATGGGACAGAGCGAGCCCACTGCACAACTGGGTCTAAGCACAAAGGAGTACCAGGTCGCCAAAGTACCAAACGCCCCCTCTGGCCAGGATGATGGGACTGCTGCTTCTGCACAGAGACTGGGCTCTGCAGGTGGCTCTCCTCTCCCTGCATGTGGTTTCCCGAGATGCCCAGTCATAGGGCTGCCCCGCTTCCTGACAGCATCCAATCGGAGCCCTGCCCTACTTCCTCAGGCTCTGCCCACATCATCCAACCCAAGCACACGTCCCGGAAGAGGGTCTTCCTCGCAGCCTCCTATCTGGGACCGCTCCACGTTCCCCACGGTCACCACTGGTGTGAGGCTGTGTGAGCCGGGCCCTCAGGGAACGTCATCTATTCCCCTCCCCACAATTCGGTGAGGGTGGACATTTAACAAAATGGAAGCACGGTTGATTTACCATGTCCTGTTAGTTTCAGGTGCACGGCAAAGTGGCTCAGTTATACATACACATACATCTATTCTTTTGTAGATTCGTTTCCATTGTGGGTTATTACAGGGTGTTGAGTAGAGTTCCCTGGGCTATACCACAGACCTTTGTTGGTTATCAATTTTATACACAGGAGTGTGTATATGTAAGTCCCAAATACCTACGGTATCCCTCTCTGCCAGTCTCCTTGGTGAGGGTGGGCGTTTGTATTCTCTTTGGACCGTGGTTCACAGGGATTAACTGACTCACCTTAACTTTCCCAGATGGAAAGTGGCAGAGCTGGGAGACAAACCCATGTTTGTAGTCACATAAAATCAATGGTTTAAATTACGGATCGGTTGAGTTAAATTACATCCCCTGTGAGATGGTAAGTAAAACTGCTATTGTTACAATTTAAGTATTAAGATTTAACACACATCTCCAGGCTCCCCACATTGCTGAGCCCCTTGTACGGACATTCTAGAGAGGCCGCTGCTTAGGAAGATGCTCCATGTTAGTCTCGGGGCCTGAACCCACTCTAGCGCACTCTGTGGCCTCCTAGGGGAACAGAGACTCAGGCTGGAACAGTAGAGCCTTAGGGCAACCCTGGCCCGCCCCGCTTAGGAGCCAGAAGCCGTCTGCGCTGGGACAGGGCCCTGCCTCCTTTGTGGGATTGGCTCCTTCACTGTCTGGAGGGCACTCTAGGGACCGTGGGTAGCTGCTGTGCTCCCCAGGCTGGTACCTGGCCCAGACCTAGTGACCCAGCTGGGGAACACAGGGTCTGTACACGACGGGGGCCCACAATCTGGAAGGCCTCCCAAAGGCCCCCCAAGCCCCAGGCACCTCATCCCCAGGCTCCAACCTGCCTCCCAGGCTACGTCCTTTACACACTTTCGCAGCTATTTATCATCCAGCTTTTGAAAAGTCCTGAGGGAAACCCATGGGCATTAAGAAGGGGTGAGCAAGGGAGCCCCTGGGACCCTCCCTAACGACGGCAGATGTCCATTCCAGCCAGCCACTGGTCAGCACCAGGGAGAGGGGACCAGCCAGCCTTCTCCCCCTGCCCCAGGCCTGCATCCTGCCTTACAGTCCTGCTAACAGGCTTCCTTACAGTCCTGCCCCCACACCCTGGGGCCCGTGAAGCGGGGCAGCGGGGAGGGACTCACAGCCACCAGCCCGTTGTGTCCTGCAACGAGACAGAAGAGTGGGGAGGAGAGTAACAGCAGTCAGTGGGCAGACAGAACATCCCTTGAGGGGTGTGGCCACCCACCCTTATCCCTGTGCCCATGAAGATCCTGGAGAGATAGCAGAACATGGGGGAACCCCTCACCCGTACCTGTATCTTGCCTGAACCTGTTGGGACTGCATCTAGCTTGATGTTGTAAGACACCTGGTCTGTGCGGAGTCAGAATCCCCTGGTTCTTGTCCTGAATCAAAAAAAGTCCTATCACCCTGCCGAGTGGAGACCGGGAGATATCCAGTCTCAGAGGAAAGCTACCCCACGAGGCCTCGGACTGCTGGACTTCCATCACTTGGGGGTGAGCAGATGCCTGTCAGGGGGAGAGCCGTGGTCCACTTAGCAGGGCAGCAAGGGAGACGTGGCATCCCAGTGAGTGCGGCTTGTGGGGACGGTTGCTGTGAAGTTCTTGTTTTGCTCAAGCGAGGTTCATAATGGTGTCCCAAAAGGCTTTAGTCACATGGGGCATCTTTGTCAATTCCCAGTGTCCCCAAATAAAAGAGGAACAGCTCCAAGATGAAGTAATTAAACATATTCGGCTTCAACATGCACTAAGTGTGCTTCAGAGGTACTTGGCTGATGGGACAGTTTATGTCATAAAGTCTCTTCCCAAAAATTTTAGGCAGGCTCCCCCTGGGGTCGGGCCCTGAACTTGGCTTGGGACCCCATGTTCCACACCAAGCCCTCTGCTAGCAAGTGCCTGTCCAGCACGGACAAGCTTCAGGGCCACCTGAGAACTTGCATAACTGCCGATTCCCAGACCCTCCCGAGTCTACTCAGCAGGTTGTGGGTGGGGACCGAGAACGGAGCTCCCTGGTCATTCGGATGCAGGTGCTCTCAGACCCAGAGGCCGAGCACACAGGGCCTGGGGCTGGGGTCGCCTCCCCTTTCCTTACATTTAGGATAAAATGCAGCAGCTGGAGAAGCCCTCGGTGGGCAGAGAACAGGCCCCAGTTGTTTTCAGGGAGGGGTCAAGCCTCACCTGGGACACTCGGCACCTGCTTCTCCTTGGCGACAGAAAGTCACTGTGAGTCTTCAAAGATATCAGAAGATGACTCGGATCTCAGTGCAAACCTGAACCCAGGGTTGATCCAATAAAAGGCTCAACCATTAATGTGACAGACATCCTCAAATAGGAGGAAGCAATGACCCACAAGATGGATTTCTCACGGCTGAGCTGACTTTGTTTTACATTTTCCACGTTGAGACCCCCAGAATTTTCGAGGTCATGGAGCCAACTTCTCATCCATTAAAGGGACTTCTGAAACAGAGCTTTTAAAATCTCTTTGAGTGTGATCCACAGGAAGAAATGCCTTTTATTCTGTGATCTGGCACACCTTCCACATGTAAATGGATTTCACAGAAACAAGTTTCATGGGATAATCTCTTTGATTATATTTCATTAAAAATCCTAGTTGATATAGTACTATTTTCACGTGCTTTTGAAAATTTTTAAAGGTTAAAAAATATGCTGGATGGGAATCATGAATGGATTGCAGCCTGCAGTCTGAAAAGCCCTGTTCTCAAATACGCACAACAAATGAAAGGCAGACTGTCCTGGGCTCTTACCAGCTTCTGCCATCTTATTCATGCATAAAACAGAGGCTGCTGGACCTGCAGTGCTGCAGGGAGAATAACCAGTAATATATGAAAAGCCCCTGTCCCTTAGCAGACCCACAATAAATGGTAGCCGTTTGTCTTTTAAAGCAGCGCTGATCACAAATGTCTGAAAGCTAATAAAGGCTTCCAGGCAACGGGGGCCAGTTTCATCATCACATATGAGTCCACAAATGCACTATGAGACCTTAAACTGCAAAGGGCGAGGATCCAGCAGCACAAGGTCCTCCTCCCTGCAGCACTCCCACAGCCCTGCGCCCGGCTGAGCCCTCCTGAGGCTTCTGGTGACCTCCTCTTTTCCACGGAAGGAGTCTCAAGCTGCGGGCTCTGCTAATCTCCAGGTGGGACCGCAGGATTCCTTGGGCAGCAGGCACGCAGGGCTCTGAAGGTGCATTCTTGAACGAGTAGGCTATAGAGGCTGCATCAGGTCCATTTGAAGCTTTGGTTAGATGTGCCAGCTTCCTCAGAATCCTAGTCACCAGGGACAGGGCCCAGGATCAGCATTTGAGCACACTCTTTGGGTCATTCTTAGGCATCTGTAGCCAAATAACGAAATCAGGGTCCTCCCGGGTTACTGGTGTGACTCCAGGGAGCAGAGCTAATTCTCAGAAGTTGCAACTCTGTTCCTCATTCAGGCTGGAAATGCCCTCACACCAGGCTTCCCATTAGGCTGAGCCATTGGGCAAGTCATGTTGCAGACAAAGTCACGCCCGAGCCTCACACACTTGTGGGCAGTGCACCCAGGCATCTGGGGACCCACCGTCAATCCTCCGTGCCAGGAGACAGCAGGGGTGTGCTGTCATCAAGGGCAGAAAGGGTGGGAGGCCCTTCGATTTACTGAGCCCAGTCAGTGGGGGCTGGAGCTGAAGTCCCCCAGCCCAGGGAGCTGGTGAGGCAGTTGTCCCACACAGCCCGTTAGAAAATTAAGTGACGTAAACTTGCACTGAAATAATTAAAAAAACCAAGGTAACAAATGCTCAAAGCTTGTCCCTTCCTAATGATGTTGCTATGTTTTCCTGTTGTCTACGATTTCACGGTTACTCACCTCCACGCACCGTGAGGTGGCCATGCCTTACAGTGATGTCCTATTGTGTCTAATTCACATTTGGCAACGTCACGTCAGGAACTTTGAAAAAGGCCACAGTGGAAGTATTCGCACCACGGACAGCTGCAAACTTTCAACTTTATTTTTTGGTTGTTAGACTTAAAAAAGTGATGGAGAAAGTGCTAATAATGCAGATGAAACTTCACGGCAGTGGTGTCTGCCGTGAAACAGTGCAGAGCTGGAAAAGCATCATCTGGTTGAGCAAAGTCATCCCGTCGTTGAGGGAGGAGCGAGAGCTGGACATAAATCTTTGTTTCACTTTCTTCTGCTCTTTAAAGTAAGTAAAAATATCAAACAACATTCTTTGGGGAACTATTTTCTTTTGTCAGTTGCAACCCCAGGTTGGTTACTGAGTTTGGCAAAAGTCACGGGAACTTGGTAAGAATGGACTGGCTCCCTGGAGTTTAGAATATTGTATATCTTACCCGTAAAATTGGATGCAACACTTTTTATCTCAGTGTTTGCAATAAACTTGGGAATGGAAATATATGCACACTTTCTCCTGGAGAGACAAACATTTATCAGCACACGGCTGCTTAGTGTGCATTAAGAATGAAGAAATGCCCTAACAGGGGTGCGGCTTTAAAACTGTGTGAGCAGCATGTTCTTCTGGTCCTGTCGTTGTCTCTTTGTATACACCCAGTTGGAAATAACATCCCAAGGTGAAATTTGGGGTTTTTGTGTGAACGGAAGGCCTTGAGGAAACACAGCCTGGTCCTGGCCTGCAGCCTCACTTGCTCCAGGTGGAACCCGGCTCCCTGCAGCCTGGGGTGCAGCAGAGTGTAGCAGGCTCACTGCAGCAGGTGTCCCATGTGCCCAGATGTTCAAGGCCACGGGGGGCTGTCACCCTCTGTGGACAGCCAGGAGGATCTCTGGGATGCATTTCTGTTTTTCCCTAACTCCCCTTTATGGACCAAGAGCAGTGCCCTCGGGTGGCCAGATGGTGGTGGCCAGAACTCAGGGCACTGGGGGTGACTGGATTTCACAGGTCTGCCGTCCCAGGGCTCTTTCTTTCCACTCCCTAGGTACCATGTGCTTTCCAAGAATGAGGCGACAACTAGCTAATTTCACAGGCGATACATGGAAACTCCTGAACTCCCCTAGTTCTCCAAGGTCATTACAGATGGGAAGACTCAAGCCCGGAGAGGGCAAGCATGTGCTCCAGGCCACACAGCAAGTCCACGGCAGAGCCAGCCCCAGAGCCCCAGCACCTGCTCACAGATCGGTGGGCTTTCCACATCAGCACCTGCTCTTGCCCAACTCCTGGCCAGCTGGCGCCGGCGAAGAGGGAGGGGCAGGGCTTGGGAGGCGCCCCTGCAGACTTCTGAGCAGACTGCCCGCCTGCCCCTCACCTCCAGCAGCTCCGGCCCGGCCCGCTTTACCTGCTCCTATCACCACCGCGTCGTACTCAGACTTCAGGTGTCCCCGGGTGGTGTCTGAGTGAGTTCGTCTCCAAGCAGGGCGGGGAGAGGCACGCAGGGCCCTGCTGAACCCTTGGCCACATGCAGCCATTTCTGCCCAGGACTAGGCCAGGAATTTTGCTTGCAATCAGCTTCTTGGGCCTCTCCGGCAGGGGGAGGAGCAGAGTGAGAGCAGGAAGAGAGGAGGAGCTGAGGCCCAGCTGCGGAACTTGGCCTCGGGCCATGACTGAACAGAGGACACTGAGCTGCCTGGGTGGCAGGCCCAGTCCCCTTGGGGCAGAGCTGCGGGAGAGGGCCTGGTAACCCGGCGGAACTAGTGCTGTCTCCAGGTCTCTAGAGAGTGCTCTCTGCACTGGTAATCCCCCAGGGCTCCTGGGGGGCCCAGGTGCTCAGTGCAGCTCCTCGTGGAAGCCCCAGAGGAGGGGCGCTGAGGCTCTTAAATGTGCCAGCTGAGCTGGGCGTGGAAATCCGAGCACAGAGACCCAGATCAGACTCTGCTCCAACTCCCTGTCCCTCTGGCTTGTAGGGGTAGCTACTCCATCCCCACAGCAGGCTCAGGGGCAGTGCCCGAAGGCCTCGGGGACCCCAGAGAGCCATGTGTCCTCCCCTAAATGCTTAAACACCAGCCGCTTCACAGGCTCCTGCAAAGCTGGAAGGGCTTGGGGGCCCAGCTTAAACCGTCTGTGATTCTTGGGGTTCTCCTTTGTCTTTTGAAGGCCTGAACACTTCTCTTGTCTTTTGGCATCCTTTCCCATTTTCCAAGATTCCTCCAGGATGGAAGAGCACATCTGTAAATACCTTCAGCTAAACAAACACTTACTGCCCTCTGGCCTGTCCTGACTCAGGGGTCTCTTGGCTTGCTGCCCATTGGTCAGGCTGCCTCCCACCCAGGAAAAAAGCAGCTCAGGGTCTCCTGTAACTGCTCTGGCACCTGTCAGTGTTGTGCAAACCCACTACCAGAACTGCACCCCAGACTCAGCAGAATCAGGAGAGGACGTGGAAGGTTGCCTCTGGGTGTGGATTTCTGGGGCCTCTTCTACTCGACTCAGACACCCCTCCACCCGCCACAGCAAGTTTACACTGCTCATGCATCTGCCAACAGCCGATTCAGGATCTCCCCCAGCCCCATGCGAATTAAAATACGGAAAAACTGGGGGGACTAGTTAAACCTGACACATCACATCATGCCGCAGCTAAAAATGAAGGGAAAGGGAAAATACTATTTGACACAAGTGAGCACCCGAAACAGCAGCAGCCTCCCAGACTTAGTCTTTCCTTTGCGCTTCTTGTATTTTCTACAACTGTGCTTTAAATTCCTGTCCACAAAGTCATGATGTTAAGGAGAAGTAGTCCTTGTCGCCTCGCCTCGTGACTCTTTCCCCAGCTGCCGCCTTGGGAGGTGTGGTTCTAGGTCCTTCAGGACCTCTGTCTCCGCAAGTTGCGGAAAGAACAGTCTGCTCTGCGTGAATTTCAGCTCAAGGCTCAAGGCACAGAAGGCCTGGCCGCTGTCTGTGTGTCACACATGAACCCATGGCTTTGCTGGGCCGTGCCTGCTTCTGCCACCTCTATTCCCTCTTTCCCAGCCAAGACTCTTGGCCGAGAGCACCAGACGCCCTAGCCTTGGGCTCTGATGGCCTCTTGCCCTTGTGTCTGTCCCTGGGGAGGGAACTTCTAGGTTGGAGGAGGGGCTGTGCCCCTCAGGCAGTGTTCTCAATCCAGGGCACACCAGGACCACCCGGGAAGCTTTGAAAAACCTCAAAACCTGGGATCACTGGACCGAGGGACCTGAAATCTCTGGGGCGGGGCTGGGGCACCAACCAGGAACCAAGACGAGCATGAAGAGGCCACCAAACAGGGCCAGCAGCTTGAACAGTAATGGTAACTGGGACCGGCATTTATTGAGCACCTGCCACATGTCCAGCAGGCCCAGGACCATCCTGAGAGGGGGTGCTGTCATCTGAACATGGGGAGCCAGGTCTAGAGGTGGGGAAGCCTGCCCAGAGACGCAGAGATGATGTGGCAGAGCTGGGGTTTAACCCAGCTGGGAGCACCTTTAGTTTGGGGGGGAACTGGCATCCTGAGGGCGCTCTCTCTACTGAGAAGCCCCAAAAGGGGGCTGCCCCAGTTCTACCCTCACGGTCGCTGCTGTTCTGAGACTGAAGGAATACTCTGGCCTCCCCTCCTCCAGACGGAAAGGTTTGGGGATTTGCTCGTTACTGGGGCTGAGGCTGGTCAAGGTGGAGTTTCTTTAAGAAAGCTTGGGGCCGCCCTGGACTGTGACGTCCTCAGGTGGCTGCTATGAGGAGGAGGCTCTCATCATGGGGACATACACAAGCAACGTGGGCCTGGAGAACAGGGGGCACGGGCAGATGCACGGAAGCACCCCCCTCCTCTGGCCTAGGGCAGGGGCACGCGCGAGGCCTCCCCCAGGCACCGGGCCAGCTCAGCTGCCTGTCGCACCAGCATGTCCGTGGGGATGACTGACAGGTGGAGGGCTAGCAGTTCGTGGCACCTGACGGCCTCGGCGGGGTGGCCCTTGCTGTAGTACCGCAGGAGCTTCCTGGGGAGACAGGGGCAGGATTCAGAAAGGAGCCAAGGCCATGGGCCTCTCCAGGCACCTTGCAGGCACTGGGTCACCTCACCAGGCCCTAGCACTGGGCCAGAGAGGCCTCCCCTGCCCCTTGCTGACCCAACCATACGAGGCTTGGCCCCAGGCTGTCACGGCCCACCGCTTTGGGCCCTAATCCTGGAGTGGCGTCTGCTGGAGGGCAATGCCCCAGTACAGGCACCACAGAGCCAGCAGGGCAGGACTTCCGGAGCCCAGCAGAGAGGTTTGCAAATGCTGCCTCGAGCGTCAGCAGGAAGAAGGGCAGGAACCCCAGTGAGCTCCCCACTCTTCCTCTCACTGAATGCCAGGCTGGGAGGAGCTTCTAACAAGGGGGGATCAAGGGGGGGGGGACATTCCTGAAGGAGGGGCTGCTCCCTCTGTGGGGACTGGCACTCATCTCCCATCATCTGTCCCCCTGTGTCCCCAGCGGCCCTCTGGATCGGTGTCACCTGTAGTAGTCTCCTCCCAGCATGCCCACGGGAGCTGAGTCGTCAGACAGGACAGGCACCTCGATGATCTGGAGTTTGTGGCCCTGGGGAAGGAGGAAGGGCTTTTTGAATGGGGAGGCGGTGGGTGTGGTGGAAGAACATGGGACTGAGTCAGCCGTACTGGGTCCGAGGCCGGGCCCAGCCCTGTTTGGTGTGCACTTGGTCCTGGGAAAATGCGTGGGCCTTTTTACCTGTCTTCCCACCTGTGAAGCAGGAGTACCAATAATCTCGCAAAGAACATCAGACCTGATGAATATGGAGCTCCGAGCTTCGTGCCTGGCACGTGGTAGCTCTCGTTCCTATCAACCAGGGAACCTGGGTCAGCAACGGGCATGTGCGCAGGAGGGCGACCCAGGGGCATGTCGGGAAGGGCAGAGCGCTGCCAAAAGGCCGAGCCTCTCTCTGAAAGCACTGGGAATCGGCAGGGTAGGAGGGGTGGGGAAGGGACTTGAGCTCAGCCGGGTTCCACTACCTGCCAGACACAGCGAGCCCACCCTGCAGGGGGAGGACTCGCTGTGTTAAGAGGCCGCTCACGACGATAGCCCAGGTGCAGCCAGACTTCACACCTGGTCTCCCCAGCCCACAGCTCTACCTCTATTACCTATTACCCTGTGGGCCAAGCATGCACATGGGGCCCTGTCTCTCCCTAGATGCTAAGGTGACAGTCACCCCCATGTCCAGGGCACTGCTGAGGAGGGCACAGAGCAAAGATGGGAGCCTGCAGCTCAGGGGAGCTGAGCCTGGGTCCTGATGTCATCACCTAGGGTCTCGGTGGTCCTGGCTGTGGTGTCTGACTCAGGGCATCAGCGTCTCCCACTGAAAGATGGGGTCCGTGACACCTGTCCCAACCATTGCACAGGCTGTGCAGACAGATGTGGGGTCGTGAGACTGCTGTGAGGGACCCCGATGGCTACACTGAACCATGGAAAGGGATGGGCTGTGACCTCAGGCTGAGGGGAAGGAGGGCTCGCTGCCAAGAGCAGAGAGAGGGTGTGGCATGAGTAGGGGAGGGGTCAGGATGGGAGAGTGGCCCTCAGAGAGCTGGGATGATGGCCGAAGGTGACACGTGAGGAGAAAATGAACAGGAAAGGAAAGTGAAGGAAAGAGGAGAGAGCAGGTCCCTTGCGATTCAGTGGGTTAAGGATCTGGTGTTGATACTGCTGTGGCTCTGGTTACAGCTGGGGTGTGGGTTCGATCCCTGACCTGAGAACTTCTGTATGCCCCTGGCACAGTGAAACAGACAAAAAGAAAAGAAAAAAGAAAGGAAAGAAAAGGAAAGGATGAAAGAAAGAGGAGAGACACAGCGAGACAGAGCGACAGTGAGAGGTGGCAGGGAGGAAGGAGACAGCGAGGCCACAGAGCCCTTATGCAAATGCCCCCAACTGGCTGGGCATACCTGTCAGCTCCACCAGGGACGAGAAGAGATAGACAGACAGACTGCACAGAGTCCAGAAGAAAGGAATCCAAGAGTCACAGAGGAGGAACGCATTTCAGGACCGTCCTGCTACACCCACCATCTCGTTCTCGAACCACAGGAAGTAGGAGCAGTAGAAGTCCCCCTCGCGGAACAGCAGCGTGGTGTAGCCCTTCTGCAGGTACCTGCGTGCCAGCCGGATCAGGGACCAGACCTGGGGAGAGGAGGGAGCGCTCATCTCCGTGGCCTGCGGCGTGGTCTTCTCCCCGCAGCAGGGGCTGGGCTCAGCCTCTCAAACCCGGAGGGAAGAGGAGCTCTCAGAGGAGCTCCCGAGGCCAGAGGCCACTCCTGCTCATCTTCTTCCTGAGTGTGCCGGCCCCGCCGGGGCTCAGAGAGGAAGCTTGATGATAAACAGATATTGGATGGACGGAGGGATGGATAGATGTTGGACTACCCTGCCAGCTACTGCAATAACAAAATACATGTAAAAGCACCATGTACCTTTACTATCCACACACGCCATCAAACTAAGTTCATCACTCAAGCCAGAAAACAGCCAGGGACACAGGATGAGATGGGGTGCCCAGCAGCCCTCCTGCTGTCGAGGGCCAGCCACTCCCCGGGCCCCTCAGGGTTGAGGGGCTCCAGAACAAGCTCTAAGGCAGGAAGGTGCTGGAAAAAGGTTTGAATGCACAGAGTGCCCTGCTCCAGGCAGGCCCTCTGCTCTGGGGTAAAGTCTGAATCAGGGGACCCACGGGAACACAGTGACCAAGGGACCACGTGCCTCAGTTCAAGGACTTTGGACACTGCCCATGAGCTGCCCTGGGGGAAGTTCAGCTCCCCTGGCCCCCAGGGCTGGGAAAAGTCTGGGAGCTCTCACCAAAGAGTTCAGTGGAAGGTGAGCCACTCCAAACCTGACCATGGTGCAAAATACACGTTTGCTCCATTTTTGAGGAAAGCAATTTGACAACCTGTATCAATAACCTTAAAAACGTTCCTCCCATTTGACTTTGTAATTCCATTTCTGGGAATCCATACTGAGAAAAGAATTGGAGATGAGGACCAGGATGCGTGTCCAAAGGTGTGTGCTGCAGAATTATTTATAACAGCGAAAGCCTGGAAACAATCTAAATGTTCAACGCCGGGGAAACGGCTAAGTAAACCATGTTCCGCTCGCAGGATGGACTACTTTGCAGCTGATGAAAATCACGTTGATAAAGAATTAATGACATGAGGAGATGCACCATTTAGAAAGGGAAGTGAAGATGCGCTGAACACAACTGCCTATGCAGAGTGATCTCAACGACACACCACTGCACAGGAGAACAAGGACAATCAAAGGATCCAGACAACCCCAGCTATTTCCAGAAGGGGGCGAAGACGTTAGTGTGGGTGGTACCAGGCACTGCTCAATCGACTCCAAATATATTTTGTGCCACATGCTGTGCTGAGCACTTTCCATGCATCGCCTTATGCATTTGTAATCACTGCCGTGTGCTAGGATGTGGATGGCGCCAGGACCCTCCTCTACAGATGCGGAAACTGGAGCTCAGACTCAGCAATGCTCCAGGCCACACAGCTAGAGAGGGGCAGAGCTGGGACTCCAGCACCACCTCATTTTAACCATGATGGATTATGTGGATGATGGATGGATTTATGCAGACACTTGAGTGTATCCACATAAAGTAACCACACATTAAAATAATATATATTATATATATAAATATAGTATATGTAATACATATAATAACACAATGTATACTTTATGTATGTGTAGGGAATATGCGTAGTTTTTAGAAAGTGGCAGAGGCTCCATTCTCCCCTTAAGAAATACCAGTTTGCCATGAAGAAGAATCAAAAAGAATAAAAGAACTCCCTGAAACTGTTTTCCTTTTTTTTTTTTTTTTTTTTTATCTTTTTAGGGCTGCACCCGAGGTATATGGAGGTTCCCAAGCTAGGGGTCTAATTGGAGCTATAGCTGCCGGCCTACACCAGAGCCACAGCAACGCCAGATTCGAGCCATGTCTGCGACCTACACCAACGCCGGATCCCTAACCCACTGAGCAAGGCCAGGGATCAAACCCACAACCTCGTGGTTCCTAGTTGGATTTGTTTCCACTGTGCCATGATGGGAACTCTCTGAAACTGTCTCTTTGTAGAAACCACCTAGCTTTACATCCTGACACTCAAATCGGTTACCTGTGTGCCCTCTCTCTGTCACTGGGCACGCCTTCACGCCAGGCACTGTGCTCGGTCCAGGCTTTTTCCTCCCCTGACCTCGCTGCCCAGGCTCTGCTGCTCCAGGCACATTCATACACCCGGGAAGGCACCCCAAAGGGCCAGCCAGGGCCCTAGGAGGTGACAGCTATTCTTAGGAGCCTAAAGGGCTGGGCACAGATGCCAGGAAGAGTGCCCTAAGGGTTCTGGTGGGGGTGCTCAGAGCCTCCCTGGAGCCCGAGGGTGGAGGTCAGCAGGGGTCAGCAGGCGCCGTCTGACAGCAGGGCCAGGTTACCTTGGTTTTGACGAAGGTGGCCAGGGGCCCCTTGCCCAGCTCCGAAGAAGTCCTTTCACTGGTGCTAAGGGAGGGGGCCACCATCTGGCCAGTGGTGCGGTCCACGTAGATGAAATGCACCAAGCCCGGGAAGTCTTCCAGGTAGGTGAGGATCTGAGTCAAGGTGCTCGTAAAGCCAGAACCCGGAAGGGAGCTTCTCTGTCCCGGACCCAGGCTTCCCGCAAGGCCTGCCCCCATCACAGGCTTCCGCTTCGGCCACCGCCTCCCCTGCCCTCTGCCCCTGCATCCCCTCTCTACCCGATCTCTCCTTACCTACGAACCCTAACGCCAAGAAGGTCTAAGATGCAAGAACAATGGCTCCTCGGCACCCGCCCATTTAATGCGGGAAGTTCTGATCCCAACAGAAACAGGGTATGTTCATGTTTCACCATTTTCATGAGGGGTGAGTTTAAACAATGTACCCAGCGAGGCTGGTGTGAGCAGAGCAAGAGAGCTAAGGGGTGAGCCTAGCAGACCACCCAGCCCACACACCTCACTGTGACTCTGTGCATCTCTACACCTCATCTCCAGAGGCAGGGAGGCTCCCATGTGATGGAAGGGCAGTGGCTGATGGCGAGCAAGGCCCTCTGCCATTCCTGTCACCTGTGTACTGAAGACCGAAGGCTCGGGAGACTGGAGGCCAGACCCTTTAGAGATTCTAATATAGAAAATGCTGCTCCATGTGAAGTTCTGGGGCAAATCAGCATTTGATAAAACTAGTGTTCTGTTTTGGTTGTGATGATTGTTGTACAACTATAAATGTAATAAAATTCATTGAGTAATAAATATATATATATATATATATATATATAAAGCCCACTGCTTACCTAGGGGGAAAAAAAAAAAACTAGTGTTCTATAATAAAAGGGTCAAATAAATCTTGGAGATGGTTTTTAAACAGGAACCAATAAATACACTGACCGCAGGTCCTCTCAGAGCCTTCACACTCCACTGTGTACCGTGACCTCTAAGAAGGACGGGGCCCCCCAAACCTACCTGACCCCAAGCCTGTGCCCCTCGTGGGATACCCTCCGCCACTTGGTCGGCTGGACAACCCCCACATCAATCATCCCTGAGGCTTTCAGAAGTAACTTGGGGAGAGTAGGAATTTCCGAAGTTCCAACCCTGGAATGTCCATACAGACAAGCCCCTGGGACACTGTCTCCTATCATTTTTCTTCAGAGAAATGAAGCTGAGATGGTGAAATACATGCTCTTGCTCCAAAGCCGTAGTCCCTCACTGGGCAGGCGGCCCACGATCAGGATATGACACCATGGTGACGTTTCTCCTGCTCTTCACCAACAAGAAGTCCCTCCAGTCCGCCAGCTTTTCTCTGCAGGGAGGAGCGGGGAGCAGGGGTGGGTAAGGTGTACCTCACGGTCCTGCCCCGGCTCAGGGGTGGGGGGCCACTCCCGCACTTACTGCATGAGGGTCTGGACCTGGTCCTGCAGGTCCTCGGGCAGGTGGGGGCCTCCCCGGCCTGGAGCCGTGGTCAGGAAGCTGAGACGGTAGATGGCACAGAGCTGCCGCTTCACCCTCCCACAGGCCTGGAGCAGCCTGGGTGCCAGGAGATGAGAGGTCACAGCGGGGAAGGGCCCTAGGGGCACGCCCAGGCTGGCACCCTGTGCCCTGTGCCCTAACAGAGGGCACACAGCCCTCACGGAGCCAGAGGCAGCTTCCCAGCCACCCGCCGCCCTAAGCGGTGCTCTGAGTACTTGGAATCTCATCCAACCTCATGGTTTATTTTCTGGAGAAATGAGGGGCAGTGACGTGCCCGAGGTCACACCGAGTCCATGCTGAAGCTGGGCCTCTGCCTGTGGAGTCGGGTCCCCAGGTCCTGCTCCTTAACCTCTGTCTTCTCTGCCCGCAGCCTCCCCCCCGCCTCCGAGGGCTGGACCTGCCCTCCCGGGACCCCTCTGCCCTCAGAAGTGCCTTCCTGAGCATCTTCTCCCTCTGGGCCTGGAGGAAAGTTGCCCCTTTGTCCAAATGACTGCCCCTCGTCCTCAGGGCCCACCACTTACTCCCAGGACGAGCCAGGCTCACTTTTGGAGAAGGCCTTGGTCTTAAACTCCAGCCAGGTGCCCTGTAAGGAGGACAGGTGATAGACAGCTTCCTGACAACGGCTCCACAGTGAGGTCCAGGGGAGACCCTACATCGTCAGGCTCTAAAAGGCTCCCCACAGCCCCCCACCTCCACAGCTTATTTTGGCCCAGCGCACATCCTCGGTCCACAGCCAAGCTGGGTCTCTGGCAGGACCCCAGTGCCCTGCGCCCCACCATACACCACAGTCTATTTACTCAGCAGTTATTTAAAGTACAATTTCTGTGTTTCAAGCGCCAGGCAGACAATGTCAACGAAGGCTGTCAGAGTGACAGGTGGTGCCCCACAGGGGGCAGGCATAGGCAAGGGCCAGGGTGCTGAGGAGCCCTTAAGGGGAGCTTTGCATCCTAACCCGTGCTCGCTGCGGTGCCCTGGGCCCTGGGAGAGGCTGAGCAGCTGTGACTGGGGGATAGTTTGGGCCTGGGCTTCAGTTGCCTGTTCCGCCTCTTCTAATCCCTCTGCTCATTTTCAGACCAGTGCAAACTCCAGCCACAACGAGTCTCAGTTCCTCAAACAGACCCAAGCCCCACCAGCATGTGAGCAGCCTTGGATCTCAGCCTCTCAAGCTCCCTCCTAGGCTCCTGCCTGGACTGTGCTGTTCCCTCCCCGGCTCACATACTCTCCCTGCGTGCTGGCCTTACCTCCCAGCCTTGCGCTCCGAGCGTCCCTGTGTCCCGTATGTCTGTGAGACCAGCTGTGTGGCAAGGAACGCCACGGGCAGACCACTGGCCTTCACCGAGTCCTCAAGTCGGGCTCGGGCTCTACGGCTCACGAACCTCGGAACCTCGGCCAAATCCCCATCTATCTGGGTCCCAGGATCCTCAGCTAAAAAATGGGAGCTCTACCTTATGTTCTGCCAAAGTCACATGAGAATGTTCTGGGAATGTCAATGCCGCTGCTCCAGGTTTGCGTTACTGTTTCCTAACAGGGGAAACGAGGACCCCAACCCTACGGTGGGGTGGGGGCAGGGCAGGGCAGGGCCCAGAGCCTTGGCCCCTCACCCCATGTGGACGGAACAGGTCCTGCCGCCTGTCCCCAAGGTGGGGTATCCAGGGCCTGCGTCTCACCTGAAGCTCGTGCCCACCTCGACTCTTGACAAACTTGTCCATCCGCTGGCGCAGGTCTCCCACGAGGGGGTGAGACCGCAGGGCACTCCCGGCCTCCTGGCCTTCCTTCAGCTTCTTCTCCAGCAGAGAAAACCCATCCAGCAGCTGGTACAGGACCAGGGCCAGAGGGGTGCTGGGGCTCTAAGGGAAGAAGAGCCAATGGGCAGCCATGGGGAGGGCATCCAGGCTGGGGCATGACCGGGGCCGGCGGGGGTGCGAACCTTGGTCAGGAGCACCATGGTGATGCCCGGCCACAGGGGCAGGCAGTACATGGTGTGTGGCACCATGGGGCAGTAGTTCTCTTTCACGCTGGTGTCCAGGAAAATTCTCCTGGGGCTGGACAGTCCTGGGGAGTGAGGGACCAGCGTCTGGAGGGTGTCCTCAGCCATCTGCGGAGAAGAGGGGTGGTCACGGGGGGAGGGGTGGGGCAGTCATCTGGTCGCCTCCCCACATCGGGTCCTCCCACAGCTCTCCTCCCTGTGGACCATGAGGGATAAACTTTTCCAGCTCCAAGAAATCCCAGATCCTAAATCCCTGCTCTCTGCTGAGGCTGCCCTGGCAGTGCCCATTCTGCTGTCTCTCTCTCAGCATCTTCTGGGCCCTTCTGCTTAGTCAGGACTGGAAGCCAAGCAGGGGTCATGGGTGGGGAGAAGGGACAGGGAAGGTGGGAAACTGATGGGGCCAGTGAGGGAGAGGAGCCTCCTCCCCAAGGTCATGCACATGAAGCACTTAAAGCTGATGAGCAGCTTTCATCACCTTCAGGACAACCTGACAGCCTCTGGAGGAGGGGGCAAGCGAGGCAGAACAGGACTCAGTGAGCAAGACTCCAGCCTTGCAAGGGCTGCGAGTAAGACAGTCTTGGCAAAAGCAGGGAATTAAGGAAACTGTTAGAGATGCCACAAAAACTTCTCCAAGAGGATGTCACTGCAGTCTTATGGTAACGGCAAAGGGCCAGATAAGATGCAATGGCTGTTCTAGGAATTTGCAAAATAAATAATAACATAAACACGCGATGTGCTCTGAACTGTGGTTGAAAATGACACTGCTGAGGAGCGCCCAGTCGATGGGAAACGGCACAAAAAAAAGGAGTATATTAGGATTATATTAATGTGTGTATAAATATATATATAAAATATCATAGGGAAGACTCGAAGGAAACACCTCAAAATCTTAAGAGTATTTCACGTCTGGGGTTGGGATTAAGAGTGATTTTTATTGCTTTTCCATATTTTACTTTTGTTTTTCTTAATTTTTCTACAATGAACATATTTATTTTCTCATAACCAAAAACATTAAAAATTCATTTGAACTTTCACTCCCAAGAACAGTGAGGGTGGGGATTTCTCAGGAGTGGAGGACAGGTGTCTGGGGGAGGGGGCAGGGCCGGGAGGTCACCCTCACCCACCACTCCCTCGTCCCCTGCCTCCGGGCTGAGCGCTGTCCCCTGCACGAGGTGGGCCAGTGCTGCTCGAGAGTCACCCCAGGAGCAGCCCTCGGAGTCCCCATCTCAGATCAGCTGGTGCCCGGCTGAGTCCCCCCAGTTCCCCCAAGAGAAACTCACCTGAACCTGGGGAGCATCGGTGGGTGGGGTGCCCCCGTCCAGCCAGACAGTGCTACCTGCAGGCCACAGGCAATAACGTAATAACATAAATAACGGGAAAATGTAAATCTTGGCCCAACAGCAGGTTGGCAGGGGAGGGCAGAGCAGAGACGGCCCCGCCTGATCAGCAGCAGCTCCCAGCGCCTGGCAGAGCAGAGGCACGTGAGTGTGGGCTGGAGAGTACACACCACCCCCCACCTTCCCACACCATCCCCCCCTCGCCTGATCCACAGCTGGCGAGCTCAAGGCGAGTTCTGTGGTATCAGGGCTAGATCAGCCTGGGCTGGGGCAGAGAGGCTGCGCCCAGAGCGAGCTCCTATGGATGGACCTGGCAGTGGGGGGGGCATGTCCCTCAGCCCCCTCCTTAGCCTTCCATCCCCTCCTGTTTCGATCCTCCCTACTTCCAGGCCTCCTCCCTGGCCACAGCAGCATATGGCCTACAGTTTCCAATTTGTTCAGTCAATCAGCACACTTTACTGAGCACCTACTACAGGGAAGGGACCTGAACTAGATCTCCTTTCCTAGGACAGCTCGCAAAAACCCACTGAACTGAAGCATGTTTGAAATATTATAGGTTGGTAATAACAGTGTTCTCATATATTTCATTGCAAATACCTATCATTTATAATCGTGTTTCTCTGGGGAAGCCTGACTTACAAATGGATGAATGCAACACCAACCAGCTGTAAGCTGTGAGTTCCGTGCACTGTGGGAGAAGCATTATTTACAGCTTTGGGGCATAAAAAAAACTAATCACTGAGGAGTTCCTGGTGTGGCTCCGCAGAAATGAGTCTGACTAGTATCCATGAGGACAGAGGTTCAATCCCTGGCCTCTCTCAGTGGGTTAAGGATCCGGCGTTGCTGTGAGCTCTAGTGTAGGTCTCAGATGTGGCTCGGACCCTGTGTTGCTGTGGCTGTGCTGTGGGCCAGTGGCTACAGTTCTGACCCAGAACCTCCATGTGCAGTGGATGTGGCCCTAAAAACACACACAAAAAAACCCCAAAACAAAAAAACTAACCAATGAGAAAGGGGCCAGGCAGAATGAGGGCAGGGAGTAGTAAGAAGAAAAAGAAACTACCCCACCCCACCCCAAGCAGCACTTTCACTGTGCTTTGGGCTCATGCTTTGGGTTCGTGCTTTGGGCTCGTGGAGCGCTTAGAGGTCCCAGGAGAGCTACAATCCTGGCCCCAGAGAAATGTAGAGCCTGGATGAGCTGGCACAGGGGCTCAGGGATCCCGGGCTCCTTTTTTGTTTTGTTAATAACATTTCAAATATTTTTAGTTTCTTTTTATTGTTTATCTACATATTTTGGAAAAACAGGTAAGGTATAAAACATAGAGATTGATTATTTTTTACATCATTGTACTTGAAATAAAACAATTATTACTTAGTCGATCAATTCTTACTTCCAGAAGAGAGAGAGAAGGCAGCGTACACATAGGAGAGAGTAGTTTTTAAATGATATCAACTTATCATAAGAAGTCTTAGGGATCATCTAAGTGGCCTTAAGAGTCCTTGAATTCAAGCTGGAGCTGGCAGGGTGGAGAGAGGGGTTGGGGCACACAGGGTACTGGGTTCTAGGAATTTGGGTGTCTGTGCCTGGGCCCTTTCAAGGTGTGTGGGGTTCACCAGACCCTAAGGCAGATTCTTGGGGCTCCCAATAGGCACCTGCCTCCCCAGCTGTGGTCACCCCCGCCCCAGGTCTCACCTGAGCTCCGCTCCCCGGGGGAGGGAGCTGGTGTGAAGTACTCCTCAGGGAGGGAGAAGCTGTCTGTCTCCTGGGAGGGAGAAGGGGCCATTGGGCTGAGGGTTCAGAGAGGCTCTCCCTGCGGCGCTTGCCCTGGTCCCCCAAGGCCAACCCTCCCCTCTCCTCCATGCAGCACACAGTACATACGGTCCCCGCAGAACTCCTCCCCGTTGGGTTTGCAGAACAAGTGCTCCAGGCCTGCTGCACGGGGATGCTCTCGCTGCGGCGGGCCATCTGTGGACGGGGCTGCGACAGGCCCGGAGACCTAGTTAGAGGAGCCGGCTGGCTGGCTGGTTCCGTCGCCTCCCAGCACCTCGCAGCACAGTCTTCAGAGCGGACAGTGGCACAGGGCCAGCCCACCCCCGTGCCTGCCCACCACACTGCCGTGGGTGTGCACCCTCGCATCCCAGGGATGCTAGAGTCTTTCTCTAGAAGCAATGACATTTTTGAAATCCCACAGTGCCATCTAAACCCCTGCCACACCACCACTGACTAGGATGGTGAGGTGACTCTGGTGGCGAGCCCCTACTGAGCGCTTGCTACGCCCCAGGACTGCTGCTGGGCTCTAGGTAAACTGTCTCCTTTATGCCTGAGAGGTAGCTCCCATCGTTGCCATTGCTGTCCCACTGCCCAGAGAAGGGAATTGATGTTTGGACGGGACAAGTACTTGCATCGCAGCCAGAACTAAGTGGTGATGCTGGGACTACTGGACTTTTAACCCACGAAACCACGTGCATTCTTGAATCCCCCACCTTTGAAAGCAGCTGGAAAAAACTCATGCCCAATCAATCACATGCCCAGAACCGTGACTTAAAAACCAGTCTCCCCAGGGAGCCTGCCCAGCGCTCTCCAGACTGGTTTTCTGAGCCGTGTTCCTCAAAGCCTCCCGCTGCCCAGAGAGCTGCCCCAAGACCTGGGTGTCACTGTCCTCAGCCGTGCTCTCGCTGGGATAGAGGTCCTGCACCAGAAGGATGAGGGCGAGGAGGTCGGCTGGGCGCAGGGAGCTAGCACTGTGGCTGCAGAGAGAACAGACAGCTGGTCAGCAAGTGCCCTGTGTCTCCAGCCTGCAGGTGGCATTGGGCGGGGGCAGGTGGGTTAAGGGAGTCTGGAGCGTGGCCTCTAAGTTCAAGGAGTCTGTGAATGTGCCAGTCCGCTTCAGCCTTTTTGGAGAAAGATAAGGTATATACGAAACGAGTTAACATCCATTTTTAAAATAAAACTGGGTTGTGTTGAAAAAAATGACCAGGAGTTCCCGTCGTGGCTCACTGGTTAATGAATCCGACTAGGAACCATGAGGTTGCGCGTTCGATCCCTGGCCTTGCTCAGTGGGTT
The DNA here is from genome assembly GCF_016906955.1 of Phacochoerus africanus. Lineage (NCBI taxonomy): Eukaryota > Metazoa > Chordata > Mammalia > Artiodactyla > Suidae > Phacochoerus > Phacochoerus africanus. The sequence goes on from NC_062558.1 coordinate 110,042,313, forward strand.
AACGATCGGCATTGCTATGAGCTGTGGTGTAGGTTGCAGAAGCGGCTCGGACCCTGCATTGCTATGGCTCTGGTGTAGACCGGTGGCTATGGTGTAGACCGGTGGCTACAGCTCCGATTTGACCCCTAGCCTGGGAACCTCCATATGCTGTGGGAGTGGCCCCCAAAATGGCAAAATGACAAAAAAAAAAAAAAAAAAAAGACCAGTGGGAAACCACCAGGGACCAGCAACAGAATATCAGGAAAACCTAAATTTAGACTCTGAGACACTGTTCCAGGAAGGAAGAACTCAGAGAGGAAAGTGAGCTGAGAGGAGTGAAGAACTCTAGCATCTAAGACGGCTTCCTGGAAGAGATGGGTCTGTAAGCCTTCCTGGTCGGGGAGGCAATGCTTTCCAGGGATAGGGAATGGGAGGGGATGAGGGTGAGGGGCTCCCGGGCTTACCTGGAGTAGAAAGCCAGCAGCTTGGAGTGCACGAGCAGGAAGGTGTGCAAGGCCTCCTCACCGGCCCGCCTGGGGCTGGAGTTGATGGCCTGGACCACGTGCCGATCCAGCGTCTCTATGCACAACTCGCAGAGCTGAGGGTGGATCAGCCGCTCCACAGCCTGGGCAGGGTGGGCAGGAGAGGAAGCCACGTGATCCCCCACCTCTCCTGCTCCAGCCCCAGGATAGTGGGTACGTTCACTCAGGCCACCCTGAGCCCATATGCCATGTGCCAGACGTTTGGGAACAGGGAGGCTGGGACCAGCACAGCCCCTCACCTTCTGGGGCTTACAGTCTGCTCACTAGACTCTAGTGGATGACACAAACAGATATGATAAGCAAGGAAACAGACAAAATACCTGTTAGGGAGTAGGAATAAGTGCTGTGTAGGAAATGTACAATATCGGACTAGAGAAAAAGAGCAGAGACCTATGTAGGTAGGGTGTTCAAAGAAAATACCCCTGAGGAGCTGACCTTTAAAACAGCATCTAAAGAAGAAGAAAGCCCATCAGAGAAAGAGGGAGGGGGCGAACACTGCAAGCTGAGGAAAGAGCACATGCAAAGGCCCTGAGGTGGAAAGAGGGTTTGGGGCAGAGCTGTCCAATTGATTATTAATGCAAGCTGTACACATAATTTAAAATTTTCTAGTAACTACATTAAAAAAGTAAAGAGAAACAAGTGAAATTAATTTTAAAAATTTATTTGACCTAATATAGCTACTATATATATTATAATTTCCACATAAAATATAAAAGCATTATTATTATGTTTTGCTTTTTTTAGGCCACAGGTGCAGCATATGGAAGTTTCCAGGCTAGGGGTCGAATCAGAGCTGCAGCTGCCGTCTTCACCACAGCCACAGCAACGCAGGATCCAAGCCAAGTCTGTGACCTACACCACAGCTCACAGTAATGCTGGATCCTAAACCCACGGAGCGAGGCCAGGGATTGAACCTACATCTTCATGGATCCTAGTTGGGTTTGTTACCACTGAGCCACAATGGGAACTCCTCAAAGCATTACTAATGGGATGTTTGACATTCCTTTTCTGTCCTATGTCATCAAAACCCAGTGTATATTTTACGTGAACAGCATAACTCAAATTGGACAACTACACTTCAAACATTCAACAAACACACGTAGCTAATGACGACCGTACCAGACAGAATTAAATGCAGAGGGCTCCTGAAATGGAAAGAAGTCCCAGGTGACCAGTGTGTGGTGAGGAAGGACAAGACAGGCACAGGATGAGGCTGGGGTAAGACAGGTAGTGGCAAATTATACAGGGGCTGGCAGGCTTGGGAAGAACTTTGGGTTTTATCTTAACTGCATTACGTCAGCTCTTATTTCAAGAAGGCTTTGCTATCTCAGAAAGAGCTGACTATGCCATCCTTCGTGCCACCATCAGTTCTGATGGGAAACTCAACATGGCAGCAGCACCCAGGATACTTTTTTTTTTTTTTTTGGTACATGTGAATGGCTGATTTCCCCTCGAGGGAAGGGACTGTGTCTTTATTCATCTCTGTATTTCCAGGGCCTGGCATACCTCTTAGCACATGGTAGATACTACATATTTATTAGAAGAGTGAGTGAATGGGTGTGAAAATGAATTCCTTCAGATCTATTTTCCAGTTCACTAATTCTCTTTCCAGCTATGTTTCACCTACAATTTAATCTATCCCTTCCGTTTTAATAATTATGTTTTCATTTATGGAATATCTATATGAGTTTTCCCCTAACTTTTATGTCTTCAAATATTTTCCTGGTTATTACATGTTCTGTACCTAATAATTCCAGTATATCAAGCTCCTTGGGATCTATACCTGCTGGTGATTGAATCCCCTCTCACTCAGGTGGTTTATTCTCTTGTGCATCTGTTACTTACAAGTGCCTATTTGTTTGCTCTTAATCTGCCCTCTGAATCGGTGACCAGACCATAATCAGCACCGCCTGGAAATTTGTCCAAAATGCAAATTCTAGAGCCTCCCACCCCAGGCCTCCATACTGAAGGAGAAAAGTGAAGCTCAGAAACCTATAACCTCACAAGTCTTCCAGATGATTCTGAAGCAGTGTCAGAACCACTGATCTAGAGAGAATCTGTGTTTGTCTCCACAAGGATCCAGGAATGCTGCTGACAACGGCCACTGACTTACTCCTTAGGTCTGGCCTTAACACAGGAGATGCAGGCTCAGCTCTCCCATGCTGCTGCTGGCTTAGAGCTTAGTATTCTGGCCGTAGTGTTGGTATCATCATCTGCACTCAAGCAATCTTGCACTTAGTGCTCCTTATGTTTTACCACCTTCTACTCTAGTTGCAGCTCACTATAATTTTGGGAGGGGGATCAGAGTTGAGGGAGCTATCCTCAGAGATTTGCATGATATCCTGTGAACCCAAAACTGCATTAAAAAGTCTGTTTTATGCAGGATCTAGCTGTTTTATTATAGGTTGGTCCATCAGAGTGCCCAACCCATGATGTGGCTGGAAAGAGCAACCCTGTGAAATGCATGAGCTTGAGGGTCTGCCTGTACCCTCACTTACTGGGAGGGGTGTGTGTATGTGTGTGTGTGTCAAAACATGCCTTTAAAGCTGTCTGGCCCCTCTGACTTGACATTTCTGTGGCCCAAGGACTCCCACACCCAGCAGTCACCTCCACTGCGAAACACTGCTCCTGCTCCCGCAGGCGGCTGTGGGTCCTCAGCAGGCTCTGGAAACGCTCCCACACCCGTACACGCTGCTCCAGGTCTGGGGGCCGCAACCTGGGGGCAGAGTGGGGGAGACCTCAGCTTCATCCAAGGGAACACAGTTCTAGATCACTCTCTGAGCCCGGCAAGCTCCTGCCACAGAGCAACCCCTTGGGGGAGCCCACACAGCACAGAGTGGGTATGTTGGGTTGTGTCCTCGTTGAGCGGTGTGGGATGGGCATGGAACCAGAAGGTGGTAGTGGAGCGAAAGGCCTCACTTTTCAGCCTCTTTCACACACACATGACAAAAGCCAGCTAAAGAGACCAAGGAAGGAGCTAGGATGTAGCTGTGGGCAGAGTGTGGACAGGCAGCTTTGCTGAAGCTGGGCACACACTGCCTGGCTCTAGAGGGGGCTCCGCACAGGGACCCAGAAGACTTACTCCTTTCGGATGAGCTGGCTGTCCATGGTAACCAGCCCGAAGTGCACCTCGAACAGGTACTTGAGCACACACAGCTTCTGCCGCAGGTCCCCCTCACCCTCTGTGTGGTCTCCGTTGATAGCGATGAACAGGCATTCTCCAAACTGCAAGCACAGCAGTCAACAGATGTCACCTGCCCTCATCCCTGGGGACAGTGAGGGGGGCTCAGGTCCCAGAGGGTTTTGATAAGACACAGCTTCCACCTTCTAAAGGACGGTGAAGTTCAAGATGAGGGAGAGGCGTGTGGATGACCCAAGGAGCCCAGGGAAGAGGAACATGGGCCCCAGGGCTGCACGTTCACCTGCTGAAGGACGTACAGGTAGCTTCCATTTTCCGTGGAGAAGCAGGTATATGTGTCTGAGAGCTTCTCCAGCATCGTCATGGAGGAGATGATGACTGGGGCCAGGAGGGTGCTGAGCTGGTCCTCCAGGGCGGGAAGCTGCAAGAGGGGAGAGAAAACTACACTGCCAGACAAAGGTGACAAAGGAATGAACCAGACCCAGGCTTTATCATCAAGGGGCTCTGTGGTTTTAGACCCTCCTGGAAGACTCTCAGTGTCCTGACAGGGAGAAGGGGGCAAAAAGACATTGCCCCAGGCATTCTCCTGGGCGATGGGTTAAGGATCTGGTGCTGTCACTGCAAGAGGCTGGGTCGCTGCTGTGCAACTGGTTCAATCCCTGGCCCAGGAACTTCTGCACAGCATGGGTGTGACAGGAAAAAAAAAAAAAAAAAAAGACACTGTCTTAAACCTTGGGTGGTCGTTAGGATCAGCCAGCAAGTTGCGCTGCTCAGGCTCTGATTCTAGAAGGAAATATTAAAGAATTTGGCCACATTTCCACAGCGGAATGTTTGGGACATTAAAGAGAGAGCTGGCCAGCTCTCAGAAAATTTGCTACATCTACCAAAGTCCATGTCCCTTGTTGCAGTAAGTCTCCTTAGGGGACTGTATCCTAAGGAAAATAACTGGAGATGGGGGCAAAGATACAGGCACGGAAATGTTCACTATAGCCTGATTTATAGTAGAAGTAGCTGGAAAGAATGTAAATATTCAGTGCTAGGGAAAGAGTTAAATAAACAACAGTACATCTAAATGATGGAAGGATATACAGCACTTAAAATAACTTGTGTTTCATGACATGGAAAATTCCTCCAAAACAATGCGAGGTTAAAAAAAATGGTTGTGGGGAATTCTGGTTATGACTCAATGGTAATGAACTTGACTAATATCCATGAGGATGCGGGTTCAGTCCCTGGCCTTGCTCAGTGGGCTGAGGATCTGGCAGTGCTGTGAGCTGTGGTGTAGGTCACAGACACAGCTCAGATCCCGAGTCGCTGTGGCTGTGGTGTAGGCTGGCGGGCTACAGTTCCGATTCGACCCCTGGCCTGGGACCTTCCCTATGCCTCAGGTGCAGCCCTAAAAAGCAAAAGCAAAAAAAAAAAGGTTTTCAAATGCACAGAAAAAACAAAGAATTGCAACAATATTAAGCAAGTCAATACTATTAAGTTACTGCTTCTGGACAGAGGGGTGGCGTGATTTTTCCCCCCCATTTTTTACATCTTTCTGTTCTATAACAAGCATACCTTTACCTTCATAAGCTCTTCTCCATCCATTCTCCCCGCCCTCCAAATAAGGAACAGAACAAACAGACAAAACCACAAAGAAACTAGGCATCTTTGCTGAGGCTCTGTGAATAAAAATGAGATAAAGCCAGGGGACTGGTCAAGGCTCAGGTTCTCAATACTGGAATGAAAAGGAAAACAGCCGACCGTCCCCAAGCTGATTTCAGGAGCCTCGACCGAACAGGGAGAAAGCAGAGTCCTAACCTCCATTACAAGGAGCTGAGTAAGACCTTCCTTGCCTTGGAGAGAAAAATAAGCACGTGAAGCACCACGCGGCATTTTAACTACATTGAGGAGCGGGGCTTCCTCCAGCACTCCGTGTTCAGGAACCCAGGTCTGTGTCCACTGCTGAGGGGCTGCCGGTCACCTCCTACAGGTCTCAGCTCAGGCCCCCCACCCCGGTCACGCCCCATCCATACCCGCTTGTCACTTCCTGGACTCGTGGTGTTCATATGCAACCTGGTGCATTCTTCTTTAGACCCTAAATCCCAAGAGGGCAGGATCAGGCTGCTATGTTCACTGCTTTGCCTCCCAGAGGCTGGCAAATAGTGGGTTCTCCAGTAATATTTGCCGAATGAATATCCCTCCACACAGGCAAACATTGGATGAATTATTCACGTCCCACAATTTTCTTGAACTGACACGAATCAATTACATTAATGGAAACGTCACTTAAAAATCTAGATTGCATGGAGCCACTCATTTTAAAAGTAACCGCTTTGGGAGTTCCTGTTGTGGTGCAGCTGAAACATATCCAACTAGTACCCATGAGGTTGCAGGTTCGATCCCTGGCCTCCCTCAGTGGGTTAAGGATTTGGCATTGCCAGGAGCTGTGGTGCAGGTCGAAGACGTGGCTCAGATCTGGCGTTGCTGTGGCTCTGGTGTAGGCCAGCAGCTGTAGCTCCAATTTGACCCCTAGCCTAGGAACCTCTATATGCCACAGGTGTGGGACTAAAAAAAGCAAAAAAAAAAAAAGTAGTAGCTTTTTCTGTAGGCAGGCAGAAGGGTGTAACAAGAATTCTTTGGGTTGGGGGAATGATATTCTTTGGTGTAGGCATACAGCATGACGAGCGTTCTCGTGTATTACTTGATGAGACTAAACAGTGGTACCACATCTTTGAATGGCTTAGGAATGGATGATTCTATTTTTAGCAATTTATTCTAAGGGAATAATGAGATGTGGGATAAAATTCAAGCACAAATGTTCCCTGCATCAATCACTAGAGCAAACTAGAAGCAGTATACATGTCCAGTTCCTGGGAAATGGTTAAATAAACGACAATACATTTATTCATACACTGGATATAATGTTTCCATTAAGATTTAGGCTTTTGAAAACATTTAAGAAAATGGAATAATGCTTTTGCTATAATGGTGAGTGCAAAAAAACAGGAAATAAAACTGTAAATCTGGTATAATCCCAACTATACATAAAAGATAAGGATCCAAAGAAAATATATTGAAGTGCTAATAACTCAGTATAGTAGAATTATGGGTCATTTAAAAACTATTTCTCTGTATCTCCAAATTTCCTATGATTAATTCACATTATTTACAGGATCAGGGGGAAAAAATGTTGAGTACTTGAGACATAAAACTCTGAAGACTTTTTTCCTTCACATTAGTCATTTAGGAACTGAAAAATCAGGATTTGTTCCTTTACGAGGTTTTTAATAAAGAGGAAGAGAAACACTATTACATAGCTTCCCTCTTAAATCAACCAAATGGATATATTGGTGTAAGAACTAAAATACATTAAAATTCTTTATGAAAAACTTATATGTATTAATTGCTAAAATATAAAGAAGCCTAACAGACCTGGGTTTTAGCTTTAAATAACACCACTTAAATAGCTATGACCGCTGATATGTTGCTGTATTCCTACAGATGGTAACAAGACTATCAGTGACGCTGAGGTGGATTAGCTTGCTGATGTGGAGCTGGCCCAGCCGATGACCAGGGCTTCGGGGGCAGGAAGGGCACGGAGAGGGAACCTGTCTGTGCCACCGCAGACTAGCAAGGACTCTCTCTGCTGCTCCCGATAAAAAGCTGTTAATCCGAAATTAATCCGGAAAATTTTTCAAAATAAATTACTCCTTTAAAATGTAGAGTAGGGTAGGAATTCACAGAGTTGTCATAAACATTAAAGTGTTAAGCTTATGCTAATCTTTTTAGGTAGAGACACTGAGGACATCAGGCTTCTCGGTTGGTTTTGTGATTAAAATTCTCCCACCTCCTCCGGCCCTCATTTAGCCCAGGGAGCCCTAGGGGGTGAGGGTGGGGTCACTGCCCTCCAGAGCATCAAGGGCTGACCTGTGAGGATGCGCTGGACCACAAACGCGCCCTGTTGCTCCCTCGGGCTGGGCTGGCAGTGGGGAGGGGATGGGGGGCTCTGCTGCGTCTTGCAATTCTGTGCTGTCCCCTCCTGTCCATCCCTCCGACCCTCTTCTCCCTCATTCTCTGACAGCACTCACCTCTTCTCCCTCATTCTCTGACTGCCCAAACTTCAGCCGCAGACTTTCTTTAAACTCTTCATCTGTCCAGTAGAAGAGGACCTCGGCACCCTCCGTGGCCACCAAGACGCACTTCATCTGCCAGGAGAAGTAAGGTCAAGGCCACCTCCCAGCCCCACATCCAAGCAAGGCCTGAGTAATAAAAAGGATCAGAATCCCAGCAAACACCTAGTGGCCCTCAGTGTGTGCCAGGCACAGCCGTGAGGGCTTTCCTGGTGTTATTTCCTCATGGCAACTTGATAAAGCAGGAATCTTCAGTTATTCCCATTTTACAGACAGGATTTGATGAGGCAGAGGTGGGATTTAAACCCAGATCTGTCTGATGCCAAGGCTGGGGCTCTTTCCTGCATAATCCGGCCCCTCTCACCACAGCAACAGACCCACCACCGTCCTGCTGGAGCCAGATGTAAAGAGAGACCTAGCTCTTGATTTGGACAGGGGGTCGATTGCAAAGGGGTCTGGTCTGGAAGGGAGGGCGGCTAGTGCACCTCCCTCTGGAAGGTCCAGAAAGGTGTTTCTCCTCAAGCCTGAAACAGCTCCACGACAAGCTTCAAAGCCCACAAGGAGTGGATGCAGCCTTATAGGAGTTTCATTCACACGTTCCTCCAGCTCTGGTGGACACAAAGGCTGTGTGGCCTTGGCCATGGTTCACTCTCAGCCCTGCGTAGCTGCTGCTTCCTCAGCCACCAGCACCAGTACCTTCGGCCCTTCCAGACCTCCCTCCCGGCCACCCACGCATGGAACCCTCTGTGCCACACATTTTAAAGCTTCATGATATGTGTTGTCTTATTCACCAACTGGTAGGCTCTTAATCCACAGCTTTCTATGCTGAGCCCGGCCCCGAGGTGCTGCAAGACATTGCTCTTCTCATCCCTCGCAGCAGCCTGGTGAGCTCTCAGGCAAGCTGCTTGTCCCAGGCAAGGGGCCATCAAGCTTTCTCCTCCACCGCAGCGTGCTGCACAGACATGACCACATGTGCTAAGATGTGACAACTGTGAGGAAGCGCTGCTCTAACTCTTCTGTGGCTGGACATTCTGTTTCCTCAATAGGATCACAGCCACTCGAGGTCTTGGCGCAGTTACATTCATTAGGATCCCCTGTGTGATCCGCTTAGGGGTACTTACTGAATTCTTCCTAAATCTCCAGTTGGTTTAGCACCTCGCCTTGTGGTGTTTCCAGCACAGTAAAAATGCAAAGAATGTAGCCTATTCCCATGGAATTTCTTGACACAAGGCAGAGACTGGAAGAGCAATGGAGTGTGATGCAAAGGTTGCTGGATGAGGGCAGGTGGGCCTGGAAGAGGCTGCTCTGCACATTCCCAGGTGAGTGTGGCAAAAATGGGGACTTGAGGGGCTGGCCTGATTGGAAGGGGGTGTATGGGCTGGAGGATGGAGGCCGTGAAGAGCAGAGCGCGCTGGTAGGCTGGTGAGGGTCTATGTCATGAATGGGTGGGGTCACGGTTAAGGAGACCAGTTGTCCGCGTGGGGGAAAGAGAGTCCACTCCTTGGTGGAGGCCAGGGGAGGAAGGGCTGATTTAAAAGGTGTAACTTAGAGTCTTAGAGGCCTTGAGACTGCCTGGATGCAAGGGAGGAAGGACAGAACAGGCAAAGGTGACATCAGGATGCAGAGCTGGGGCAGGGGGTGGGGATGAGTGGGCTCTGCACAGCTTTCGAGAGCTTGGTCCCTTGCCTGCCTCACCCTGTCCACCTCCCCCAGACTGACGAGCCCCAGGGTGGGGGCTGCCTGCCTCCATCTCAGGCAGGACCACCTACCTTGGCAAGGAGCACTGTGGAGCTTCTGGACAGTCAGAGGTTCAGAAAGGACTGCAGAAGACAGACTCGGTGACCGGCTCATGGAGAGCAGCATAGCATCAGGGGACCTGCAGACACTTAACACAGGGAGGTCACAGGCAAGAAGAGGTTCTCATTCCAACAGCTCCTGGTTCCCAGGAGGGGATAAGGTGGTGGAGGACTGAGTGGTCAAAGGTCTCTCTCTGGCCCTTGGGCAGTCTGCTCAGAGCAAGCTCCCCACTACCAGGAGTTTTGCCAGTGGCCCAGATCCTGCCCTCCCCAATGGAGAATACAAGCCCAGCCAGCATGGTCCTTTGGACATAGCAGATATCCACAAACATTAACGCCCACCGACTCTTTCCTCCTGACTACTCTCATTTCTTTGTGGGTCACTCCCAGCCATGGTGCGGTTGGCAAACCCACCCTGAGCAGCCCCAGGGAGCTTGCTGTGAGGACTACTGAGAGACAGCACATCCTAAGGAGACAGACTAGGTATCCTAGGATGATGCAACGGATGGCAGTAAACCATCGCAAAAGGCATCAGAGACCTGGTTCTAATCTGGGCTCTACCAAAACACATAAACATCTCTGTGCCTCAGCCACCACCAGCTCCACCTCCCTCCAGGGTTCTAGTGAGAGTTCAGGAGTCACCAGGCAGGCACATCCTTTGCAAACTGCTTTCTTACATAGAGGTAGAGGATCATTTTACTTATGTCCCAGCTTCCCTTCCTCAAATGACAGGGTGAACTAAACTGGTTCCAGAATCATTCACATTTTGATCACGAAGGCAGAAACAATATAAAACTGTAGTTTAATTAGGAAGCCAAACATTGTAAACAAGTAAAAGGCAAGAAAGTGCTGTTGGAGGCTTAGCATTCTGTGCAACACGAGACTTACAACATCACCTGCATGACTGGCCTAACTGACATATACCTGGAAAAACAGGAATGCTTTTCGCTGGACAATAGGTTCCGCTTTTTTTTTTTTTTTTTAATTTCAAAAGGCTGTTGGAAAGAGAACCACTGGAGTCATTTTGTGAACTCCCTGTTCTCTCTATCCTGCTCTAGGAAGGGAACACAGGACTCACTGGAGCTCCAGATGACACTGGGCCAACCTGGGGAAAACCTCCTACGCCCAACTCACCATCCTCCCAGGAAACTGCCCCTACAGCAGTCGCTTCCCCGGCCAGCAGCCCCGTCTCAGGAGGCCCACTCCCTCAGAGCCTCGGCCTTGCCCCTGGGGACGGGAGGCCCAGGCGTGACGACCCACAGGGCTCTCACGACGACCCAGGGAAAAAGGCCTGGCTTGTGGCACCCGCCCCCCTTGTAGCTGCAAAAACAGAGGGGAGCAATCAGAGAAAGGCCCCTGGGGCGGGTAAGGCTGGGGGTGGAGCCGCTCCTTCCTTTTGGGGGAGGCCGCGCAGGGGTCTGAGAAGAAGACCCGCCGCCCACCCAGGCGCTTAAACAGTACCGAAGGCCCACATACCGAGTCAGACAAACACCGCCCTGCCTTCCAGGAGCAAGCAGACGCGCTTCCGGGTTCTGCCACGTGACCGCCCACGTGACCGCCGGGGAGCGGCCGAAAGCCCGCCCCTCTCCTGGGTTCTAGCCCTCCCCCTCTGCTTCCCCCAGCCCCCGCTCCCGCCCCTCCTCCCCTCCTCCCCTCATGCTCCCTCCTGCTCCGCCTCCGCCCCATGCACTTTGCAGTTCCCTCCTGCGGGCAGTCTGGCCCTGGGAGCACTGCCTCCTGCTGGACGGTGGCCACGTTCCTCCCGTTCCCAAGGAGGGCGCTGAGGCCCACAGTGGCACTGCGCTGGGGCTTGCTACTTTGCTACTTCCCCGAGTTCAAGACACTCCCTCCCCACTGAAGTATCAGGAATGTCCCTGTTTTACAGAAGAGGACACTGAGGCCCAGAGAGAAGAAATAACTTGCTGAGGGGCCAAGTTAGCATCCGAAAGCAGGTCTTCTGGCTTCCGGCTGGGCTCTGGCTCTTCCTCATCCTTTGGCTTTTCTTTCTGAGTTGCAGTTTTGGGCCAAGAGAGCCACCCTCCTGTGACTGTTTCCAGGAACTCCTTAGGAGGAGACACAGCCTGCAGAAGGACCCAATGACCCTTAGAATGCCAACGCTGAAATTTGTTGATAAGGATTCTCAGTCCATCTGGGGGATGAGGGGGCACATTAGGGTCTTTGCTTTGAACCTGTGTTTGCTAGATTCTCTTAAACTGTGTGTGTGTTTGTAGTGACCAAGGGTGGGGACAGCTGATGATCATGGAAGGGACGAAATTCCCACCTAAGCCACCCTTAGTACCCTGGTATCACCTGGAAGCTTTGAGCTGCAGCCCAGCAGGGTTAAGTTGTGGGGAGTGTCTGGAAGACCTGCAGTTTGAGCACCTCCTGGGGCAAAGCGGGGTGGGGAGGCAAGAATTAATGCCTCCAATACCTGCAGACAAAACGAGCCTCCTCTCCTTCCCCCGCCCTTCACCTTGTAGCCCTCCCAGCCCACCTTGAGCCCCAGACCTTCCAGCTCCACTCCTATAGCATTTATCCCCACCACAGGCATCCCTCTCTGCAGCCAGAGGTTGAGATCCTTCGGGCTGAGCACACTTTATCCTGCTATTTTCTTTTTTCTTTTTGGTCTTTTCTGCCTTTTCTAGGGCATATGGAGGTTAGGGGTCTAATCGGAGCTGTAGCCACCAGCCTACACCAGAGCCACAGCAATTCGGGATCCGAGCCGCATCTGCGACCTACACCACAGTTCACAGCAACGCCGGATCCCTAACCCACTGAGCAAGGCCAGGGATCGAACCCTCAACCTCATGGTTCTTAGATTCATTAACCACTGAGCCACGACAGGAACTCCTATCCTGCTATTTTCATTCACCGTGTTTCTGTGTCAGACTCATCATCAGCATGAGTTGTATTCCATTAAACGGATACACTGCTGTTTACTTATTCACTCCCACTACAGTAGTTTTCATTTCCCACTAGCAACTATTGAAGGTCCCAGTTTCTCTGTATCTTCACCTACATCTGTTATTACCTATTTTAATTTAGCCATCCTAGTGAGATTGAAGTGATAGCCCATTGTGATTTCATTTAGATGCTGTGATGTGATTTTTGGCCATTTGTATATTTTTGGAGAAATGTTTATTCAAATCCTTTGCCTTTAAAAATTATTGAGCCCTTTATTAGATATATGATTTGCAAAAATGTTCTCCCATTATGTGGTTTCTCTTTTCACTTTTTTTTTCTTTTTAGGGCATCACCTGCAACATATGGAGGTTCCCAAGCTAGGGGTTGAATCGGAGCTACAGCTACCAGCCCACACCCATGTCTGTGACCTACACCACACATCATGGCAGTGCCGGATCCTTAACCGACTGAGCGAGGACAGGGATCGAACCCATGCCTCATGGTTACTAGTCAGGTATGTTTCCACCATGCCACACAGGGAACTTCTGTCTTTTCACTTTCTTAATGGTATCACTTGTAGCACAGAAGTTTTCAATTTTGATGTAATTCTGTTTATCTATTTGTAATTATGTCCAGATTTTAGTGTCAACATACACTTTTGTTTCACATGGGTAAACAGCTAGGAGTAGCATGACCAGGTGGATGGTTAAGTGTAGATTTAAATGCATATTAAACCGCTGAACTGTTTTCCAAAGTGCCTGAACCATTTTACACCCCCCTGGGGGGCAATACTGAGAGTTTTAGTTGCTTTGCAGCCTCTTTAGCACTTGATATTGTCCTTTTCTAACTTCAGCCATTCCAGTAGACATATAGTGTTAGCTCAGTGTTTTAATTTTATTTATTTAGGTATAATTGACATACAGTATATTTCAGCGTGGTTTTAATTTCAATTTTTAAAGTAACTAATGATATTGAACTCCTTTTCATGTACTTATATGTTATCTATCTCTTCTCTGGTAAAGCATTCAAATCATTTGCCCATTTTTAAACTGGATTGTTTTTCTTACTGTTTATATGGTTTCTTTAGATATTTAGATACAAATCCTTTATCAGATATCTGTTTTGCATTATTATTATCTTATTTACTTACTTTTGCCAATGGCTTTGTCTTTTCATTTTCTTTTTTTGTTTTGTTTTCTTTTGTCTTTTTAGGTCCGCATGCAAGGCATATAGGCTAGGGGTCTAATTGGAGCTACAGCTGCTGGCCTACACCACAGCCACAGCCACAGTCATGCCAGATCTGAGCCACATCCTCCACTTATACCACAACTCGTGGCAATGCCAGATCCTTAACCCACTGAGGGAGGCCAGGGATCGAACCTGCAACCTCATGGTTCCTAGTCAGATTTGTTTCCGCTGAGCCATGATGGGAACTACTGTGTTTTCATTTTCTTTATAGTGACTTTCGAAGAACAGAAATCTTTGTGCTTTATTGTGTACTATTTAAGAGATTCTTTTTTGCTCAAAGTCAGCCAAGTATTAGGAGAGGCAGGACTTTAGCAATGGGGGAGGTGGAAAAGAAAGCTCCTTTAGCTCATTATGAAATATATTTTAAAAATCCTTTGAATTCAGATATCACCATACATAGTATATAACAGTCACTTGATGGCACATCGACTGGCGGGACCCAGTATCATCTGTTCATTTTCTGGTCTAGCTGTCCATCGATGTTTCATGCTCCTTTTTTTCTGAATATCTTAGTCCATTTGGGCTGCTATAACAAAAATATCATAGACTGGGAGGCTTATGAATAACAGAAATTTATTCCTCCCTCACAGTTCTGGAGGCTGGGAAGTCCAAAATCAAGGCTACAGAAGATTCAGTGTCTAATGAGAGCCTGCTTTCTATTTCATAGGATATCTCCTCTTGGATACAGCCTCATGTGGTGGAAGGGGCAGAGGAGCCCTCTGGAGTCCTTTTTTTTTTTTTTTTTTTGGTCTTTTCAGGGCAGCACCTGTAGCATAGGGAGGTTCCCAGGCTCCATTCCTAGGAGTTGAATCGGAGCTGCAGCTGCTGGCCTACACCACAGCTCACGGCAACGCCAGATCCTTAACCCACTTAGCAAGGCCAGAGATCGACCCTGCATCCTCATGGCTACTAGTCACATTTGTTTCCCGTGAGGCATGACAGGTACTCCTGGAGTCTCTTTTATCATCCCATTTATGAGAGCTCCACCCTCACAACCTAAGGAGCTCCCAGAACCCCCGCCTCCAAATACCATTACACGAGAATTAGATTTTAGCATGTAAATTTTTGGGGGAGACACAGACATTCAATCTATAGCAATAAAATATAATTGTTGTTGGGAAGTGACTGTCCAACCAGGGATTTCATTTCCTAGACCCCCAGCATTTGATGGGATCATGTGACTGACTTATGGCCTAAGGAATCGGGTAGAATGTATGCCAGTTCCAGGTTAGGCCCCTAAAATACTCCTGTATTATCCTGCGTACTCTCCTTGTCTGCCAGCTGCATGTTGATGCCATAGCAACCTTGGAGGCCAAGGCTGAAGACCACAGAAAGACTACATCAGTCTGGATCCCTACAGGACTACATGGAACAGATCTGCTGCCCACATTACCCCATTATCACCAACTGAACTTGACATGACCTATTAGCCAGAAATAAACTTTGATTATGGAGCAACACTTGCAGGGGAGAAGGGAGAGGGAGAGGGTAGCACACCATGAAATCAAAGATGGCCAGCATATGTTAGTTCATCAGGTGGTCAGTATTAAGGTCAAGGTGTAACACAGACAACAGTGGCCTCTTTCTTCCCACAGAACACCCTGAGAACAGAATGTTAGAGTAGCCACGTTTTATTGCTTACAAAACATTACCTCAACATATAAACTACCTCATGGACCCAAGCTCTCTTCCATCCCCAGCTTGATAAAATCTGTTCCCTGGAAGAAAATATTACAGCTGTTAAAATCTCTTGCACAGAGAAGAGTGTTTCCCGGGGAGGTGTTTTTGTACTCATTTTGTCAACTTCCAGATGGGTAAAACTAAGGAGGTTTCTTTTTGCTTCTTGCAAAAATATAATTTATTATATAACATTTATAACTTGAAAGAGTCCTGGAATATTTTCATGAATAATAATTAGAAGACGAATGTGCATGATGGGGGCTGTAAAAAAGGGCCCCCTTTTCTCAACCGGGTGCACAAGACAGTGGGGTTTAGTCTTGAACCAGAACCATGGGACTTGGTCAGCTCCTCCTCAGTGCTCCCTGGGCTCTTGGGGCTGCCCTGGTGTTTGGAAGGAAGTGGGTGTCAAAGCAGTTGGTTTGCTGTATTTTGGCTTTCCTGTTCTTCAGTGATATTTGGAAATATCACCCTTAGGATAACAGTCAGTGGCTTTCTGCTTTAGTCTGGGAAGGTGAAGAGAAACTTCTAAGCCTCTGGGTGGTGAGGGAGGGGGAGCAGTGCTCTCAGAGGCAGTGCCTGCGTGGATGGTGACTGGCTCTGCCACTTACCTCTGCAGCCAAAGCTGGTCACAGCTCAACTCACTGTTCATCAGAGCTGCTGGTCAGCTCCTCCAAACCCCGAGATGGACTCTCTCCTGGGTGAAGGCACCACTAGGGTTCTCTGTAGACACACACGGGACCTTGAGAAAGCTGGCTGTGGGCAACTCAGGTGAGAAAAGTTGGCCATAGCCAGTCCAACAAGAATCCAACTGGGTTCAAGTCCCAGGTACGTCACTCTGATCCTTCTGAATACCTGACTAGTCACTACCCAGGACCTGGCAGAGGAAGGCAGGTCCAGAACTGTTAGTGGAACTCAGAGGCAGTGATTCTAATGCCCTTGGGCCTTATAACCCTTTTTCTTTGAGTAATCTTTACTATCTTATTTGTAATTCTGTACATCCTAAGAAAAGCTTGCAAACTATTCTACAATCAAAACTTAATTCCCTTTCAGTACACCAGATTTCCCTGGGGTCTAGGTTGTGGATAGAGTGGCTGACAGAGGCGAGGCAAGGCTGTGGAACTGGAGAGAAGTTAGTGGAAAAGAGCAATGGGCAGTGTTCAGGGTGGGGCAGTAGCGCTGAGGTTGGGGAGAGGGAAGGGTTTATGCCCTCTCTTCCCTTGCCTTCTCCAAGCCACATCTCTATTATTTTGTATGTTCTAAGCTATTTCAAAAACTGAAGTCCTTCTCGATCCCAGTGGTTTTACTGTCAGTGATCCACCGGGTTTGCCTTGGCTGCTGCAGAGACGAAACACTTCTACACTTGTTTTCAGAAGTAAAGTTGCTTTCCCTGGTTTTGCTCAGCTGCATCCATCCCAAACACAGGAGTCTTGAGTGCAGGGTGGCAGGGCACACCTGCAGGTGCCAGGTCTGGCCTAGACCACTGGGCCACCCAGCCGGTCACAGTCCTGCAGGGTCCTCCCTAATGCTGAGCCTCACTGGTGCTGAGAGCCAGTGGGGCCTCTCAGGAAGAATCTGCCAATAACCTCTGTGCTGTTGGAGGGTCCTGCCGGGAGAAGGCCCAATAGAGGAGGGTGGCAGGGGCTACAGAGGGCGAGTGGGCCTTGGGAATTGCTGTTCTAGGAGTCCTGGGCCTTAGGTTCTCTGAAGCCCAGGTCTGGTGTGTTCAAGCTTTTCTCCAGCTGGAGATAATGCTAATATCCCACAGTTGCAGCTTTTTTTAGGGCAAGGGAGAATGGAGAAGTTCTCTTCAAATAACAATAAGAACTTGCTCTGAGCCTTTGTGATAAGAAAGGAGAAAGAAAATCATTCCTAGAGGCAGAAGGAGGAGAAAACCAGCTCAACAAAAGGCCCAAAGTTCCCATTATACATTATTATGCTTTCAAATAAGCATTTCTACAAGCTCATACTTTGGTTTGAAAATAAAGTAGCTCTTAAGTCTTAAGACTATTATTTTGGCCCTGTCTTGTTTAGGGAGGGAAAATCTGATGGGGGTGGGGTGGGGAGCTAATCCATGAACTCTTTCGTCCTGATAGTGAGTTTTGCCACAAGCTGCTTCCCTGATACTGAGTTTTGCCACAAGCTGTCTTTTCTCAGGGGAGTATTACAGGTGAATCCCTTTTAAGGAGTGATCCATACTGATTTAGTAGTTAGCCCTCACCCCAAAATGAGAAAGCCAGGACAGAAGCTTTGTACTAAAATATCCCTACAGAATTTGATGTTATAATGAATTTCTCAGTATTCTTTGAACAATGCGAATACTTCTTCCATGAAGGAGCTGCAAAGTTAGAATTACAGGACTCCAAAGATAAATTTCATTGAATCTCTCCTCTCTCTCTTTTTTTGTTTTTGGCCATGCCCTCGGCATGTAGTGGTTCCTGAGCCAGGGATTGAACCTGTCCAGGGCAGCGACCTTGAGCCACAACAGTGGCAACGCTGGATTCTTGACCCAGTGCGTGCATCACAAGAGAACCTCCCCCTTCTCCCTTTTTGTTAACGAGAAGAGCAAAATGCCCAAGTCAAAAAACAAAAGACAAAACTTACACCTCTTAGGAGCAGCTTTCAATATGTGAAGACATAAGAAGCAGAGACGACCTATATTCTGCAAGTTTAGAGGCTTAGTTGAGAGTCAACACTTATTTACAGAAAGTGTGTCTGAATGGAGCTCTCGAGGTCCTGGCTGTTCTGAATGAGCAGAAACTATGAGGAGGTGAAGGGGAGAGCCTGAATCCGGCAGCCTCAGTGGTGGGCAGGTAAGTGAACAAGCTCCAGACTATTCTGAGCTCAGTAATCACTCCTGGGTGCCCCTAAGCAAACTATAGACCCTCTCCAAGTCTCAGAGGAACAACAGGCATAAGAATTAGCAATTCCCTTGGAGTTCCCGTTGTGGCCCAGTGATTAACGAATCCGACTAGGAACCCTGAGGTTGCGGGTTCGAACTCTGGACCTGCTCAGTGGGTTGAGGATCCGGCATTGCTGTGAGCTATGGTGTAGGTCACAGACGCGGCTCAGATCCCATGTTGCTGTGGCTGTGGTGTAGGCCGGCAGCTACAGCTTCGATTCGACCCCTAGCCTGGGAACCTTCATATGCCACGGAGCAGTGCTAGAAAAGGCAAAAAGACAAAAAAAAAAAAGAATTAGCAACTCCCTCAGGGGGCTACCATGCATGTAAAGCAAACTAGCCCAGGGCTGGCCTGTGGGGCCTTCTCCCGATGGGCCTGCAGCTGTACCTGCACTAGTATATAGAAGAGACTTTGATACCTGCATAAAAAAATAGGGGGAAACAAACTCTCCTGTTTCTCTTTTCCTTTCTCTTCTTCACTTTTCTCTGCTGCTTCTTTCCTGCCTTTCTACTCCCAGTCTTGGCACTTTGCTCTCCCCCTCCCAGAGCTGAGTGTCAGTGGGAGGTGCCTACCTAACTGAGGGGCCCTCTGGGCAGCCCTATGGGGACGAGGACTTGCCAGGGTCTGCTCCTCACTTTGCAGCTGCTTCCAGGCTAAGCCACCACTGCTCAGGCCAGCCTGGGCCTGGGCTTCTCCCTTTCCTTCTGTCCCTAGCACGCACCTCCTGGGTACCCTTCCTCCTCTACCTGATGCTAAGCTTGTCAAAACCGAGCCCGCTCTCTTTCAGGCACAAGCCTGAGGGCCTCCTTCTCCCAAATTCCCAGTTTGCTATGCTGGGAGTCCGCCCCTCCTCCCTCATCTAATCTTCCTTATCATTCATGGGGCACATCAGGTCCTGCTCCTCAACTCCTCCTTAGATGGCCTCCCTGGCTCTGGCATCCACCACCTGGCCCCTCCCCGCCATTTCTATCCTTTCACAGCAGCAGAAGTTGTATCACTCTCTGCTGGAACCCTTTCACGTGGTCTAGTAGCTCCTCCTTAAAAAAAGCATCATTCCTGTCATGTATCCTGCAAAGGAAAATCACATCCACAGAAAAGAAAGTCATTTCAGCTGCAGCTTGTTTGCAAAGACCCACGCAAACCTCTGGAATAGCACAAAAGGGCCTCATCAGGAACTCTGAGTTGCTCCACGGCCCCTGCCCCCCACCCCGGGACCTCCCACCTCCCACCCTCCAGTTTCCCCATCAGACCCCCATCTCCAGAGCGCCCTTCCCCAACACGGCCAATGGAGAGCTTCGCTCTAGGCTCAGATAAGCGGGTCTGGGAGAGCACGGACCTGGTCCTTTCATGACCACCTTAGATTTCTGCCTGGTACACGCCATTGACAGCACTCAGCTACTTGGGAAGAGGCAGAAAGGTTAGATTCCGTTGTGTCTTACAGCTGTGATGACCTCTGACGGAATCCTTTTCTTTTTTTTTTAATAGTTTTAGTCAATCGAACCATTAAGGGCTTCCCTAACAAGTCCTTAATAATATTCTCTCAAATTCAAGGCAGGTATCATTATTCGTTCTGTCGGGGATGTGTGTGTGTGTGTGTGTGTGTGTGTGTGTGTGTGTGTGTGTTTGGTGGTTGGGTGTGCTTTCTCTTTGTACTAAAACTCTCTCCCTTGCAGCCACATGACAGATGATGATTGCTTTTTGTGGTGCCTAATACATTGCTCTCCACTCAATGAATATTATTATCTGACTCCCATTCCAACCCGGGGGGAATCTGGATTCACAGAGGAATAGAACCTTCTTACAAAATCTGGAGTATGATTGCAATTTTACTTTTGAAGCACCCGCTTCCCAGAGGAATAGCCAGTGATTGATGCCACTGCCAGAAACCCAGATGCGCACACTCATACATCAGCCGGGAAATTACATAAACAGCTCGCCCAGCAGGCCAGCGCTGACTCACCCACTTGCTCCCCTCTGGGAGGGGAGGTGATAGGAAACCCAGGGCAACAGCAGGGAACAGACAAAGGAAAGGCGTCAAAGAGGAGTGGGCTTTTGAAGGTCCACCAGGTCTTTTCCTTCCTCATCTTCTGCTGAGGGCGGCAGCCGCACACTAAGGTCTGTAGTTACTGCTGTGCCATGTGACCGGGATCACGGTGGGTTGTTTCCCCTGTGCTGGGAGTGTGCGGTGCGGTGCAAGGGTGCATGCAGCTCTACAAGCAAACCTTCGTGCTTACATAGGTACAGGTGGTGTCTACACTTTCCTTTGGGGTGGATGTGATCTACCTAGGCTAAGCTCACGCTAGGATAGCTGTCTCTTTGGGGAGCAAGTCAACGTTGACTCCAGCAGGATGGGGCAGCAGAGACAGGTTTGTTGCTCAGGAGAGGTCTGAAAAATACTGACACCATTAGGGTAGAAGAGTGGAAAGCAGTCCAGCAGGCTCGCTGGTGACCTGTGTGCGTGAGGGGGTTTATCGGTAGCGGCAGGCCAAAGCGTTGACATTCTTGACCACATAAAAGCCCATGGTGACGGGAGGGATGACCAATGTCCGGCCGGCCCGCAGAGGGCGGGGCTTCAGGTCTGGGAGGGTTCCATCGTCCACCATCGTTAAGGGCTGGCCGTTCAGCTGCACTGACCTAGAGTGAGAAAGAGAGTCGTTATTGAGTTGAGAGGAAGCCATCGCAGCAAAGCTTGGGCAGCCCTAGATTGCCCCAGACTGTCGGATACTCGCCCGGCTATCGCTTACTTACACCTGCTGTGCCCGGGCTCTCAGCCGAGCACTTTAATAACACAGGCGACCATCCCAGGAATGCTCTGAGAAAGGGACTGTCCTTAGCCCATTCCACCTTGAGTGCTTAAGTGACTTGTCCAAGGCTATACAGCTTGTAGCCCCGGGAGCCAGGATTTGAACACAGGTAGTCTGGTTCCAGAGACACACCATTTATTTAGATAAGTGAAAAGTCTCAGTGCTGCACAAGCTGAAAAGTGCCTCGTGCCTATTTTAAAAAAATCCTAACAGCAGTTCGGTTTGACTCTTCTAAAGAGTTTTTAACCTGAGGGATGATGCATAGGTTTAAGATGATTTCAGAACTTTCTTATTTACTGGCATCTTTCATTAATTTATTGGAGAGATGGGAGAACTGACATTGTGTCATGTGTCTGGGGAGGAGGACAGAGACTTATATAACAACTCTTTCTCTAACCTGAAAATAAGCTTTTGTATCTAATATTGAATGGATGTTTCAATTTTAGGGACATAAGGCGGGCGACAGAGTAAGCATTTGTAATCCCTGCTCACCTGTCCTGCTTGCTTTTATTCTGTGTATCAGCCATGCTCAGCCCTGGGAAAGTCTTAGAGAGCAAAGGGAAATGGCTCATCACCCAGCCTTAGCCTGTGGTACAGAATCCGGACAACCTCCCAGCTGTTTCTAACAGGGCAGTGACTTGGACAGCTGTGTGCCCAGACTGAAGCTTAGTTTTATGGGTCAGTAGAGAAGGCCAGGACCAGACCACCAGCTGGAAATAAGGCTGTAAGTCGCCTTCAGAAAACCAACATTCCCCTAGCCTGGAAACATCCATATGCCTATATGCCACGTGTGCAGCCCTAAAAATGCAAAAAAAAAAAGGCAAAAAAAGAAAGTCAACATTACAGTGACAACTGTTTCTGGGCCTTGCCCAACTTCCAGTGTGATAACACTGCAATGATATCATCTGAGCCATAAAGAGAATAAAATGAGAAATTGATATAGAAGTCTTGGTGACAGACAGGTTTAGAGAGAGATCATCAGACCCCTTGCCCGGTACAGCTCTGAACTCCCAGAGATAAAGGCACTGTAAATTGCTCCCAGGGGAGAGCTGGGCAGAGGGACGGCTCCAGGCCTGGCCCCACATGGATCAGTCTGGGCCCGGTCCAGACCTGACAGGCGGCGGCAGGCCCCTCCTCTTGTTGGTATGACTGAGGAATGAGTGAACAGCAGGAATGAGTGAACAGGTAAGTCAGGCCTAGCTGTTGACCTCACCAAATACGCCCGCACATGCTGCTCTAAACGCGCGTGACCCTCTCTAGTGAAGACCGCCTACTCACGGGAGTGGAAGGCAGGGTGAGGAGAGGGGTCAGTCACAAAAGAGGTCAGGATAGGTCTTCGCGGCGTATTTTTACAATGTAGCTCCAAGCGGTGTGACTATGCAACCATCAGACACGTGCACCATCAAATATAAGTTCAAGAATACTAATTAATCTTTCCAAAGCATACTCAAATTTATACCACTTGTCTCCTTGAAAACCTTCAGCGGAAGTTCCCGTCGTGGCACAGTGGAAACGAATCTGACTAGGAACCATGAGGTTGCGGGTTCAATCCCTGGCCTTGCTCAGTGGGTTAAGGATCTGGCATTGCCGTGAGCTGTGATGTAGGGCAAAGACACAGCTCACATCTGGCGTTGCTGCGCCTCTAGCCTAGGCTGGCAGCAACAGCTCAATTAGACCCCTAGCCTGGGAACCTCCATATGCCGCGGGTGTGGCCCTAAAAGGACAAGAGACCAAAAAAAAAAAAAAAAGGGAAAGAAAACCTTCAGTGGTCCTCCCAATACATGGAGTTAGGGGCAAGCCCTCCTCCTGAGCAGTTAAGCAATACCCTTTTAGATTCAGATGATCCCAGAGTATCGCCATCTTTGGGTTCTGTGAAGTCAAAACAGTGTGAGAGGCAAGATCTTTCATTTCTAAACAAAAACCAAGTGATTATTCTGCAACAGGCCCCATTTTGATTTTGTTATTGGTTGGTTAAAAAGTTAACTCACGCTGGGGGTGGATGGGTAGAACCAGGGAGCATGGTTAAGAGTCCAGTCTGATCTCTGATTCCACGAGCCCACCAATCACCTCCTGGATGGCTCCGGCAAAAACTTGTGGGTCCTTGTACTGTGGAACAGATGAGTTTCATGGCTCCTTTCCTAAAGCTCTGTCTGCCTTTGGCTTCTGTGTAATAGTATCTCTGTTTTCCTCCTTCGTTTCTGCATGTGGTTTCCTTTTCGTGGAGACTGTTCCCATCTGCCTGGCTCTCAGATGCTGGGGTTCCTGGCCTTTGGTCCTTGAACCTGATTGCTTCCCACACTACATCCTCCCCTGGGGGCTGTTACCCACACCCAGGACTTACTAGTCTTATGTCCATGCTTCCAAACCTGCATCTCAACCTGGATCCTTATTCTAACTTAATTATCTCCACTTGGCTGTCCCACAGGAACTTCAAAGTCACCATGTCCAAAGTCAAAATCTTCTCAAGCCCTGTCCTTTCTTTTGCCTTTTTATCTTTGTCCTGGTACCACCACCCATCAGATTACCTAGGCCAGGAAGCTTCTCCCTGAAGTGCCAGGTCTGGGGCGGTGGGGGTGGGGGGTGTCACTAAATCCAACCAGTGCTACATTTTAATATCTTTCAGATCTGCTCCTTTCTCTCCAGTCACTGCTGTTATTTTAGTTCGGAACATGCCTTGTGACCTCTCTCCTTGCCCTTGGCCTGGCCTTCCTCCCCTGTGCTTGCAGCGTGGCTGACAGAGCCCTCTGCAATTGTCACTGCTTCACACTCCCAACAATACCCATCCCTTCCACTGTAATCCGGATGATGACGCCGAGCTCTGGCCATGCTCCAGCCACCTCTCTAGTCTTGGATGCCACCAGTGCCCCTTACAACCAGAGCTCACTGTGGGTCACAGACCTCTGCGGGCGGGCTTGGGCTCGCAGTTAATGTAAGGACAACATCAATATATGCATGAGCAGACTGCTTCCAATGAAAAACAGTTGTTCTGCACATAAATGAGGTAGAGATTTCTCAAGTGAAAATGTAAGTAGATATTGTTGGGGATAAAATACACAGATTCATTTAAAAGCATGGTAAAATTTTTTCAAACGTAAATGCCTGTAGACACTGTTGGGATGAATAAGACGCAAGTTCATTTTAAAACCGTCATGAAATTCCTAATAGATTTTTGGGGAGAAAGCGGGCATCACGTGCTTTTTTCAAGCAGGAGGTTTTTTTGTTTTTGTTTTTTTTGTCTTTTTGCCATTTCTTGGGCCACTCCCATGGCATATGGAGGTTCCCAAGCTAGGGGTCTAATCGGAGCTGTAGCTGCCAGCCTACACCACAGACACAGCAATGCAGGATCCGAGCCGAGTCTGTGACCTACGCCACAGCTCACACCACAGCTCACGGCAACGCCGGATCGTTAACCCACTGAGCAACGGCAGGGATCGAACCTGCAACCTCATGGTTCCTAGTCGGATTCATTAACCACTGCACCACGAAGGGAACTCCAAGCAGGAGGTTTTTAAAAGGACAATTATCATAATGTAAGAGGGCAGTGACATCTGTAAACATTATAAAGGACCCCTTGGCCCCAGCACGACCAGATTCAGTGACCTGCAGTCCATTTCCTCCTTGGCGTGCCTGGTGCTTGCTCTGCCTGGCACGCGGCCAGTCCTCCTCCTCTGTGGGACTAATGCCTTGGGTCCCTGTAGCCTGATCTCGTGTTGCTCCCTCTAGGAAACCTTCTCTGACCCCTTGGTTAGGAGCCCCACTGTGGACTCTCCTGTACCCCAAAGTGACCTATAACCAGCTCACTGGGTTGTAGAGACTCACCCACTCTACCCTCACTGCGTTGAGAGCTGGGCAAGGAAAGGGGTCATGTCTCTCGCCCTAAACACTTGGTGCCTGACAAGGTTCTTGGCATAGAATTGGGATGGAATGTTTTCTGAAAAAGTGAATGGACTTTTGTGGCTCTTCTGCATTATTTCTGGTATTCCCGGACTGAGTTTCTCACGCTCTAAAGAGGCTCCCTGGAGGTTTGCTGAGTGTCTTTACAGATTTCATTAATGTACCAATTACTCTTGCTCACGGTGGCTCTGGAGATGTTAGATAAGACAGGAATTATCATTGATTCTCACAGTCACTCATTTAGGTACCTTATCCCAACCAGACATGAGGCCATTGATCATTGCTGGTGCTGTTCATCCTTAGAAAAGATCTAGAAACCATCTCTTAGCTAAGACAACATGAGTTAATTTTGTCAGGCCTGGAGTCCCCTCATGTCCTTATTGACAAAGTTCCTTCATTATAACCACAGACAGGCCTGCATTTTATTTTTCTGCTTACGTTTTTAACTATTATTACCAGTTACGTGGTATCAAACTAAATATTCCAATTATCCTTCACTTTTTTTTTTTGCACTGAACAATCTCTACGTTCGCAAACATCATGTTAAGGACGAAAATCACTGATTCTGGAGCACTCTGTATGCAAGCGACAGGATGCTATGATTTACTCTCACATTTAATCCTTATAACCACCAACGGAGGCAGGTGTTAGCATCCCTACAGATGAAGATATCTAAGTTTAGCGGAGTCTAAGACTCACCTAAGTCTCACAGCCAGGAAGTGGCAGAGCTGAGATCTGCACTGCAGCCCTTCACCACAGACCTGTCAGCCTCCCTCGTGCCTGACAAAGAGCTCTGTGAGGTACACAGGCAAGTGTTATTGCTATTATTGTAACCTCAGGGTCAGGTAGCCTGGGCAAGGTCCCATGGCTAATAGGTGGCTGAGCTCGGTCTCAGAGTCAGGCCTCCTGACACCTCTTTCTGCTATTTCATGTAGTTCTCCAATTCCAGATGGCACTCACCAGGATCATGTTTCCTTCTTTGAAAATCTCTCTTATCAGATTTTCATCACATTTGGCTACTTCTTTAGTGGCCTGTGACTCTTCAAACCAAATGCTAAATGATCCAGCTTATGTTGAACTATTTTTCTTAATTCCCTAGCTGCTGAGAGCTTTTAAATTATCCAAATATTAGGACAACTGTGTTTTTATCACCATTTGTTTTTGCAAAGTCTGAGTTGCTTTGCAACTCCTAAACTTGTTTTCTTTATTTTGCATGCTATTTGAAATGGGATTTGGTGTCTCAGTTTGGAGTCAAGCCCTCTGCTCCTCAGGTCCCTCTGGGAGCCTGTTGGCTGGGTCAGCCTCCCTCCTCCTCCCCCCCACCTGTCTACAATCTCTGGTTTTCATGTCTTACGATGCTTCTTGCTAACCATAGATATGGAAGTAAGCTTTCAGCTTGCTTCTGGTTTCTGGCCTGGACCTGGGTGGACTTTAGTTGGGGCAAAGGCAAGGCAAGCCTGTGTATTACTGGGAGCTGCCTGGGGAGCTAGGGTCTGGTTTCTGCGGCCACATATTTGGGGCCTAGAGTGGAAGGTCACTTAGAGATACCTAGTTCCATCTCAGCCACTTTGAGAAAGTGATTTCCCTTCTCTGAGCTTAGGTTTCTCCATCTGTAAGACAGACTAGATGAACCCTAGGATTTCTTCTGGCTTCTACATTTTCAGGTGAGTAGCCCACTGCCTAAAAACTGTACCAAAGCAGAGTTTAATGCCAAATTCAGAGTGATCCTGTCCAGATAGAAATCTGATCATGATATTCACCCATCTCAATGTTCAGTAGGTCCCTGCTGACCTTAGAACATTCTCCAAAGTCCTCAAAACACACACTGTGCGAGGCCATTTACCTACCTCTCTAGCCCTCAGCGACTCCCCGCAGCTCCCGCCCACTGCAGCTCCCCACGGCTGGCCACCTCCTTTCATTCTGTGCTGTGGGTTCTCCAATCACCAGCTCTCAGGGTTTCTGCCCATGTTGTTGTTATGCCTGGAACTCTCTCCACACTCTGTCCCTCCTTCCAGCTTCCTTTTCCCAGTGAACTCCTCAAAGGGCTCCCTAACCCCAGTCCTCTCCCTTAGGGGACCATGTGTCTGCCCCACTCACCCCGCACTCGCCTGCCCACCAACTCACACATCAGGTGCTCAGTAAAAGAAGGACTGGATATACATCTGTGGGTAGAGGAACTACAGTCTGGAAGGAAAAGACTGGGGTGGGAGGCCAGAGACTTGGTCCACACTCCAAGCATGCCATGAGCTGTCCTGGAGATGGCAGAGCTGGCTCTGGTCTGGGTTTTCGGATTGTCAGAGGAGGACAGCGAGGGAGGGAGGGAAAGGAGTCGGGAGCAGGAGAGAGGGAGGAAGGAGGAGAGAAAAGAGAAGGTATAAGAAACGGAGTGGCTAGAGTTCCTGTTGTGGCGCAGTGGTTAACAAATCCGACTAGGAACCACGAGGTTGTGGGTTCGATCCCTGGCCTTGCTCAGTGGGTTAGGGATCCGGAGTTGCCATGAGCTGTGGTGTAGGCCGCAGATACAGCTCAGATCCCGCGTTGCTGTGGCTGTGATGTAGGCTGGCGGCTACAGCTCGGATTCGATCTCTAACCTGGGAACCTCCATATGCCGCCGATGCGGCCCTAGAAATGGCAAAAAGACAAAAAACAAAAAAACAAAAGAAAAGAAAAGGAAGAAAGAAACTGAGCGGGGGTGGGCGGGGAGGCCAAGAGTCCAATCTGCTCAGTAACTCACACAACCTCCCGGTTCCCACTCTAGTGCCAGCGTGCTCACCGTGCGCCACTAGAGGTCACTGTTGCTCTTCACAACAGTATCGAGAGCGAGCGCTTGGGCTCCCAGGAAGCCGAGCTCCCGGCTTGGCCTCTCCAGTCCCCGGAAGGCGGGAGGAACAAAGCGTAGTTTCAGGCAAATCCCGACAAAAACGTCTTTGCAGTCCACGAGGCGGGCGCCTCCACCCCCTCCCTGCAATGTGGCGGATATTAAGGAACCGCGCAAAGTCGGGCTGCGATTCCGGCCAGGGGTGCGCCTTCCCCGCCGCGTGCAGGGAGGGAGCGGCGCAGGTGCGGGGCTGGCGGCACCCCCACGCCCGCGGGCGGCCACATATGTCCACGTTTTACAGGCTCCCGAGGTGCAGCTGCCCCCTAGAGGCCCCCGCGCCAACGCAGGAAGCTGGCGTGTGCAGCTGCCCTGATCGCATTCAGGTCAGGGGCAGGGTAGAGCCAGGAAGGGAGCCAGGCCAGTTTGAGGACAGATGGCCTGGGTTCTTTCTCTCGCTGCGGGAGAGGCTGCGCGTCTGGGGTAGCTTAGAAAGGAGGTTGTTTTGAAAAGGTCCTGAGTGATGCTACCCGCTGAGGAGACCGCTCAGGAGTGGCCCAAGCAGGCTAGTGTCGCAGGGTCCCTACTTGCCCAGCCAGAGCAAAGGCTGTAGGATGCTCAGGACCCTCTCGGGGCTCTCCTACCCCTCAGGGTAAAGAGAGGGTGACGTCCTCCCAAGTGTGTCCTGAAGCTTTCTCCTCTGTGCTTTTTGCCCTGCTTGAAATCACAGACTCTTGTCAAAAAGCCTACCCTTCCCTCCAGGCCCCCTTGGATGTGGCCTCCTCCATCTGGGCCTTATCGGGGAGCCCCAGCTGGAAGAGGGACACATTCTCAGCAGCTCCCTTTTAAGTATGTGGCCTTCTCAGCTTTATTTTATCAGTGAGCTGGAGTCATTTCACCTGCTAGACCAATTGTTCTCATTTCTCTCTTTTCAGTAGCACGTGGTTCTCTGCTTTCTTGCCTGTGATAGCCGTTCAAATTAATACTTGTCCAGTTCCACTCAGTCAGCCTCTCTAGGAGTTCTCATGTGGCTGACTGGATATTCCAGTCTCCTTTGCTATTGTTAAGAGAGGAGACTAAGAGAAAAATGGAGGTGAAAGCTTTCGTTCCCCTTATCCTTCCAAAAGCCTGCATCATATTTGAAACTCCTGGCCACTAAGACACTTTGAGGCTGATAAGATCATTTGCTCTATGTCCTACTCTTTGAGAGCATTTGAAATAATGAAGCGTTTCATTCTAGCTTCTGCACCGCTGAACAGAGAAAACACTAGGTCTTTATGCAAGCAGAGTTGGGGATTTTACAGGCAAGTTGTTAGGATATATATAAGCCTTTCCTTTTCCCATTTAGGTTTGGGGGTTTTGATCTGTGTTTTATACAAGTCTGGGTGAGAATGGTCTAACCTATAATGGGATCCTAATATGTCCTTCTTCTTTTTTTTTTTTTTTGTCTTTTTGCCTTTTCTAGGGCTGCTCTGTGGCCTATGAAGGTTCCCAGGCTAGGGGTGTAATTGGAGCTGTAGCCACCAGCCCACGCCAGAGCCACAGCAACGTGGGATCCAAGCCGCGTCTGCAACCTACACCACAGCTCACGGCAACCCCGGATCCTTAACCCACTGAGCAAGGCCAGGGATGGAACCCGCAGCCTCACCGTTCCTAGTTGGATTCGTTAACCACTGAGCCACAATGGGAACTCCGCTAATATGTGCTTCTGATGGTTTAGCACAGTGGGCAGCTTAGCACAGTGGGCAGACAGGATGAGGGCCCAGCAAAGGAACCCGGATTTATGCTGGTCTTGTTAACTTCCAGCAGATGAGGGAATCATCCGGGGGCACTTTGGGAAGACAGTTTGATTCTTCGACCATCTCAAAGCTCCCATGTCATAGGCATATCATACTTGAACCACAATAGAAACCAGCTATAAAAACCACGGAGACTTTACCATGTGGCTAACTCTGTTCCCTCCCATTGTAAAAACTCAGTGCCATGATCACTGACTTTCACAAGTGGTACCTAAGGAATGTTACTCTTATTCCTACTATTCTCTGTGTTGTACCAATTCGATTATAACAGATGTAGTCCTTACCCACTGTGACAGAAAACACAGAAATATGCAAGTGTGTGGTCATAAACATTATAATTAACACATTACACAAGGGGAGAGAGAGAAAGAAAATCAAACTTCTTGGCCTAGATTTCGAGGCCTTCTGCATTCTGGCCCTAATGTATTTCTGTGGCCTCTCTCCTCACCCCATAAAAGCATCCTCTATTCCAGTCATGTGAGATGATGTGCCATGCCCTCAAACAAAAGGGCTCTTGAATTCAACTTCTGTACTTCTAAGCCTTTAGTAAACTCATCCCATTGCCTGGAATTGCCTTCCCTCCAGCATTTCCTAGGTGTATGGCTCATCCTTACAGCTCCTGCTCAATGGCCCCCAGCCTTGAGGATTTCCCAGGTTCATCGTGCAAACTCCTTATATTTCCTATATTTACCCTGTGGTCTGTCTTGTCTTAAAGTATTCTCTGTGGGGGGGAGCCAGGTTCCCCCAGCCCTAATTGTGTGGAGCTGGAAGAGGCAGTAGAGCGTCTGAAGCATTCCCTTTATTACAGGCAGCCTGCTGTGAGATCAAGAGAGTCAGGTAAGAGGGCAGGGGTGTGTGGGTGTGTGGGTGTGTGGGGGAGTACAAAGAGGTTCTCCATATCTAAGAGAATGAGGTAGAGTCCACTAGCTATATACAAAATGAGTTTCACAATTATAAGGATTATTCTAAGGCTTCCTGGATACATATTCAGATATGTTAAGCCAAAGGCATACATATCTCAGTTGTAGTGGATTTTGACAGTGTTCCCTGTAATATCAGATGTACCCATGTGCCCTCAAAAAGGAAAAATAAGATGTTCTAGGTGGCACAGTTTCTGTAGCAGGTCCACAGGTGGTGGAGTGCAAAGAGTGCAGTGACTGAATCATTCTTGAGAAGGTGAGCTGGGAGGAGGTAGGCTGCCAGGTGATTGCTGGTGTTTGGCAGCTGGTCCACAGTTTGGTGCTTCAGCCCCTTGTCTGGAATGAACCACATCCTGTTGTGGGCTCCTGATGCTTGGCAACCAAAGGAAATACTGGTTCAAGGCCCAGGCCCTGCTATAGGGATAAGCTGGCCTAGGACTTTTCAGGTCCCTGGGGCTCATGTTTGTCTATCACCTTAACCATAGCCTCTGAAAGACATGGAGAGGAGAAGACAAAGACCTCCCTCCTTCTCTGTCCACCAGAACTGCCTACGTATTTGCTTCCCTGTCCATCATTTAGAATCAACTGCTTGGAAACATGATAGCTTTACTCTAAAGTGCTCATTTACCAGGATTTCATCTGGGTCATCTGGAACAGAGTGGAAATTTCTGCTTGCAACCAAGGTCTCCCGGTGCATGGAGCTAGGGAGGGGAGACCACAGCCTTGATGGACAGCTATATAGAGAGTTTCCAGCTGCTGGGAGGGATCTGGAAGAAAATGTATTCTGGAGCTGAGAACAAATGAAATCTCTCAGAAAATAACAGTGAAAACGCTGGATTCCTAAACTCTTGGTTTAAGATGTCAAGTCACTGTAAAATATAAAAGCATTTTATAATCCTCTAATCTGCACAGTGATCTGTACATTACTAATCTGGGAGTTAAAACAAAACAAAACAATAAACTTTTGGGAGCCGTACACATCCTTCCACTTAGTCATAGAGAACTCCCAGGGGCTCCTGGCATGTTCACACCTTTGGCAAAATGGCTTAATGCCTGAATGAAGAATAGAATCTGGGTGAGTCAAAGATGCACATCAGCTGGGATCCTGTTCCAGTGTTTTCTAGAGGGAGAATGGTTCTCCACTTTGGCCAAATATTTGAATTACCTGGGGAGCTTTAAAAAATACTGGGGTCTTGGTTTAATTGGTCTGGGGTGAGGCTTGGGCACTGGGGTTTTTAAAGCTCCCCAGGTAATTCAAAGTGCAGCCACAGTTGAGCAGCAGGGGCTGAAGGAAGAGTAGGGATGTGTTTGCAGCTGGGGTGGGGGCGGGGAGGGGGACTCAAATAGCTTTCTAACCATTACCTTCGGACTTTATTCTAAATAAACAGATCTTTTCTTACTCTTTTGGAGTACCATGTCAAGAAGCCACATTTTTCATCCTAAATGAAAGATGTGAGCTTTTCAAAGGCAAATTTTTTTGCTGACTAGTCTGCAGTGAGCGCTTCTGCCATTTCTGTGGAACTGCTGCATTTAAAGTTTTCCCTGTAGTGTGTCCGCTGGTGAGACGAACATTCTCTTCAATACGGACCAGGGAGGTGTGTGTGTGGCACTTTATAGCGGGAATTCAGAACGAAATCCAATGGAGCATTTGCAGAGATAGCAAAGTCTGCATTTCTTTTTGAAAAGAAAAAAAAATTGTGTTTTTCTTGATGAGTAAGGGCTTTCGACTCATTTAGATTTCTTGCTTTGGCCTGGGCTCTGGAACAGAGAGGTCCCCACAGACAAAAAATGGTTCAAGCTCTCTTCAGGCAGAGGAACGATGGAGGGAAAATACATCATTCAGTACCCTCACCACCCTTTCCAGATATGTGCATAATTATTGACTTAGATATTGCTGTATACATTGGTTATAGCTACTATCTCTTTATGAGCCAGCAAACACCCTCAGTGAGCACAGGGGTTAAAAGAATCCAAAGTCCTCTACGTTTCAGTGGGTAAGCTTACATTAAGTAAAATGGGGAAGGTTTATTTCTCTTTATATTTACTTCTTTTTATTTTTTCTACAGACTCTTAGCCTTAAATATAAGTATTCTTATAAATACATATACTCATATAAATTTATAGTTATACTTTCACAGCATCTATTTCAGACTTTCTGAACTGCAACACTAACTCAAACATTGCTGGTTAAGAGTAAGAACCAGCTTGCTGTTCACTCGCAACCACTTTGTAAACCTCCCCTGTCTCAGGCACCTCTCTTGCTACTCAGTGACCCCAGCCTCTGAGGCTCCCCTGTCCCCCTAAGTAAGGGGCTTTAGGTGGCCTTTCGAAAGGGCTGTAGGTGATGTGGTTATATCTGTATCAGTAGGGCCTTTTCCTCCAAGTAAAAGAGGTCTTCATCCTACTACCTGCTTTTTATAAAAGGATGTTCTTTCTTCCCTGACATTTTAAAACCGGCACCTGAAGCCCTGCAGAGGTTAACGGGTTTCCCCCCACACTCTCAGCTTAAACAGCACTAGTCACTTTCCTTACCTTTATAGAACATCAAAGCATATTCTAAACGCATTAAAGAAAAGAATGTAACAAATAAAACAAAAAGGAAACTAGAATAAAATAAAAATATGTATTTATCTGATTTCAGGAATATAAATAGAGACACCTATAAATGGAATGGATGAAACTACAAAGCAATATACAGACTTAACTATATGAAAACAGAATACTTCAGTACGCCAAGATAATACTCTAAAAGTGAAATACCTGGAAAAATAGTAATGAAGAACTGAAGAAAATATTTCAACACAAGAGGGGAAATTAGAAAAAACTTATAAAGCATCAATAAAACAGTAAACAGCCCAATAGAAAAATAAGCAAAGGCAAAAAATCAATATAATAGTAATAGACACAAAATTTCAATCTCACTAACACTCAAAGAATACAAATTAAAACAGTAATATTATTCATCATGAAGTTGAAAAGGATTTTAAAATATTACTGTTCTGTGTTGCTGAGGTAAATTGTAATAACAAAATGGTTACGTTTCCTATTTCTTCCCAGACCCCCACAACTCAGCTTGAGGTAAGAAAGCTGAACAGTTACTCATATGAGATAAGGCTCTATAACTCATTGGATTCCAAGGGGACCAGATAGTGAGCAATTGGGAACCTGCCCTTAAGGAATGGTTGAAGAAGCTGAGTGTATTTAGTTCAGAGACTAGACCTCAAAGGGGAGACACATTGGAAAACTGTTATAATAAAGATGGTGTAGACTTACTCTGCTTAATTTTTCTAAAGCAAGAGTAGAAATGGGAAGATGATGCCCTTTGGCCACAAATAAGCAGGATCTTTCCTACAATCAGAACTAATTTTGAAAGTACTCTGCTTGATGAGACTGTTCACCCCATGAGGTTGAACAGTCTCATCAAACAGAAGCTGCAGGCTTTTTGACCAGGATATTATAGAAGAAACTTCTTGATCTCTGAGTACTTCCAAAATTTTCCTAAGTCGTCTTTTAATAACTAAGAACTTTTAATTTAAGCAGAAACTAATTAAAATGACCCCAGACAAGTGGAGATGATGGAAACCTTCGGGGAGTACATCTGGTTGACGAGAGTTCAAAACTCCAAGTACCAACTAATATGAGCAACTTAAACACTCAGATGTCCTGAGTATACTGACATATGTGGAGTAATGGCTCTTTGGTCCCAGAAAACAGGTCTTCAGGTTTTGTTTTCGAGTGAGAATTCTTGGTACAGAATTCTTAAGGTTAAGGTGGTTTTGTTTGTTTGTTTGTTTTTCCAAAGCTCCTTTAGCCAGATTTGTCCATGTCTCAAAACAAATGGGAGGCCTCCTCTTATCCGTGGTGGGTCAGGTGGTGGCCAGGGCAGCCCTCAGGACTTTTCATACTAGCCAAGCTCTGAATCTGGAAATGAGGTATCATCATGTGGTCTGTTCCAACAGGGACATGAAGATATTTTTAAAATCTTATTAGCACATCAGAGTTACTCGAGTATTCTCAGAACCGCTCTGTTTGGCTAACATCAAATGACACCTCTCTAAAGGCATGCAGCTAGAAACCAATGTTTTCCTCTGATATAGGATTTAATGAGGGTGAATTCAAAGCAAAGGTTAGATCCCAGAGAGATGGAATAAATAAGCAGTATGTGAAAAAAGAGAAAAAGAAAAGATGTTCATTGCTTCAAAGAATAGGCAGTAAGATTCTTGGTTCACGGGAGCCTTGTAATTCTTTCAGCTGAAACCATGGCAGCTGAAGGAGAGCCTCATACAGATATAAAATTTAAACATTTTAATATGGAACCAATTAGTCCCAAAGCAGCAATATTCTGTACCTCTCTCATGGTACCACCCATAGTCTGCTTCCCGTTAGTTTTTTGTTCCTAATAACAGAGATGACATTTGAGGGCAGAGACCTCAAAATCCCCTTCCCCCTCTAAACATCTCTATTAAACAGCTCTTGAAGGTCAGGTGATGACATGGCCTGGCATTTGGACAACTAAGAGACATTTGGAGCTGAAGCATTACATTACATTTTATAATCGGACTTTTTCTTCCTAATTGGTTTACTTGGGATTCCCAAGTTCTTATTGGTTATTGTGATCCATTAAGAATTTGGTCGAATTAACTGCCACGGCAAGTTAGAGTGCTACAGAGGGACAGTTATGTCCGGCACAAAGTAGGATTTCAATCACAGCTGATGAACAGGTAAAGATATATCCTCTCCAGTTTCCCTGGGAAGCCTCCCCAGCAGCATTGTTCCCTCTGAGGGTGGGCGCCATTAGGTTTATGGGAGCTGGCAGTGTCTGTGTGCATGGAGTCGGAATATAACATGCTGAGACTGATTTCAAGAGACCTCAAATTAAACCAATTTATAGTCACTCCTGGTATGTAACAATCCTTTTTTTGAGAAAAGCATATAAGAAACAGAAGGAGATTCCCCGACTTTGCTAAGACAAAAATTTTTTTCACTAAAATTCTGTGACTGAGAAATAGAATCTTAGAAGAAACTCACAGAAGTACTTTTAAGAAGGATCTGGAAGTTCTCTTTGTGGCTCATGGAAAATGAATCTGACTAGCATCCATGAGGACACAGGTTTGATCCCTGGCCTCACTCAATGGGTTAAGGATCTAAGGATCTGGCTTGCTGTGAGCTGTGGTGTAGGTCGCAGATGAGGGTGGGTTCTGGCGTTGTTGTGGCTGTGGTGTAGGCCAGTGGCTGCAGCTCAGATTTGAGCCCTAGCCTGGGAACCTCCATATGCCACAGGTGTGTCCCTAAAAAGACAAAATAAAATAAATAAATAAAGAAGGATCTGAAATTAGGACTTGCGAAGAAAAGTTAATAGAGCTGGGATGAGTTAGCTTACAGGAAAAAACACTGCTGGGTCACCTAATACTTTTCAAATATATTCATAAGGTATCATGAATACACAATACATTGTATTCATAAGCCCAAGATGAAACGAACCCAGACAGTACAATGACAGAGCTCAGTTACCCATACTGTATATTTGCCAATATCATCATAATACTTTACTAAACTCTTGGGGTAGCACAGTGTAGAACAAAGTGCAGTAGATTCAGGGTCAGGAGAACTGGAGGCTAGGTGTTTTCTAGCTCCATATCTTAATAGTTGTGTGACTCTTTGATAAAGTCACTTAGTGCCCTAAGGTTCAGTTTCTTCAACTCTAAAATGGGAGGGAGGTGGGAATTGTTCTGTTTATTTCATGGTGCTGTTCAGAGTATTAAGTAAGATAATGGCTTTAAAGCCCTTTGTTGTCTATGAAGACCCAGCCACAGGCACAGTGGGCCCCAGTGTTCTTATGAAATTAGATATTCAGACAGATATCCTTCCCTAGAGGTCTTTGAACACAGAGCATCTTCTGGTCCAGATGTCCTAGCCATAGACTGTCTGAGGACAGGGGAATGAACCGACCACCTTGAAATGTCATTCACCCAAGGTTCCTAGTGCTGCCGATTCCCTCAGGTCAGGGTGTCAGAAGAGAAAAGCCAGTGTTATGAAAGTTGTTTTCTTCTTTTCCAGTTCTTGGCTGGTTTTCCCTCCAAATGGAACTGAATATGACACATAGGGAAGAATGCTGGGATCTGACCAAACACCTGCTCCTGGTTTGACTTTCCCCCACAAAGTGAATCCTCCTGTTTTGTTTTTTTTGTTTGTTTTTGTTTTTGTTTGTTTTTTGTTTTTTGATGTAAATTGACTTGTTTGGCCCAACTTTATTTATGGTTGAAAGACACTGGAGACATTTATGTCTTGGGTAGAACTGCTACCCTAGAGGATAATGTTCATTGATTTGTGATCACATGATGTGTTGCACACATTTTCTTATAGATAGTAGAGCTGCCCCAAAGGTACTCTTTGACTTATCTAGAAGGAGAACTATTACTGTTTTGGGTGTAAATGGTTAGTCTTTCCCTCAGAAAGATGAGAAACCAAGGAACATGATAGAGGAAGGACTTGTAGCTAGAGATTTTTTGGAAACAAATTAGCCTGGTATTTTGCACAGCAAAGGAAACCAAAAAGAAAACTTACAGAATGGGAGAAAATAGTGTCAAATGATGCAATTGACAAGGGCTTAATCTCTAAAATATACAAACAACTTATACAACTCACAGCAAAAAAGCCAACAACCCAATGGAAAAATGGGCAAAAAATCTGAATAGACATTTCTCCAAAGAAGACATACAGATGGCCAACAAGCACATGAAAAAATGCTCAACATCACTGATTATTAGAGAAATGCAAATCAAAACTACTATGACGTACCACCTCACACCAGTCAGAATGGCCATCATTAATAAGTCAGCAAATAACAAACGCTGGAGGGGGTGTGGAGAAAAGGGAACGCTCATGCACAGCTGGTGGGAATGTAAGCTGCTACAACCACTATGGAGAACAGTATGGAGGTACCTTAGAACACTTTACACAGAACTACCATATAACCCAGCAATCCCATTCTTGGGCATAGATCCGGACAAAACTTCCCTTAAAAAATACACATGCACCTGCAAGTTCATTGCAGCACTATTCACAATAGCCAAGACATGGAATCAATCCGAATATGCACTGATAGATGATTGTATTAGGAAGATGTGGTAGATATACACAATGGAATACTACTCAGCCATAAAAAAGAAGAAAATAATGCCATTTGCAACAACATGGATGGAACTAGAGACTCTCATACTGAGTGAAGTAAGTCGGAAAGAGAAAGACAAATACCATATGATATCACTTATGTCTGGAATCTAATATATGGCACAAATGAACCTTTCCACAGAAAAGAAAATCATGGACTTGGAGAATAGACTTATGGTTTCCAAGGGGGAGGAGGAGGGAGTGGGGTGGTTGGGGAGCTTGGGATTAACAGATGCAGACTACTGCCTTTGGAATGGATTAGCAATGAGATCCTGCTGTGTAGCACTGGGAACTATGTCTAGTCACTTATGCTGGAGCATGATAATGTGAGAAAAAGAATGTACACATGTATGTGTGACTGGGTTACTCTGCTGTACAGAAGAAAATTGACAGAACACTGTAAATCAGCTATAATGGAAAAAATAAAAATCATTACACCAAAAAAAAAAAAATTAGCTTGGTATTACCATACTTTCTCTTGCAGCACCAGTTTCTTTGTGTGGCCTTTGGTGACTTGAAAAAGCTAGTCTTCTGTGACCACTGAGACAATGAGCTCCAAAAGTGAAGTGGAAGTCGGGGCAGGGAGGGGAATGGAAGAGAATAATTGAGTTTGATGGGAAGCAGTAATCTCTGACCTCAACCTCCCTCTGAGTAAAGAATCTTAGAGCACCTCTGAGAGATGGCCATGGCCACTCATTCTTTGATAGGCTACCTCTTGAGAAAATCTGTCCTTGGTCAAACCAGGCAAACCTTAAAATGAGCCTGCTTTGTGGTGGAACCCTTCTCTTTTAAATTGCATTCCCTGGTTTCCTGTCATTTTAAAGGATTCTAGGCCAAATCTATTTTCTTTCACCTAGCAAGCCTTTGACTACCTGAACAAAGCCCTCACAACTTACCTTATTTTTCCTGAATTACATTTCTCCATTTCCGTCAGCCATCATTGAGGACCATGTATTTCAGACACAGAATACTCTTCTCTGGTATACACTGCAGTTTTCTAAAAGCTTCCCTTCTCCTATCCCACAGGGTATAGATACCCACTTTTTGTCTGGTCTCCACAGGGAAAACTGTCTCTTACATAAAAAGTTGAGACTTGAGTGGTGAGTCTTATGACTGGTTCACTCACTAAGATGAGGAACAGGAACCATCACTGTGGATCTGGATGCCTGGACTATGCCTGATGAGTGGCCCCAGGGGATGCTTCCTGTGCAGGAACTAACATCCCTGAGCCCTGAGTTCACAGGGAGCTACCTTTCAGAGTTCTGAAATATATCCAGACCTGAGAGCAATTCTAAGAGAAGGAGAATCACCCCATGTTCTCTATCAATCAAAAAAGTTTGCCAGCATTTCTCTATGCCTGAAACCCCAGGCCCAGATGCCCAACTGGTAGCTTGAATGGGACACTGAATTTGCTCTATGTCTTCTTCCTGGTGCCTCAAGATAGAAGTGGTTACAGGCTCCCAGAGCTCTCAGTTCTCTTCTAAACTAATATAGCTTCAGGCTACAGCAAGGACTTAGCAGGCACAGAACAAACAATCTGGCCCCAGAGGCTTATAATAGAGAAAAGGAGACACCAAAGTCTGAAATCACTTCCTAGCATTTCCTTTTATCCTTTCCTGCAGAGTCTGCTGCACCAAAACCACACCCTTCCTATGAGACCCCATCACAGAAGCATTGAGACTCTTGTTCTTATTAGCGGTCACTGAGCAGGAGTGCAGGACTGAACATGGCATCCCTGTCTGGCAGTTTACAATCAGAGATGGTGCAGCACGCGCTCTCTAAAATGAGAGAGGTTAAATTAGCAGTAGTTCACAAGAAGAGGGACAGGCTTGGAGAAGTGAGTGAAGGGCCCAAAGTTTCACAGTGAAGTAGTGGCAGGATGAGGGCTGGAATCCAGTTCGATTGACTTCCAATCCAAAAACTCTCTTTAATATACCACATGTAAAACCATATGTGCTTGTCTGTATTTATACTTATATATGCATGGGTGTGTGAAATTTTCATTTGTAGGTTTCATTTCACCCATACGCTCTGTAATTCTCACAGTAACCCCATCTGATAGGTAGGGGAGCTGTGGTTTGATCACTCAGGTAAATGGTAGCAAGTGGATTCATATCCAGGCTTTCTGGTTCCAGCTCCCTCTTCTTCCAATTATATGAGATTGTGATTTGACTTTGGTGGGTGTTACAAATCTTTCTGCAGCATCCTTGTGGAATGAAAGTCTCTTTTCCCCTGTCCCTTGCCAACTTTTTCAACAAAGCCATAACATAGCCCCTCATCAATCTGGTGACAAGGTGACGTGCAAGAGAGCATAACTGGAAATACAGCATAATTGGTAGGCCGTGAGAATCACTTTAGTCACTCTTAAGGGCAGGTAAAAGCAGGACAGGGGCCAAGGTGTGGTCAGGTTCAAGTATCAGAAGAGTCATCCCAGAGGCAGAGACGTAAAATGGGGTAAATAGGGTTAGGGGTTGTGCCCTCCACCTTGGTTGGTGGAGAAATAGGCTCAAAAAATGATGTTACCTCCTGGACCAGCATTTCATCACATCTCATGGTTTTGCATCGATGCAATTCTTATCATGTCTTTTTATCATAATCCTATTTATTTTTACTTTTATTTTTAATTTAATTTTTTCTAGGGGTCTAATCGGAGCTGTAGCTGCTGGCCTACGCCACAGCCACAGCGATGCCAAATCTGAGCTGAATCTGCAACCTACACCACAGCTCACGGCCACGCCGGATCCTTAACCCACTGAGCAAGGCCAGGGAATGAACCCACAACCTCATGGTTCCTAGTCAGATTTGTTAACCACTGCGCCACGACAGGAACTCCCTTTTTATCATAATCTTAACAAATGTCTTATCCATACATTATCTTAAAAGCCTGAGAAGACCCCACTTTTGAAGAACATTCTTAGAGCTGTTGTTCACGTCTTCCCCAACTGGCTAGAGTTCTGAGTTGAAGAAAAGGAAGGCAGTGAGTATTTACTGAGCATTTACTATATCAGGAACTTTACCCAGATGACTTCACTCACCCCTCTCCACATAAGAAGTTTTACAGATGAAGAAACCATAGAGATTATGCACCTTGTCTCAGGAAACAGAGCCAGCAAGTGGCAGAGCAGGGGTCAACACCTCAGCCTTAGACTAAGGCATCTGGGGCATGTCGTCTTCCTGACACTGGACAGGACTTAGCTCGTAGGCTCCTGGGTTCCAGAGGACCCTGAACTGTCACAATCACTGCTGAGGAGTTAAGCCCCTTAGCCAGACATGACTTTGTGGGTTATTGCTGGATGGCAGTGGGAGACTTCATATTCAAAGGCCTCAGAAAATCAGACCGGGATGAGACTTTTAGAGTGGGAAGGGACCTTACCAAATATATAGCAGCTCCTAAATTCTGCAGATGAGGAAACTGAGGCCTAGAGAATAGGATTAAAGGATTTCCCCAGGTTGTATGGTTATTTTGTGAACCAGAACCAAGTTTCCTGCCTAGAATGAAGACCAAGAACTCAGCATGTCCAGTTGTGAACCACTGGGAAACAGGGAGAGAGGAGATTAAATGCTCATGGGAGTTCTGCTGGTATAGACAAGACTGAGAGGAAAGAAAAGGGGAAGCAATGTACATGCAGCCAGAAAAAAAGGGCCAGTGTATGAACCAAGCCTAGAAATACTGGTCTAGAGTGGGCCAAAGAGACTCAGTAAGTGACTTCCCAGATTGCATTTTGTTCCCATTGCACATACAGTTGGAAGCCAAATGCAAGCCACCAAAGTTGCAGTGAAACAGTGAATAATTATAGTGCAAATAGTTGTGGGCATTTGTGGGAGTACAAACCACCTGCTCCAAGTTTACAGCTTTGTTAAACTTGGTAAACATTAAAAATGGAATGGGAATGCTCCCGGTCTGTACAGCATCCCGTGCCTTCCCGGGAGGCCTTCCTCTGGGATGGGGTGGCCTTGCCCTTGACCAGGGCCAGGCCCTTCTCACTGTGACCTAGAGCTGCTTTCTGTTGGTAGAGGTCAGCGGTGTCCATAGTCTCTAGAAAAGACTGAGGGAGGTAAGAGTATCACAGAACTTTAAACAGACACCGAGCTCCTAGCATATAATTTCTCTCCTAATGTCAGATAAGGAAATTGAGTTCCAGGGGGCTGATGTGCCCAAAGTTAGAAAGTTAGGGGCAGAACTGACTTTTTTTTTCCTTACAGTTTTTTTTTAATAGTTATTTCCCTGATACATTTTTTTCCTATTGTACTTACAGTGTTTTTGTTTGTTTTTGTCTTTTCATGGCCGCACCTGCGGCATATGGAGGTTCCCAGGCTAGGGGTCTAATTGGAGCTACAGCTGCCTGGCCTATGCCAGAGCCACAGCAATGCCAGATCCACCAGGTCTGAGCCACGTCTGCGACCTACACCACAGCTCACGGCAACGTCGGATCCTTAACCCACTGAGCCAGGCCAGGGATCGAACTCACAACCTCATGGCTCCTAGTCAGATTCGTTTCCACTGTGCCACGACGGGTACTCCTACGGTGTTTTTTTTGTTTTGTTTTGTTTTGTTTTTTAATTTTATTTCTTTCTCTGAGTTTTAATTTTTTATTAATCTAAAAATCAATCCAAATTACCCCCAAATAAATCTTTTAATTAAATCCAAATTTTTAATTCAATAGAACTGATTCCTAATCTCTGAACTTCTGATCCTTTGTCCAGTGCTCCTTCCTCTAAGCTCCATAAAGTTGGTAGATGATGCTAAACACGGAGTTATTACGGAATTACAGCATTATGGAATGTTACAACCAGAAGGGACATGGTTCTTAACTACCAGTGTTTTTGCTTGTCAATTGACAACCTGCTACTAGCACTTTGTGGGCAGGGACCAAGAATGATAAATAGCTTGAAATGTGATCATCCTGCATAATGAAGAATCCACCAGTGCAGATACCAAGAGTGTTCTTGAGATTTTTTTTTTTTTTGGTCCATTATTAGACTTTATGTTGGGTACTCTAAGTCTAGAGACAAGGAGGGGCTTGACCAGAGTCCTAAAGGGAGCAAGTAGTCCCTGGGTGAATTAGCAGCAACCTTGGTGCCCTCTGCAAAGGGCTCACCCCAGCTCTCTCCACACCCAGCTGCTATTGTGCTTGTTCCTAAGCTGTTTCTGGGTCAGCACTTACTTGGACTTGAGGCCCTCCTGTCCATATGGCTGCAGCAGGTACTGGTGCACGAGCTTGTCCCTGAGAGTCCCTGCCAGCTTGATTTTCTTTCTTGATCGGTGCAAGTTGATGATAAAAAGTGTAATGGACCCTCGAACATAGTTGTGGCTGATATCCAGAAAAAGAGAGAGAGAGAGAGATGGAAAC
Source organism: Phacochoerus africanus (assembly GCF_016906955.1). NCBI lineage: Eukaryota > Metazoa > Chordata > Mammalia > Artiodactyla > Suidae > Phacochoerus > Phacochoerus africanus. The sequence continues at coordinate 110,085,372 of NC_062558.1, forward strand.
ATAGTGGTCTGTTAGATGCTTCTAAATCATTAACAGGCTGCATGAAATAGGACTACCCTAGGAAACGGCACGTATTTTATGGTTCTTGGCCATCCTAGACCTTCAAAGACAGGAAGGTCTTGTTATTGTGGTTTCCTGCAATACCTACTTCCCACGACACTCCCTTTGTTTTTGTTTAAATGTATTCCAATGATTTTAGAAAACAAAATATCTTTTTCTGAGTATGGAAGTAAAATATGCTCATTGGAAAAAAGAGAGACACAAAAAAGAAAAAGAAAAATCCCCCATAATCTAAGTATCTTAAGATAGGATCATATTATGGTAGACATCCTTCCACTATTTTTAGTTTAGTAATTCGATACTTACTGAAATACATAGGTATTTCTCAATTTTTACATAATTGGGATCACATTGTTCACACAATTTTTTAGTTCATGAACATCTTAAACATGCTGCCATGTTATGATAAAAAGGATGCTAAATTCTTATATCACAGACACATTTAACTAACCCCCTTCTTCAGGGACTTATGTTGCTTTTCATTTTTGGCTGTTATAAGTTATGTGATGAAGGACTTCGCTTACACACACTTTTCGCACAGCATGATTCTTTCTGATGGATAACATTAGCTGAAAGGGAGTGTGGTGTATGACTCCTCACCAGACAGGCTAGCTCATTCCCAGTGATGCCCTTCCCTGCTCCGTTGAACCCCAGAGTGAGCTTGGATTGGCTTTGGTCAGTGCAATGTGGGGGGACATGTTAAAGTCTGGGCAGAGGCTTTTGAGAGACAGCCCATATTTTGCCCTGTCTCTCTTCCCTTTGTCAGAAGACTATCAATGTTCTTGATGGAGGCTGCTGCTCTGTTGATCTGCATCCTGGAATTAGGATGGTGTGGAGCAGAGCTACAGCTGAGCCTGACAGACAAGCAGTGTGACAGAGAATACATTTTCTCATTGAAAGCCATGGAGATTTGGAAGTCTTTCGTTATCGGAGCCTAACCTCATCTATCCTGACTAATACACACATTTTGATAATATTGATATTAGCTAGAAAGCTGGATCAGTTTGCTTTGATCACCTATGTATGAGAGCACCCATTGTCTCATACCCTAAGAACATTGGATATTAACCTTTTAAAATATTTCTTTCAACCTGAGAAGTGATAATGAGATTTCAATGTTGTATTCATTTGTATTTTTTAAAAATTCACGTTGGGGTGCAATTTTTTTTTTTCGTTCGCCTGCTTGCCATTTCATTTCTTCTTTTATAAACTGTTCATATCTTTTGCCCATTTTATATGGATTTATAAAAGCTATTTATTTATTTGCTTTTTTATTTTTTGTCTTTTTCCCTTTTCTAGGGCACATGGAGGGTCCCAGGCCAGGGGTCAAATCCGAGCTTCAGCTGCCAGCTACAGCCACAGCCACAGCAATGCCAGATCCGAGCCACATCTGTGACCTACACCATAGCTCACAGCAATGCTGGATCCTTAACCCACCGATCAAGGCCAGGGAGCAAAACTACAACCTCATGGTTCCTAGTCGGATTCATTAACCACTGAGCCACGACGGGAACTCCTATTTATTTATTAAAGATAGTGATCCTTTTTTTTTTTTTTTTGTCTTTTTGCCTTTTCTAGGGCTGCTCCCGTAGCCTATGGAGGTTCCCACGCTGGGGGTCTATTTGGAGCTGTTGCTGCCGGCCTACACCACAGCCACAGAAACGTGGGATCTGAGCCATGTCTGCAACCTACACCACAGCTCACAGCAACACCAGATCCTTGACCCACTGAGCCAGGGATTGAACACACAACCTCACAGTTCCTAGTCACTGCATCAAAGATAGTGATCCTTTGTCTGCATGTATATTGCAAAATCTGCCCCCCACTTCATTGACTAATTCAGTTTGTTTACATTGTATTATGATGTATAAAAGTTAAAAACTTTCAGGTAGTCAAATTTATTGACCTTTTTGATTTCTACTTTTGCTGCTTTAGCTACCCCATGATTATAAAATTATTCACTGTTTTGGAATCCTTTTAAACCAGCACAGGACCTTTGGAAGACTGAGAGAACTACATGTCTCCATGCAAGGGCCTTTTAGCATGTATCAAAAGAACTATAATGATTTCCTTTTCGTAGGAAAAGACTTTGTTTCCAAGGGGTCCCTCAGGGCCCCATCTGGATGGGTTAATGAGAGGAAACAGAAAAAATGACCTGCTCTTGCCTTCAAAGGAGGAGTTCAGAGAGAAACTCTAAGTCAACTGTGCCCAGAGGAAAATATCATTCTTTGCAGAAATAGCATCCCCCAGCCTCTGGGTCACTTATCTCTGTTACTAAAGGCACTAATTAAGAGGTGAGTGACCAAGGGCAGATCAATATGATAACTTGGATTTTTTAAAAAATACAGTTTCCAGGGCTCACTCCTGGAGATTTTTATTCAATCCATTTGTGATTGGAGCTTAGGAATCAATAATTAAAAAAAAATCTGGAGTTCCCATCGTTAACGAATCCGACTAGGAACCACGAGGTTGCGGGTTCGGTCCCTGCCCTTGCTCAGTGGGTTAACGATCCGGCGTTGCCGTGAGCTGTGGTGTAGGTTGCAGACATGGCTCAGATCCTGCGTTGCTGTGGCTCTGGCGTAGGCTGGTGGCTTTTCCGGCAGATGAGTTTGGTTTGGGAACCACTTGCCTAGAATAATTCATTAAGTTTATGAGAAGCGTCCCCAAAGTATATCCTTCTGGCTGTGTGTCCAATGATTTTTCTTGCATCTGTAAGGAGGGTACATTTATTGGCATCGAGGGCTTTTTGAATGCCTGTATTGATATTTTGATAAATCATGAAATGACTCTTCTATCTGGCCCCTTTTCTTTTGGTCCTTTTTCTCAATCCCCTGAAGCATGTGAACTAGCTTCTGGAGCCAAATGAGTTAGGTCGGAAGAGAATGCTAATTTATTTGAGCAGACCGTGTCATCAGAGATCCGAAGAGAGATGCTGCTAGTCTGTCTCAGTGTTTTCCATCATTAAAGAACACCAACTGCATCCCATTGGTGGGCTTTAAGCTTAGCTCAGCTGTGTGCAAAACTGAGGAAGACATCATTAACTGCAGGTATTCTGTAGAGCGTGAGCTAAAGTAGGCATCTGTGGGTACCAATTTCCACAGATTGCAGCAAATCCTTCTGCTAACTACCATCAAACAACCTTCTCGAAGGCCAGTGTTGGAGGAGGAGAGAGCTGCGTGCTTGCATTTACGAGTTTCTCCTCTGCAGACTGGGGCAGAACAAGCCCTTGGAGACAGCAGGGGAGAAGGGCGGGATGTGGGGAAGTGGTGGGTGGGAGAGAGACCTGAAATCATAGCATTGCTTCAGGGAAAGCTATCTTTTCAAGCTGCTTGGCAGTGGTCTGACTTCCATTTACATAGTTCCCCTGGGGAGACAAACCAGCACTGCAAGCCAGCACAGACCCCAACTTGCTGAGGATCTCACAGAACTCGAGAGCCCCCTCAGGTAGCAGTTGGCATTGAAGGCTGCCTCAACCAGCCCTTTCTCTGCTTGGCTGGTGGGCAAAGACATTGAGCAGAGAGGACTTTTGGCCGTGAAGACACATTCTTGGCCAGGGAGTACGGCACCAACCTGAAAGCACTGTGCTGAGAATTCACATTTCTGAAGAATGTACATTTTCTGCCCACAGAAAAATAATCTTGGAGGAGTATACTGCTAACCTTCTGATGTCGTCAAGTCCAGGTGGCTTTTGGTTCTCCTGGGTAATACCCTTTTCTGTCTGGTAGAACATCTATCTTGCTCCCTGTCTCACTCGTGGTGAGGCTTTTTCACCAGAAGAAGATGCATGTATCTGGAGTTCAACTTTCTGCCTGACATCTCTGCACTGCCATGGGAGGAGGAGGGCGTGAGTCAGGAGCGGGGCTGCAACTGGAATATCGTGGATGTAGGAGGTGAGGGGTATCATATGCGGTGGTGTATCCTGACCTACAGATAAAAAACAGTCCCTGTTCTAGAAATGTCTCCTGTGAAGTTGGGAGACTAGGAAAGGGAAGGGAGGATGATGCTTTGAGATCCATGGCATTTCCAGTCAAAGTCGATGTGTCTGAAAACTGGGTTGGTCCACTGTCTCCAAATCTAATTCAAAGATTTTGGGTTCGGTAAAAGTCAGGCCATGTTTTGCCAAACATCTTTTCCCCTAATTTCAAAGCCCCTGTGTATTTTAAGGGAAATTTAATCCACATGTTTCTGATTCATTTACACTTAACTCATCAAAATATTGTTTTGTAAGAGCCATTTGATGTCCAAGAAGCCTCGGGAACCTTTTTATGAGTCTTTAAAAAAACTTCTTCTGAAAAACAGGAAGTCATGCTTTGCCAATAACAAACGAACTTGAACCCCAAAAGGCTCAATTTTGCTTCAGTATCCACCAGGCTCCAATTGGTTCTGAACTTGGCTATGGACCTCAACTCCTCCCCAGAAAACATACATTGTGTTAGCAGAGTGGTTTACAAAAAGAAGGTTTCCTAGTCAAAACTTATTTGTTCTCTGAATAAGAAGACTTAGGGTGAGAACTGTCATGCTGCCAGTGTCCTAATTTGTTGAGTCTAGAACAGAAAGCAGAAAAGCACCTGCTAGTGGTGGTATGTGTATCTAACTTTTTAACCTAAATCAACCATAAACAACAATGCTCTGGCAGGTGCAGAAAAACCCACAATGCAAGAGATACCATGAGAGGTGATGAGGTTTTCATGCAGAGGTTCATTACTGTCAGGGAGACTGTAAAGGCATTTCTGTGTTATGTAGGCCAAAAGCTCTTTCCAAAAATAAAGTTATTTGCATTATTAATGTTATTATTTGAATATAGGTGTGATAGCATAGAAGCTTTGGAATTCAATACGATAATATAAATGCAAGGATCTGGCAAGATGCTTGGTATACCAACTGTTCAATACAGACTGGAGTGCAGGAGTTGGTTTAATAGACACTTTCTTTGGGTTGTTCTACTGGTAAATTTATACCTTCTCACCCAATCCCTGTTTTGACCAAGGATATATCTCTTCAGAGTATTGGTCAATATTGAACATCGTGAAGCTAACATACCCACTCTGGGACATTTCTGTGACCTTGGCCTCTTCGGCCACAAGAAAACAAAGCAAATTAGGAGTGCTTCCTCATGACTGTTGTGGAGGATGAGGGGGCACAGACAGAGCACGTGGCTTCCCAGAGAGAAGGAGCAGAGATGCCTCCATCCTTGTGCCGACCTATCTGTGGCACTGGACACCCATGGACATGGAGGAGACCTGCAAACTCAGCTGGTGCATCCTGCGCCAGCTCAGTGCCTCCATTGTGGGTTTTTTTCTCTAATATGAACAAAAGATCTTCACTCTAATGATTATTAAGGTCATCTGTGGGATAGATTAGTAAAGCTGTCTCCTTTTTTTTTTAATAGGGAGGAGGAGGGGTGGTAACCACAGAAGCATAGCAGCACTATTTCCCTATGGAGGTCTTGGAGTGACCTCCCACCCCCCAAATGGAAGTAGAGGAGAGCTGGTGATATACACCAGAATATTGAATGCAATGAATGATTTTATGCCAGTGGATGGTAGAATTCTTAATTGCTCCACCATACACCCTTCCTCCTGGGTGATGCCCTATCTCTGCATTCATCTGCTCACTCATGCATGAAACATTCACTGAGACCTTCCTCATGCCAGTCACTCTGCTGGACACCAAGAATACACAACTGAATAAGGCACTGGCCCTGAGTGCACGGTATACTCAGAATATTACTGACAACTTCCCACAAGAATGTCAAGGAACATCAGGATGAACCCTGGGACGAAACTATACGAGGAGACCTCTGTGAGGACTCCCAGATCCTGCGAAGCCCATGGCTTAGCTACTGACAGTTTTCCTTCGGTCCTCAGTCCCACAGTACAAAGGGCACATACTGATGTGCTTCCCAACAGAGACAAAAGGTGCCAAGAGTAATTTTTCTCTCTTGAAGCTGGGGGTCCACCTTTTGGGTGGTTACCTCAGGGCCACGGTGGAGACAAGGAATACAATGTTTCCTTGTGTGGTGATCAGATAACTCCAGCCAAGGCCATAAAGCAGTCACTCTCTGTCAGGTATTGGATTGAGCTTCCTGTTGAGCAAAAGGGATGTTGAAAGCCTCTGGCCTCTGCCCAAACCAGCCTCTTCTTATCCACAATAGGCACTTGTATCTGCAGACAAGACAACTGGCCCCTGGCCCCTCTATGCTCAGAGTGATTCTTTGAAAAATCTTATCATGATAAATTAATTGGCTTGGCTCCTCTCTCATCAAGGAAAGGGAAGGAGTGTCTGCTGTAACCTGACCACTGGGGCTCTTTGTGCTCTCCAAAGCCCGTGATCAGCCCCTGATAGGCTTGCTGGAATGAAGCTCTGGCTGGAGGTACTTGCTTCCTTCTCCTTTACTCTGACTCCCCCTAAAAAAAGGAAGCCTAGATTTTATTTAGCCTTTTAACCTTTGAAATAGCTGAAAAGGGTTTTGAAATAAATTCTGAAAATGGCTCTAAAGTTGGCATGACCACCTTTGGCCATCACAGCTTGGGACACATTGGTATATGGCTAGATTTCTAGTGGTACAGCTCTTCAACATGCATCTCAAAAATGCAGACTATTTCCTCAAGTTCAGCTGGTGCATCATAGGAACAGATTTATATCTCAGGCCTTGGTTCAGGCGCAGGCACACAAATAAGTCTCCTGGGCATTATTACATCAATTGGCTGAGAGAAAATGCTCAATTAAAAAATTGTTGGATGAGGAAGTAAATGAGCAAATGGCATGCATTTTTATGAACATTTTATGAACAAATCCTCTAAATGTGAGAGAGAGGGTTTACTTGGAGAAAAGGCTGTTTGTCAGAGAGCATTTGAAACCTGCAAAGAGCAGGTATAGTGATGGCAGAAGGTGTTTAGTAAGTCTTGAAGGGGTCCTATATGGTATGAAACTCTCGAAGGGGCCCGGAGCTGTCTTTCTGAAGACTTACTTGTGGTGGTTTGTGCAGTGAGCATAAATCCTTAGTTTGTCCCGGATCACTCGGCCTGGCCGTGGCTTCCGTTGGAGCCCAGCCACATGCACGGCCAAGACTTTGGGGCCGATGAGGCGCTTGTAAAGGAGAGAGAGCCAGTAGTCCTGAGGAGAAGAGAGGCAGAGAGTCAGAGAATATATTCAAGCGTTCTGAGTAAACAGACAAACACACAGGCCGTCCAGGCCAGGATCCACTTCTTACCGGGAGGACAGTGAATCAGAACCAGTGAGACCTCAACCCTGTAAGCACGGTCATCCTTGGTTCATAATGAAGTGGGCACTATCTCAAGGAGCCTTGCATCTGACCAAATGAGGAAATGTCAGTGGGGTGGACCCAGAGTGGCATACAAAAGAAATGGAACAAAGTTTTTCCATACAAAATGACAACCAGCTGGGGCTTTAAATTGTCAGCTTTCTTTCCCTACGACTTTATTTTCATGCTTTATTTTTATGACTTCTGTTTAACTACGGAATGGAAGATTTTCAACCTTTAGGATTGTCATCAATAGGAGAATCTAAAATGCCATCCTCCAAATATTCTCACTAAAACTATCAATGTGGCAGGAGGGAGATGAATTTCCTCCAGGCAGGTGAGCAGAGTCCTGGATTCCAGAGTCAAAAATGCAACAGAAAAATGTTTGCAAACCATAGTGCTAAATCTTGGTCATCTTCAATGATAACGAAACTAAATAATAAAAACAAACTAAAAGTAATGTAATGCTTTTAACTATTCCAGGGTCCATTCATAACTGATTAATAAATATTTAATCTGTAATCCACACATATATTTGAATTTACAAAAGCCGATTTACCATCACCTTAATTTCTACTGTATTTGCTATTATCTTGTTTAGTTTTTACATTTATTTTATATTTGTTTTGTGTTTGTCCTTCTATCCTATTATGGGGTAATGACTTCAGTGTTTAACCAGGTAAAACAGGGCATCCTAATTTGTTTAGAAGCTTCCCTCTTTCCCCCAATTCTGGAATTCAGTAAACATACTATTCAGTGCAGACATGCTATTCAAGGTCTTTTTTGTTTATTTGTTTGTTTGTTTGTTTTGGGCCACACCTGGGGTGTATGGAGGTTCCCAGGCTAGGGGTCGAATTGGAGCTGTAGCCTCTAGCCTATACTAGAGCCAAAGCAACATGGGATCCAAGCTGTGTCTGTGATCTACACCACAGCTCAGGGCAATGCCAGATCCTTAACCCACTGAGTGAGGCCGGGATCCAACCCATGTTCTTATGATACTAGATGGGTTCGATAACCATTGAGCCACGATGGGAATTCCGATATTCAAGGTCTTAAAGACTTCAACCATGTCCTTCTCAGCCTTCATCTTTTCAGGCAGAAGCCTCTTAATGATCTTTTTTCCCCTCCTTTGTGTGGTCAAATAACATCAGCTGCTTAAAGAAGTCTGATGAACTGCATAAATCAGAATAAAGTCTCAAAGCTTCTTTGCCACAAGAATAGCTCCAAATCTGCCCGATCACTAAGCTTTGCCTAAACATCTAACTTCATTAACTCTAAGTGGCCCCAGGATGGTTGTTACCTATGGTTTCCTTATATTTAGAATGGAAATATTTAATCATTGTCAACCATATGGATGGAAAAAAAAAATCCTCATCTGTTCAATTTGCTCTTACTTGATTACAATTTCTGTGTTTCTGATTTGAAGTAATCTTTGTGAGGTGGTTATTACAGTCATAATATTTCCAACAGGATGCCCACCTTTTTCTTATTGATTTGTAACTTATCTTTTAATATTAGTGGTGAGAATCCTTTGTAATGTTTATGGAAAAAATATTCGGTCCAAGTTTGTAGTTTGCTTTTTATCACATTTTAGGATTTTTTGACTTGGAGAATTTCAAAAATTTTTATAGAAAAATATATCAGTCTTTTCTTGTTGATTTCTTCCTTTTCTTTTATTTCTAGAAAGTCCTTCCTCGTACAAGGATCAGATCAATCTTCATGATATTTTTTTGGGTTTTTTAATATTATTTAAAAATTTGACCTTTTAATTTATTGAAAAATATTTTGGTGTATGACACTAACTTTATTATTGTCTAAATAATTTATAAGTTGTATCATCATGTGGTGAATAATCTATACCCATCTTCATCACATACTAAATTTTATATATATGAAATATGCATGTATATATTATAATGTATATTATATTACACACTGTATATATTACATTGTATTATAATATTATATAAAATATATTTTAATGCACATTATATTATATATTATAATACATATGTTACATATACATATATGTATATATAATACATATACATATATAATTATATTATGATATATAATATAAGACATAATTTTATATGATAATGTAGGTATTATATAACAGATCATATATACCACATGTTATATATAACACATATATAAACATAAATATATGCATATATGATATATAATATTTTATGATATGTATGTCACAATGCATATACTGATAAATATGTTATATATAATTCTATATCTGGATTTTCTATTCTCTTCCACTGAACTATTTATTAAAAATATTCCCACCATGGCTCAGTGGTTAACAAATCTGACTAGGAACCATGAAGTTGAGGGTTCAATCCCTGGCCTTGCTCAATGGGTTAAGGATCCGGCATTTCTGTGAGCTGTGGCTGAGGTTGCAGATGCAGATCAGATCTGGGGTGGCTGTGGCTGTGGTGTAGGCCGGCAGCTACAGCTCCAACTGGACCCCTGGCCTGGGAATCTCCATATCCCATGGGTGTGGCCCTAGAAAAGACAAAAAGAAAACAACAACAAAAATCAGTTTCACATCATTTTCATTATTATAATTTATATTTTAATACCTAGAAATTCAAATTTATTTCATTATAATTTTTCTTTCCTTGTTCAAACTTTATTTAATTAGTTCTATTCATTTTTCTAAATAAACTCTGAAATCTTTTTTCATAGTAGTTGTTGCAGAGAAGTTTGAAACTAGCATGAATTTTATTCTATGTTTGATTAGCTTGTTTGTTTCTATCTTTTTGTGTACTGCCAGGATGCTTATAGGAGTCATGTTTTACCCTTGATATTTGAACTTTTACCAGGAATGTGTCAGTGTGAGTTTCTGCATTAATTTGCCTATATTTGGGGAATACTTTTAATCAGAAAGATTAAGGCCTTTCTTCAACCTGTAAGAATTTACTTTAAATATAGCTTCAAATTTTTATGTATATGTTTCCCACATACAGGAAACAGAGTTTTTAAAAAGAGATGGCACAAATGGGGAACTGGGAGAAGAATAAGGGTGAGAGGGGCAACTGAAAATGCTACATGGAACTAAAAAATAAGATGCAAATTTCACATTCACTTTGGCTTTTAACTTGCTATCAGACTTACCAACCCAAATCCTAGATTTCCCTGAGAAGAATCTACATTCTACATTGATTAAAGACTTAACTATGAAAGAGAAAACCCTATTTGGGCGTTAAACTATACATAGTACTCTCTCTCTCTCTACACACACACACACACACACGTAATTTATATTTTAATACCTAGAAATTCAAATTTATTTCATTATAATTTTTCTTTCCTTGTTCAAACTTTATTTAATTAGTTCTATTCATTTAATTAGTTCTATTCACACACGTGTGTGTGTGTGTGTGTGTGTGTATACACACATATATATACACATATATAACCAACAAAGACCTACTTATAGCACAGGGAACTATACTCAGTATCTTGTACTAACCTAGAATGGAAAAGAATCTTAATAAAGAATATATATAAAAACTCTGACTTCCCTCTCCCACTGTTCTTATCTCTCTCTCTTGTAAACCAGCTCTCGGCAGAATCAAATTATAGTTCCTTCCTTTCTCCCTCCCTCTATTCTTCCCTCCCGTTCTCCTCTTTCTTTTATTTTGCTATGAATAGGTGTCATTTATATAATCACAAATAAAATTTAACAAATGGAATAATTCCTAAATACTTTTAAGGAACTGACATGAAAAGGCAGAGAAAATTACCTTTATGCACAGGGCAGAGAGGGAAAAAATAAAGAATGTGCATAAATATCTAACAAGAACAACAAAATGACATTGTATGAAAGCTAGAATATAAAGAGAAGTTTCCAATGAGTCATAAATAAGGAAGGCAAATGTAAGGGCTTTTCATTTCAATAACAAAAAACCCAAAGCAAGGAATGCATTGCAATTTTCAAGGGACAAAAAGAGATGCAGACAGACATTAAGCATATCAGACACGAGAAGAGGTTGAAGAAAAATAGTGTCCATTTATTAGCTGGAGGGGGAAAACTAATAACAGATGACATTAAAAAGACAGAGGTTTTAAATCTTTTCTTTTGCTTTAGTATTTGTCAAAAAGTCAATTGTAGTCTGAAAGCTAGAAAATGCAATATATAGAGTAAGTTGAACCAAAATAAATGGGAAAAAAGAAAGAAACTGACAGAGGGTTGTAGAATTTACTGAATTAATCACTGAACCATGTGTTCCTCAAGGTCTGAGACTACTTACCTGTTCCTAAAGCCCATGCCTAGTAGTGCCTGGCTTATAGGAGGTGCTAGAATTCAATCATGGGATACATGTTATGTTTAAGGCTCTGTGCTAGGCATTAGGGATGCAGTGATGAATAAGACAAGTACAGTTCTTGCCATCGTGAAGTTTATAATCAAGCAAGAAAAATAGTCTCTTAAGCCAAGGAGTTGGGAAATTAATCAATTTTGATAGCTTGTTTTGTTTGTTTGTTTGTTTGTTTGTTTTCCTTTTCCTTTTGTGGTGACATATGGAAGTTTCCTGGGCCAGGGATTGAATCCAAGACGCAGGTGCAACCCAAGCCATAGCTGTGGCAACACTGGATCCTTTAACCCACTGTGCCACAGAGTCAAGGAACTCCTTGATAGCTTTAATGGTGGAGGCCATAACATTTCGTAGAAGATGAGATCCAGTCTGGCACATAGGCATTCTGTTTAGCCTGGGTGATATTAAGGTGAACAAAATATCATCCTGTCCTCTAAGGACTTAGGGGCCAAGATACATGTAAACAATTCTCTGTAAAATGAGGCTGACTAAAATAAACTCTACACAAGCAGGAACCTCTTGCAGTACTGTGGGAATTTAGAGGAGGAAACATTTATGGCTGGGGGATTCCAGGAAGGTTTCACAGAGAAACAAAAGCAGAGAATTAATTTGCTTAGGGTTGAAAGATATATATTCAAATCCTGGAAAGTTATTTATTATCTCTGAAACTCAGTTTCTTCATAAGAGTTTCTCATCAAATATAATATTTCCAGATAATATATCTGGAAACATCTATCATGAGTGCCTGATATATCTAAGCATTTAATAAACATTGCTTATTCTCTCTATTCCTTGAAAGACTTTTTTTTAGCCTCATGAAAATAGTTATATTCTAGTATGTACATAATTATGTTCCAAGTTCCAAAGATTTCTTTTCCAGAGAAAATTAAGGTTCACCTGATGGGAAGTTTTCCAGGACTGAATGGGAGTGAAATGCTTACTTTGCAAGGCTCAAAGGTCCTAGTTTTCCTGAGCACTGATAGGCCTTGCTGCAGGTGCCTAAATTTGTTTAATCTCAATATTTTCTGCTTCTTGGAAGTATACATGCACTGACATGTGACTAGCCAAATGACAAATATCTGCCCATCATGGAGCCTCTTAATTGAATTCCAAAGTCACAAAAACCTAGTCACAAAGCTAGTGGGCACCAATGCTACTGCAGTAGCCACTCTTGATCTAGATTTCGGACCTCAGAGAGCCAATAAGAATTGAAGTGGAACATCTTTGTGGAGTTTTGCTCTAGATGTGGTCATGGGCCAGAGCACACATGTCAGGGAAAGAATCCTGCTGCTCTGACTTTCTCCTCAGAGAGGGAGCTACAGGGCAGATCCAGAAAGTTTCCATGTGACTAAAGCATCTTCAGAAATACTAAAAGCTATGATTTTTCCCTGCTGCCCTCTCTAGAGGGAATGAAATTCCCTCCAATTTATTTTTTTGACCATTATACTTAAAACTGTCAAATGGCTCCTTGCTGCTTGCATGCTAGAGACCAGTGGCTAAAACCAGCGGTGTTACCATGAATTGGTCCCTTACCACCTTGCCTTTCTCTACCTGGTCTTTTATGATCAAGGACATCATTTTTTTCCCTCCTTTCCACCACAGACAAGGCCTTCCTGCTTCTCTAACCATCTCCCACTCTTATCCCAACACACAGGTGCACATACAATTTGTTAACTCTTAGTTCAGATACTAACTCCAGGGTCACTTTTTCAGGGAAGCCTACCTGGGCTACCCTCAACCCCTGCCTGGGCTAAGTCACATTTCTGTGTTATGTGTTCTCACAGAACCATTTCTTCCTCTTAGGACACTTGATTCAGTTTGGGTTTATATATTTATTAGTAGAATTTTCTGATTCATATGTCTCTTCCTTTCTAGACTATGAATTCAATGATTATGGGACTGCGTTTCCTCAATGCTATATCCCTATAGCCTAACAAAGCACCTAGAACATAAGGGTGCTCAATAAACAGTTGGAAGTAGAAGGGCCTAAAGGTACCCATTTCCCCTTGGTATGGCCCACCATCCCTTGCTTCTCTTAGCCAGTCTCATCTATACCTAGACTTCAGGTGATATACACTGAAACAAATTACAGATTTTTTCTATACTCTGCCCATCAGTCCTTGGCCTGAGTAAGGGTGGGAGGAAGCACTGGTTCTGGTGGGGCTCTGTGGTGCACAATGGCAGCAGTGAAGGATTTCTAGCCCAATGCAATGGGGATGATGTCCAAACCAGAAAACTGAGTGGAAGTGAGACCCAGGAAGCCTTTGACCTAGAAATGCAGCGCAGAAGGTCAGCATACAAGGAGCCCTAGAAGTACCAGGTATGAAATCAGAATTCCAGGCATGCTGCAAGTAAAGGCAATCAAAATTTGCACAAAGAAGTATAAAGAAAGACCTGCCTTCATCTGCTCATTGAGGCAAGGTAGGTGATGTTGTCTGGGTTCAATATGACAGGGGCAAAACTGGTAAGTTTGCTATAACGATGTCAAATTACATGTTTTTGATGAGAGTTACTTTGGCAAAAATACATTTGAACTATTTTTGTTTATCTTGGATCGTCAGATATTATATTAGTGAAACATTTATTATAGTTTAAAATCAAGAATGAATTAATGGCATAGCCACAGTGGAAAACAGTTTGGCATTTCTTCCAAAAGTTAAATATGGAATTACCCTAACACAGCAATTCCACTCTTAGGTATACAGGTATACACCTCAAATAATTTAAAATAGGTACTCAAACAGGTACTTGTTTATGAATGTTCATTATAGCATTACTCATGAGAGTCAAAGGGTAGAAACAACCCAAGTGTCCATCAACAGATGACTGGATAGACAAAATGTGGCATATCCATATAATGAAATATTATTCAGTCATAGAAAGGAATGAAGTTCTGACACATGCTTCATCATGGATGAACCCTGGGAACATTATGCTAAGTGAAACAAGCCAGACACAAAAGGACATATATGGCATGATTCTACTTACACGAAATACCTAGAACAGGTAAACTTATGATACAGTAAGAAGAACAGAGGCTACCAGAGGCTGGGGCGGGGAGGTGAGAATGGAGAGTTATTGCTGAATGAGAAAAGATTTTGGAAATAGACATGGGAAATGGTTATACAACATTTTGAATGTACTTAATGCCTCTGAATTGTATACTTCAAAATGGTTAAAGCAGGAAATTTTATGTTATATATATTTTACCATAATAAAAAAGAAAAAAAAGAACAAATGGCCAGAAATAATCTTTCTTAAAGAATAACCCAGTAATACACATTAAAAACCTCAAACTGCTGCAAACACTTGGACTTAAGAGTTCCATGTTTCAAAATTCATTCCAAAGAGATAATCATAGATCTGTGCAAAGATTTATGAGTGAGATAGTTGTAGTAGCCATTGTTGGTTTTGTGAATTTTAATATCAATTCTTACCCCTTTTGATTACGGCATCTGGATTTTCTTTTGGGAAATGGTTTAGCCATGATAATATACTGTTTATCACTGTGCCCTGATCTCTCTTGTGGAGAGTTAAGTGGTCATATCAGGCCAGGTGGGCTTTCTCTCTAGGGAATCTGGGAACTGAAAGGTATGAACAAGCACACTGAGGGTGGCTGGAGCAAATTTTTCTACAGAGTGGTAACTCAAAGGGACTGTTCACTGGGCACCCACCTGGATTCCACCTTGCCCTGGATCCTATCCTTTCCAAGCTGGGTATTTCAGCTTTTCATCTACTTCCTTTCTTTTCTGTCTAAGTTCCCTAGAATCTTCCTCTTCCTTTTTTTCTTTTGACCAAAAAATCTTAATTGGTTCAATGATCATTACAGCATTATTTTTAATGGGAAAAAACCCTGAAAACAATTAAATGTTCAATACATAAATTACTGGATAAGTATATTGTGGTAAATCCAACTACAGACATTGGTGATAGAATTATAGCTCCAGCACATAGCGTAAGTACCTAGGTTCACAGTAAGTGCTTAATAAATATTTGTTGAATCAATGAGTGAAGGTACTAAAATTATGTAGATTTAGTCTCACTGTTGCAGTTATCTGAATCTATGATTAAAAAGTGTTGCTAGAAATCAAAATTAAAGTGAGGTATCACCTCACACTAGTCCAAATGGCCATCATCAAAAAGTCTACAAACAATAAATGCTAAAGAGGGTGTGCAGAAAAGGGAACCCTCCTACATTGTTGGTGGGAATGTAAATTGGTATAGCCACCGTGGAAGACAATATGGAGATTCCTTAAAAAACTAAATATATGATCTGGCAATCCCACTTCTGAGCATATACTCAGAGAAAACCATAATTCAAAAAGATACATGCACCTCAATGTTCATCAGAACTATCTACAATAGTCAAGAAATGGAAGCAACCTAAATGTCCATCAGCAGAGGAATGGATAAAGAAGATGGGGTACATATATACAATGGAATGTTACTCAACCATAAAAAAGAACAAAATAATGCCATCTGCAGAAACATGGATGGACCTAGAAATTATCATAGTAAGTGAAGTGAATCACACAAAGACAAACACCACATGAAATCACTAATATGTGGAATCTAATAAAATGATACAAAAGAACTTATTCACAAAACAGAAACAGACTCAAAGATTTTGAAACCAAACTTATGATTACCACAGGGGAAATGGTGGGGTGGGGGATAAATTGGGAGGTTGGGATTGGGATATATATAATGCTTTATATGGAATGTATGAGTAACAAAGACCTACTGTATAGCACAGGGAAATCTACTCAGTACTCTGTAGTGACCTATATGGAAAAGAATGTGAAAAGGAATAGATATATGTATATGAATAACTGATTTGCTGAAACTAGCACAACATTGTAGGTCAACTATAATCCAATGACATTTAAGTGTTGCTAGAATTAAAAGTACTGGCCTAATCAAATGGGTAAGATGTCAGAATGTAGCCAAGGGTAGAAAACGTCCTATCTCATAGATGAGTGAATTCGGTCTGAAGCGCCCTTAAAAATTCAGAGCTAGTGCTGCCTGGGGATAAAAATCAGCCCCATCCTCTCTCCTCCTCTGAATACTCTGAATTAGTAAAATAGAGGCCGTACTTCACTGGCTGAATTGGGAACAGGGGGAGGCAAGCAGTATATACACTCCCTCTTGCTGAACTGCCCCCTAAGATGCCCTGTACCCTTCTTTGCTGGTCTTTGAAGACCTGAGCAGAGCCCGAGCAGGCCCAGAAAGGACTTGAAATATGAAGAACTAACCTAGGACAAATGCGAAAACCAGTTGAGCCCTGCAGGGAAGAGAAAAAGCCCAGGCTGCCAAAATCTCAATTTATATTGAGATTCTGCAATCCGAAAAGTGCTATTTCCTGCTTTTCAATAAGATTGTTGAATTGCCTAAATTTACTGGGGTCTCCCCGATTCTTTGAGAGATTCTATGATGTTATCTGTTATCTACCCTCACTGCCTCTGTTTTTTTGACCCTGGTTCCTGCTACAGAGCTCCTAAATCCCTTGGAATTTCCTGGGTGATAAGAGCATATTTTGTTCTAATGAGGCTACTCTTGTTGGGCTCCTTGATGGGAGCTGGTCATCAGAAAGAACAAGCATGATTAAAGATTTGGAACTTGCAGCCTCATTCCCCCATTCTATGGAGAGGGAAGAGGGACTGGAAACTGAGTTAGTTACTGATAATACCTACATGATGTAGCCATCATAAAATCCCTCAAATAGAGGTCTGGAGAGCTTCTGGGTTGGTGAACACACCCCTGTGGTGTAGGGTGGTGCATCCTCAACTCCACAGGGGCAGAAGCACCTATGCACAAAACTCTTCTGGACCTCACCCTATGTATTTCTTCATCTGGCTGTTCATTTGCATCCTTTATCATATCTTTTATTATGTAATAAACAGATAAGTCTAAGTGTTTCCCTGAGTTCTGTGAGCTGTTCTAACAAATTATCAAATCTGAGGAGGGAGCCATGGGAACCCTCAGCTGGAAGTCGCATGGACAACCTGGCACTTGAAATTGGCATCTAAAGTGGGGCAGTCTTATGGGATTGAGCCCTTAAGTTGTGGGATCTGCTGCTAAATCCAGGTAGATAGTGTCAGAACTAAACTGAATTGTAGAACATGAAGCTGGTGTCAGATAATTGGCTGTTGTGAGAAAAAAGAATCCACATATCTGGTGTCAGAATTGCTGTGAGTATGGCAGTAGTGCGAGAGTAAGGAGAAAATAGTGAGTTTTTCCTAAACAGATTTCTGGTTCTAGGCACAGTTTTTACCCAGGGTGCAGGGGTATATCCTAGGAATAATCCCTTCTCTATAATGCCAGGAACCTGGGAGAAAATATACCATTTCCCTGATCCTAAAATCTAGAGCAAGATCTTTCAGCCTCGGCACTGTTGGGAGCTTGAGCCTGATGATTCTTTGTTGTGCAGACTGTCCTGTGAATTATAGGATACTTAGCAGCACTCCCAGCCTACAACTGCTAGATGCCAGTAGGATACCCTTCCTCTAGTTGTGACAACCAAAAATATCTTCAGGCATTGCCAACCAAATATCCCCTGTGGGTCCTTGTTTGGCAAACCATCGACATAGTGTGTGGCAAACATTGGTACATCTCCTTCCCACACTTCATAGGGTACCTCATAAATATACATGTGGATACACTCAGGCATCTTGTTTATTTATGCAGAGTGGAAGTAAATAGTATTCCGTTAAACCTAACATTTTATGTTTGATGGTGATATGTAAGAATGTCTAATATCTTGTCAAGAGTTATTTCAGAACTTTCCTTCCATTCATCCCAGTCAACTAACATTTCCAAGTATGGAAAAGTTGTATCATACTCTTTGCCTCTGCAATGGAACTGGCTTCCTAGACCACTTGGATTTCATTTGATATGATCTCAGCAGAGGCAGAAAAGCATGGGCTTTGGAGTCAGGCACTCTGGATTGGAATTCCAGTTAAAAGTCATGTATCTCTGTTCATTGCAAGCCATTCAACTGTTCTAAGCCACAAGTTCCCCAATCAAGAAAACCTTCCTTGCTTAATCATGGTAACTTTATAAGAGACAAAGCCTGGGGAATGCCTGGCCTAGTCCTGGCAGGTAGAACCAGTTCTACTCCTGAATGTTTTCTTTCCTTTGGCACTTATTACCCAGGAAGTAGGAGTAAGGAAAAGCTTCTGTCCCAGTGTCTAGTGCCCCAGAATATTCCTTCAGCTCTTCTCGAAATACAGTGAAGGCAGGTAGCAAAATCATGCTGGAGTAATCAGGGACGGCTCTCCAGTTTTCATCTGGAGTTGGTCAGAAGTTGGGAGGCAGTGAGTGAAGAGTGGGCTTGCGTGGGTATGGTTTTGTCAGGAAACATGTCCTCACAGGGAAGAGGGCTACTAGGAGAGACAAAACCTCTGTTTCACTCAGGAGACCCCTGGACGTCACTTTGTGACCTCACTTCTTTGTCCACGGTAGCAGAAGGCTAGCACCTTTCTGGCTACAAAGAGAAGAATCAAGTCCATGAAGTCAGCCACAGACTTAACCACAGCTCCAACAGGCCAACAACAGGATCAACCAGCCCCAGAGCAGACACTTTCTTGACAGCCCCTCTGATGAGCTCTGGGGGTTCAGAACCCCAAAGTGAAGGTGGTCTCCACCCAGACAGCTCTAGGGAAGCCTACGGAACACTGTGTTGCCCACAAGCTATTTTGCATCTGCTTCAATTAAAGAATTAAACTATATCTGAGCAGCAGCATCATCCATGAGAGCCAAATTGGATTTCTCCTTGGAAAACAAGCTACAGACCACATCTTTATTGTGCAGGCACTCATTAAAAATACATAAAAAAAAAAAATACCAGTCAGAGAAAGATGTTTTCCTGCTTTGGAGACTTTTTAAAAAGCATTTAATTCAATCTGGCACGCACGGCTGAACCTGAAATGGCTACAATGTGTAACTGGTGGGAAAGCATGACTGAAGCAGTGCTGTCTATCAATCCATCTTCTTCAGGACAAAAGCACCCCACACTCAACCGAGGCTAGCAGAAGGGCTAACTCCCCTTTCTTTTTCTGAACGCTAGAGCAGAGTTTTCTAGGCTTCAGGCACCTCTGAGGTCAGAATCCTTCCTGAGGAAAACAAATGCTGGCTACAGATAACTAGGTTAGCCTCTCCATCTATCCCCTTACTCTTGGGCAGAAGTTAGGCAGGCCACAACTTTAAGATCCTATAACCATCTACAGAGAGATTTTAAAACCAATTTGCAGAGTTCTCTGGTGGTTCAGTGGGTTAAGGATCCAGTTGTCACTACTAGGGCTCAAGTAGCTGCCATGGTGTGAATTTAATCCCTGGTTCAGGAACTTTCTCGTGTCACACGAACATATTTTACTGTTTTAGGTAAAGAATATGCTGTCTATGCTTTTGCAGGGTCCATTAAGGTTGTATGGACTCCAGACCCTGCTCTACAAAGTCCATCTCAAGTGGATCCAGGCCTCCCAGTAAAGTGGACTTCAAGGTGCAAGGTAAGATATGTCCTTTAAGGATAAACTATATATCTAATAGCTTCTAGGATATTTTCATTGATAAAAGACTTTTTGTAATTTTAAAAGAATAGTTACCTTTGCAATCAAAGTATATTTACTACCTTAAAGTCAAGGCATGTATATAGAAATATGAACAAGATAACGGTTCAAGTAGGGGGGACAGAGAATCTTTGTTCCCTCCATTCCCTATAAAAGAAGCTGGTAGGTACTTTACTCCTTTTTTTATGAAATGCAAAGAAGTATGAGAGGTTTCAAGGCAGTTCTGGGGCGTGAGTAAGTAGGACCTGTGGAAAAAAGGACACTTCCACTAGGCAGTCTGGAGAGGAGGAGACAGAGGCAGCAGAGAGAAAACTCAGAAGACCTGCGTCGATCCTGCGCCTTGAGTCTAGTTCTCATTACAGTGACCATTTTTGTTGACATCAAGTAAAGAGGACTGATAATTAAGAGGCAAACCCATGTTGCCAACCTGGATCATTCTCAACAGAAAATACACCAGAAACAGAATTAACCAAAGTGGTCGTTCATATGGCAGAATTTTTCTGGATTGGGGCACACACACACACACAAACATATATATTTAATGGATGTTGCCCTCTGACCAGGGACAACAAGCTGTCCTCCTGTTTGGGTTCAGCATAGAACCATTGGAAGAGGTTTTGATTTCCAGCCATTACCTCATCTTTACTGTTCAAGGAGTGATTGAGGGTTAGTGACAGAAACACTTTGGGTAGGTATTTGCCAATATATATTATTATTCTTAGTAAGTATACAGGAGAGGCTACAGTACCAACTCAGTAATTACCTTTGATATTTTCCCACATATCGGAAATCAGTCATTACAAACAAGTGCCTCATTTACAGGGTTTTACAGATTTTGCTTAAAGAAATATTAGTTGACAGAGAAGCTGGAAAGAATAGCAACCTTGGCACAGAACCCCAGTATGAAATAGAATATGGACCCTTTGAAATGTGCAAAAATTTCCAAGTTCAAAAGAAAAGTCTGATTCCAGAAAATTTCCAGCTGGAAAACAGCTTATTGAAACCTGAATGAAGACATTATTATAAATCTCATTACATAATTTGATAATTTTGACATTTGCAAAAGCACACTGACATAAGTCTTGAATTGTACAAATTCCCATACAAAAGAAGCTGGATGGAAAATTTGATTCTAATTTTGCTCTGACCACAGTTTCTTAGTTTAAAATGTTAGCAGTTGTTTTAGAAGTATAAATAGGACTCTGAACAATGCATTTAAAATTTCCCTTACAATCAGGAATTAAAGTCTTTGTCATACAGGTTCACTACCTGGTCTCTCACTTTTACCTCAGTGAAGTCTCCTTGTCAAGTGAAATGAAAAAATTGGCAGAGTTCCCTCCTATCTTCTCTACCCCCTGAGCCAAAGATATAAACAAAATTTTCAGATATTGTTGACAGAAACTGGAACAGAAAGTCCAATAGTTTAGGGGATTTTCATAATAGGAGATTTCCTCTGGCAAAGTCCAAGTTCAGTTCCATATGCTCTCCCAACTACCCAATCCTATTTCCCTCTCTCAGTCCCAGGCTCAGAAAGGCCTTGTTCTCAAAAGAGCCCTGCATCTGGCTCAGACCTCTACTGTTGCTGTCTCGAAATTCTGAATAATTTTGTCCTTGAATTTGTGTTTTGTAAATGAAGTCTAATGAGAGAAGGGTGCATGCATGTGAGCAGAGGAGAGATACCCAATATGTGTGTTTATAGTTCTTTGCTATCCAATTAACATACAGTGTTTCCGATGCCCCTTTAGCAAAGAATTATGGTGGATCCATAACGCATGTGAGTGCAAATGAGTCCGTGTGAGTAGGAGGCAGAGGGGCTGACAGCCTTGAGAGGCTACACTTTCTGTTCACATCAGAACTTGTTTCTAACACAGGGAGAAGGCAATAGCATTCTATGAAACATAAAAGAATCCTATATCCTTTTTCACTGCTCTGTATTAGCCAATTATTTTTTCCTGAAAATGAAAACAGAGGGAAAGGGGAAGATAGGGCAACCCATAGTTCTTTACCTTCTTTCAGTCCTTCCTTTCTTCCTTTTATTTATTTATTTTATTTGTTATTTATCAATAATCTGAAGGTAGGGAGTATTGGTAGAATGTCCACAAGAAGTTACCAAGAAGTTAAATAAAAATAGCTGAGTTTTCTGTGTGGTGTTTCCATTGTTCTGGTAAGAACAAAATACATATGTATGTGCAAGCTATGAAATGCAAATTGCGTAATTCTGGCAGTTCACAAACAATCTAAATGCTCTTATATTAGCATTTAATTCTCATGTGCACAATACGAACCTAAAAGACAAAATTTACGCTAATGACTTAAAATTTTAATTTTTCTTTATTTAGAACAACATTAAATAGCAAATAAAAAATTACCAAAGTCAAGAGAGAGACTGGCAGAAAGGAAATTAAAAGCTTTGCATTTTAGTACAGTTAATGGAACTTTTTAAAAGTTAAAGTTCCACACTTTCATTTTCTTGGGGTCCTGCAAATTATGTAGGTGGCATGGTCAGTTCTCACTTTTCTTAACAACTCTATGGCATTGAGACGTCTCCTTCTTGTTGTATATTTCACAGGCAGATACCACAAAATAGAGTGGGAGTCCAAAAACACACGAGAGAATGATGGACTCCATTCTGAAAAGACAAGCCTAAGAGAGATCCAAAGTGGCTTTTTGACTATAAATGGAAAAGCCATAGAAGGAGAAGAAAAAATAGCATCTGCTAAATTAAGGGAAATAGGAGAATCTTCTTCTGATGAAAAGTGGGTTTGATGGGTGAAAAACACAAGTTTCTGAGAAAGCCAGGGGGGCCCATGGGCTGCTGTAGTAACTTGCATATACCTCTGTGGCCTCCAGATCTCAGAATAGGAAGTGAAACATTTGGGGCAGGGTGGGCTGGGGAGCACGTGAGCTCAGAAGAGCAAGACTGGTAGAAAACTCTCCTATGTTTTACCTCCATAAAAGAATCTGGGGATTTGGCAGCATGAGGGAAGTAGCATTTGGCAGCTTTTAACATCCACTGTGAATAATGTTTCAGCTTAAGATTTTTGATGTAACTGTTATTCTTCAGTAAGAAGACCTATCCTGTAGGTTTGATGCTCCATGAGTGTAAGGCAAAATTACATGAAGAGCTGTCTAAGAATGCCTTGTCTAAGATGGGATTTTCCAACATTATATACTCCTTAGTCATGCCACAGGACAAGGATATTATGATTGCCTCAAGCAAAAAGTCCACAGCTTCAGAAGCCGGTGTTTCTCCTATTTCTAGTCTTCTGGTATGGTTAGGTGTGGAAAGAGTTATACATGCTACTTAAGGACCTGGGTATAGGGGGAAGGTATGGGAGGGTAAGGTCTAGATAGATTTTTGTCTTTTACTATGAGTTTGCATCCATAGGATAGAGAAAATTATTGACAATTCTTATAAGAAAACTATAGCTTTACAGCTTTGGTTTAGCTATGAAATAGAAATGCATATAGGTAGTATATAAAAATGTCATTTCTCACAGCATAATAACAATCACATTATTAGATGCATCAGATCAACTCTGATTTACCTTGATTACAACACTAATCAGTATTACATTCAACTCTATAGTATAAGGTTTAGCAATAGTCATGGGGAACCAGTCTAATTCCAAAATCACATTCCTTGGTTCAAATTTCAGTGTCTGTACTCATGGAGCATGACATCTGCTCATGACTTCAAAAATAAATACAGAGAACATTGTTTCTAAAGGACCTGGAGGCTAAATACAGAACATGGTCATCATTAAGTTTACAGATGACACTAATGGGAAGAAGGGTGGGTTAGGAATTCAAATAGGAATAAATGTAGGGTAGAGCCTCGGAGAGAAAATCTCAGCCATAAAAATGAAGAACAGTGAAGGACTGCCTTTGCATGGTCATGACTAGATCAGGATCAGGGCTCACTGGAGCTAGGGTGGCAGAGGGGGTAGGATGAAGCCTGAATAAATTTCTGGGGCCTACCACTCTGGAAGAGGGGCCAGTGTCCAACTGTACCAATGTCAATTCAAGTCCCTCGCAAAGATTTTCATCCAGTGCCCCTTTGCTTGGAGAGCGGCGGAAACACATTTTCAGGAGAGCTCAAACCCATTCTGGGGCTTGTACAATGCTGATGTGATCTGAGATAATACTGCTCTGGGATTTGCAAAAAAAGGAGGTAGAATGCACAAACTGGTTCCTTTCTTATCCTTACTTCTTCGATCCAGTCTATCCACATGTCCTGTCATCTCTACTTCCTATTCTAGTTCTCATCTGTGCTCCCCTGCCCTCTTCACTGCCATCCCCCTAGTCTGAGTCATCACAGTTTCCATCTGGTCTACAGCAGCCTTCTGTCTAGGCTCTCTGCCTCCACTCTGACTGTTTACAATACATTCTCTACAGAGCAGTTAAAGCCATCCTCCTCAAATCTGAATCAGATCATATCAGTTCCTTGTTAAATCCTGTCAGTGTCTGCTCTTAGACTAAAGTCTAAGCTCCTCATGGGACTTGACCGTGTTCTTTACCAGCTGGCTCCTGCTCAGCTCTCCAGCCCCTAGCACTCTTCTCCTGCCTCACTAGCTTCCTCCTCTGCTTTATGAATCCTCCAGACTCGGGACCTTCTAAGGTCTCGGTCCTTGCTGAAAACAACCCCATTCCCATCCTTTGGGACCTTCTAAGGTCTCGGTCCTTGCGGAAAACAACCCTATTCCCATCCTTCAGGTCTCTGCTTAAAGGTCCCCCTACTGCTTTACCCGAAATAGCCCCTTCACCAGATTTCTCCAAACCTTTATTGCATTTCTCACAATCTGTTGTAATTATTTATCTGGTTATGTGTTTATTATGTCTCTCCCCTAGACAGATGGAACATTTTGAGAGCAAGAGGTCATGTTTGTTTCCTTTATAGCTACATTCCTAGAACCTAGCACAGTGTTGGCACAAGGCTGGTACTCAATAAGAATGAGCTGAATAACTAAACTCATTTCCTGTCACAAGGTCACTAGAGTGCCCAGTATATTTTAAAACTGGACCTCTGAGTCATTCCTGGGGAAGGTATCTACAGCCCCAGAGCTGGTGAACCTACCTGGACAGTAAAATTATCCATATTTTCAGGCTCTCAAATTGCTTATCTGAGGCCCTTCAGAGTTAGGACAAGTAGGTATCATGTATAGTCAGATGATCTCTGAACCTCTGAACTTTCTATTGCAGTCATGGCAGCAGCTTTTTTTCTTTTTTCTTTTTTTTTTCTCCTTTTAGCAATTGCTCCTGTGGCATACAGACGTTCTCTGGCTAGGGGCTGAATCATAGCTACAGCTGCCAGACTATGCTACAGCACAGAGCAATGTGGGATCCAAGCCACATCTTCTACCTATGCCGCAGTGTGCAGCAACACTGGATCCTTAACCCACTGAGCAAGGCCAATGATGGAACCCGCATCCTTATGGACACTGTCGGGTTCTTAACCTGCTGAGCCACAACAGGAATTCCTGGTGGCAGCTTGGGTGAAAACATTTTCTTCTTTTGTGTACTTTTGATCAACATTTTCTATACCTTGGCGAATACCGCTAAATTTAGTATCACCTACATTCTCATTAAGGCAGCTTTAACAACTGTCTTCTAGATTGTGAATGATGATGAGAGAGACAACAATTAAACATTTCCTCATCCCTGACAGCCCCACAGCAGGCATCCCTGTGTTCAGCCCAGAGTCACTCATCACTCTCCCGTGTTTGTCTTCTCCCGGCCAGCTTTTAATTCATTTGACTGGTTTCGATTCAACACACTTAAGTTTTCAAAACTTAAGTTTTGAAAGCAGAGCTTTAGGAGATATCATTCTAGATGCCTACATTCTCTGAGTCATGTCACATTAGCAAAAAAGCATATGCTATAAGTTTTAGAGGGCATTTCTGGACGCAGAGCTAGATTTTTTTTTTTTTTTTTAAAGTCAGAGAGTAAGAGGATGGATGCTACTTTGATCAGCACTCATTCCTCAGGCCACATGGTGATTCCATCAGTGGAGCTAAGTGTGTGCAGATCAAACTGTGAGAGCCAGTGGGGGACAGACACCCAATTAGTTATAATAACCTTTGACTGGTAAGTGAAAGGAGAGAACTGCGAAATTTTGGACACACAGAAAGAATTTTTGGACTAAACCACTTTGAGTTTCCCATCTGATGTGTCAGCCGGAGGTGCAGTCCCTCTGAGCACTGTGCTGTGCATTCATTATACTATGGAGGAGCCAAGTGATTGGGATGCAACAGCCCCAAATGAGCTTTACAGTTACTGTGAATGTAAAAGGAAGGCAATATATTTTGAAGAGAAAAAAACATATAAATCTGACAGCTCCACCTCATTCATAGCAAATCCCCATCATCTCTAGCCAAACCACTCTATTTTCCTGACACAGACATGCACAGTGGGAAGGCACTGTGAAAAATCAGTAGTAATAACCGCAAACCACTTACGGTACACTCTGGGCTCAATCATGATATCTTTGGGTCCATTCAGGCCAAAGCAGGTCACCTTCTGTTTCTCGCTCTTTCTGTCTGTCTGTATCTCTCTCTCATACACACACCCCACATACATCCCCTTCCCCCCAAACCCTTACTCAACCAACAAACATGCAGCAGCAGCCTCATACACACAAGATGAATTATGCGAGTAAATTGTTTTTCTCCTTAAATCATACTCAACTTTTCTGTTTTGAAACTTCTGTGTAATTGGTCTCCGAAATACTATTATCCAGGTAGTGCTTTTGTTTTTGTTGTGTTGAAAGGGAGATGAAAACAGTGGTTTTTTTTTTTAAGCATTCCCAGTTAAATCTGAGAATATATTGAATGATAGCAGTATCTGTCAACATTTAAAATATACATACCCTTTGATGAAGTAATTTTATTTCCAGGTATTTTCACTACAGACCTATAGCAATACCCAAAAACATTCTTAACTACCTGTCTTCTCCATTTTTGTATCCAAGTAGCTGAATGTCGTAAGAAAAAAACATGCAATCAGGCAGACAGGTTTCCCCTTAAATACGATCCCATACCTCATATGTCTTCTTGGTGCTACCAGTAATCCTATGATGTTTCTCTTGTTTCTTCGTCAGGTTTGTTTTTCTGATCTCTGAGATGACTCTTTTGCACATTTCCTCTCTATTCAAATCCTCTTCTCTACTCACGCTCTTTTCCCTCAGCCTATGACCTTACCTTATGCTTCAAGCAATACAAGGAATCATGATTTGAGACCTTCCTTCCTCCCATCAGCCAATCTATGTGAAGTAGTCTCTGTGCCCTACTCTTCCCGTGCAAGTCAGAAGAGCTGTTTCTCCTAAAGAAGATTAATTGCCATCTACTGTTTCATGCATCATCAATCCTCAAACTTTCACCTTTTTTTTTTTGTCTTTTTGTTTTTTTAGGGCTGCACCCGTGCCATATGGAAGTTCCCAGGCTAAGGGTCCAACCAGAGCTACAGCTGCCGGCCTACACCAGAGCCACAGCAACTCGGGATCCAAGCTGCATCTGCCACCTACACCACAGCTCACAGCAACGCCAGATCCTTAACCCACTGAGCAAGGCCAGGGATTGAACCCACAACGTCATGGTTCCTAGTCAGATTTGTTTCCAATGTACCACGACTCCCTTATCTGGCTTTAAATACACTGAAAAATTTATACCTTCACCCCAAACATCTCTTTTCAGCTCCATATTTGTGATTAACCTGCATACTCAATACTACATTTGGATGTCTCCCAAGCATCTCAGACTTAACATACTCAAAGTGGACCCTCGATTTTTCCTTCCCCCTACAAACTCATTCTCCACCTAATCTCCCCTAATCTTTCCCATGCAATGAGTGGATCCACCACTCATTAGCTGTCCAAGTCTCTCTTCTTCAATCTCCACATCCATTGACATTATTCTTGTCAATAATCTTGAATATCTTTATCTCTATTGCCACTAGCCTGGCCTAAACTATCCATCACCATCTTGCATATACTACTGAAATAGTTTCCTTCCTGGCTTCATCGTTGCCCCATTACAATCTATTCTCCACAGAATATCTGAGCTATCTTTTATATACCTGCATCAATACTTAGATCTGTACCTATATCTGTAACTATATATGCTCACATTACTCCCCTGAATAAAATTCTCCATTGGCTTCCATAACTTTCAGGTAAAATCCAAACGTCTTACTATGGCTTAGAAGATATTTTATGATAGATCTCTGCCTACCTTGCCAATGTTTTTTGTTTGTTTGTTTGTTTTTGGTCTTTTTGTCTTTTTAGGGCCACACCCGTGGCATATGGAGGTTCCCAGGCTAGGGGTCCAATCGGAGTTGTATCCGCTGGCTCTATACCACAGCCACAGCAACCCTGGATCCTTAACCCACCGAGTGAGGCCAGGGATCGAACCCACAACCTCATGGTTCCTAGTTGGATTTGTTTCTGCTGTGCCATGATGGGAACCCCTGCCTTGCCAATGTTATTTGATGCCACTCTCTCTCATCTATCGCCTTTTAGCCCATTGGCCTCTTTTCAACTCCTTGAAAATGCTAAGTTCCTTTCTACCCAGGGCTTTGCAAATGGTGTTCCCTATGCCTGGAATGCTCTATCATCTTGGGGTTCCAACTTACATGTCAACTACTCAAAAAAGTCCTTCTCTGACTCTCTGTTCAGGTAAGTGTTCTTAGCTAATTCTACATTAGCATACTTCACTTCTCTCACAGAACTTTTCATGATTTGTAATTATATATCTACATATGCATTTATCCTATATATTTCTGCTGCTAGAAAGCTCCACAAGGTAAGGTATATTATTCAGATATGTATACCTACTCCTTCCCATAGTATGTCACAAAGAGATCAATAACTATTGAAAAATATTTGAGTGAATGAATTAATGAATATGAGACTGTTATAGCATAGCAATAATGGCAAAAATGTAAACAACTTAAATGTCTCTTAATACATAAGTTATATATATGATGGCATATCTTTATAATACTAAGAGGTGGAGCTATGTGCAGAGATAGAAAGTCGTCCAGGATAAATTAAGTAAAAAATGCAAACTGCAGAACATGGTATTTTAAAATATTTATGCTACAAATAAATATATTATTGCATATACATGCAGAGTTCCTGAAACTAACATGAAAAATTGTTAACAGCTAATAGTTTTGTTTCAAGGGAATCATGAAACAAATGTCCTCACATACAGCTTGAATTTCTTGCCATAATTATGTATTACTTTTATAATTTGAAAAACTTTTTTTTTTTCCTGCTTTTTAGGGCTGTACTTGAGGCATATGGAGGTTCCCAGGCTAGGGGTCTAATTGGAGCTATAGCTGCCGGCCTACACCACAGTCACAGCAACGCCAGATCTGAGCCGAGTCTGCAACCTACACCACAGCTCATGGCAACTCTGGATTCTTAACCACTGAGAGGCCAGGGATCGAACCTGCAACCTCATGGTTCCTGGTCGGATGTGTTTCTGCTGTGCCATGATGGGAACTCCTGAAAAACTTCTTTAAATTAAAATATAAGCATATATTAACAAAAACATAGCCATGTATTGTGTTCCTGCTCCAAGGGATACCAGTTCCTGTTTTCAGAAGCTATTAGGGTAAAGGACATATGTTTAAGTAATCATTTTCATTAATTAATGGAGACCTGCTCTGCCTTGTTCCAAAAAATTAACTCGAGGTGGCTACAAATAACTGAGTTCAGTATGACAGCTAGAAAAGATGGATTTGTAACCAGATCAGGGATGACCCTTTTTGCAGAATAAGTGGTCTGCATTTAACTGGATGGGAATTAGAGGATCACAGAAGGCTTTCAGCTTTAAAAAGTTCAATTTGGGCAGCTGGGAAGATTATTCTACCAGAGAAAATTTAATCTCTTTATAAAATTTTACAGCCACAACTAGGTAATAGTCCTGCTGTTGCTCTGCTAACAGTAATAACACGGAGTTGCTTTTAGTTACAAATTGCTTATGTGATTAGAATCATTCCAGATGCCTTTGGCACATATCTTTGTCATCCTCACCAAATGTCAGGGCTTTGTCTGATTTGAAAACTCACAGACTTCATTGATGCCCACTGGATTCTTTTGGTTCCTTTTGATTGCTTCATTTGTATTTACAGAGATAATGGACGTGTATGTATATGGCCGTAGGG
Organism: Phacochoerus africanus; assembly: GCF_016906955.1. NCBI lineage: Eukaryota > Metazoa > Chordata > Mammalia > Artiodactyla > Suidae > Phacochoerus > Phacochoerus africanus. The sequence continues at coordinate 110,115,764 of NC_062558.1, forward strand.
CGGTGGTATGGGGGTCTCTCCTGCTCAAAGCCCAGCCAGTTCACTTTGTGTTCCATCCCTCACTTGGAGGGCTTTAAATTCTCTCGTGGTTCTCAGACATTAGGGTGAATAAAGAATCACTTAGAGGGCTTTCTAAAACCTAGGTTCCTAGGCCCTATCCCCAGAAAATTCTGATTTGGGAAGACTGGGGTGGCCAGAGAAACTGCATTTCCAATATGCTCCCAGGTGATGCTGATGGTCTTGTTTATACTCCAGTGAAGGAAACAGACATCTAAGTTGTTACCATGGAAGATAAAAGGCAGTAAGTGCCAAAATGCAAATCTGTGGCAGAATAGAGAGCACGAAGTGGGAACGATTGCTTCTAATGGAGAAATAAGTAAGATTTCAAAAAGAGGTTGAAAGGCAGTGGGCCACAGGAGGGGTATGGGAAGAGCAAGGAGTCTGCTTTGGGGATCAGAAGATGGGAAAGAGTGTATTTCCAAGCTTTTACCTAGGGCATCAAGAGCTTCAGACCTTCCCAACTCCAGCTCTTGGTCACCTTCCTAAGTTTGCAGTTGCTACCATGATCTGTTTTACTCTGGGCCTAGCAACTTGAGTGCATATGCAGGATAAAAAAAAGGCAGGGGGTGGGGCATGACTTGTACTCCTAGGCTTTTTTTTTCTGTCTTTTTGTCTTTTAGGGCTGCACCCACAGCATATGGAGGTTCCCAGGCTAGGGGTCTAATCAGAACTGCAGCTGCTGGCCTATGCCACAGCCACAAGCAACGCAGGATCCGAGCCGCGTCTGCGACCTACACCACAGCTCATGGCAATGCTGGATCCTTAACCCACTGAGTGAGGCCAGGGATTGAAGCCACGTCCTCATGGATGCCAGTCAGGTTTGCTAACCGCTGAGCCATGACTGGGAACTCTAGTACTCCTAGTTTAAAATCCCAAAGGAGGTCTTCCTGGAGAAAGATATCCAATTTTCCAAATGTGGGGCAACAAGCTCAGTCTTACATATCTCATTTTCAAACATGTAGCCTTACTAGACATGTGGACTTTCTTTACCTAGACCCTGTGACATAGGAAACGGAGTAGTTATTTTTCTGTATATCTAATTGAAAATAAAACACAGAGAGCCTTCTAGTGACTTTTAACTTCCACTCTACCATCTAATTCCTAAATATATAGTCTTTAGCAAATTACTTTATCTCTCTGTGCTCAATTTTCTTCATCTATAAATGGGGATCATAATAATACCTAAATTCACAGGGATGTTATGTAAATTAATAAGCGCAAATACTCAATAACCATTGGTTGTTTTTCTTTTCTTTTTCTATTGACACTTTAGCTAGGCAAATGTATTTTTAGGTGAACTGGTCCTCAGGGTCAATTCCCCCTCCCCTTTTTTTTTCCATATTTTTAATTCAGAACTTTAACTGATTTCTTAAGGGCCCTTCCTAAGATGTGCCATGTGCAATGTTTGCCTTTCAACACGGAAGGCCCCTAATTAAGTTCTATGGCTGAGCAGTCCTTCAGATACATGAGAGCTCCAAAACAAACTTTTTTCTGTCTTATACGTTGGCAGTTTCTGGTGTATCTTTAATACTCCCCCCCCCCATTTTTTATGTGGTTCAAAATTAGAAAAAAAATAGAGAAGGTACATCAGGTCTTAAGTTATAATTTACAACAAAATGACTAGTGCAGAAGTCTTAACTGTTTCTTTCTCCAAAGGTAGTATGGAATGAGAGGTTCACTTACTCTTAGGTCAGAGTGGGTCTGGATCCTGCCTTTGCCTTGTGATCCTGGACATGTACCTTAACCTCTCTTTGCTCAACTTTATTCACCTGAAAAATGGATATGATACAAGTATCTACCCTCAAGAGGTTGTCAGGAAGATAAAACAATATATTTTAGGTAATGTATTATTAGTATAATGCTTAGCACATAACAAGTCCTCAATAGAATTAGGTCTTGTAGCATAATAGAAAGATTATACCGGAAGTTGAAGCAAGCAATTGATTTTAGTTCAGGTGTGCTACTGATAAACTTCATATTACATTATCTCCCCCCTGTTTTTTAAAAAATAAAATAAATGATCAGAAGACGACCTCAAAAGATTTTTCCCAAGTCTAAATAGCTGATTTTAGTCTATCATCTTGCCTTTAAGAGGGGCGGAACAATAGCCTTCTCTCTCCCTCTGGGATTTAGAGAACAGACCGCAGACCCTGGAAAAGATTCCCTTTGTGTGTCTATTTTGACCTTTAATGCTTCTGGCCTTACTGGTTCTCAGGAATGAGGGCTGACCTGGCTCTTTCTCTTTTACGGGTCTGAGTCTGTTTCCATTTCTGCAGATGCTCTGAACTTACTTTGGTCCCTTGGTATCTCATACTCACTGAGGACATAGGGACCAGATATGCCCTTTCTTGGAGCCTCAGTATTCTCAGTTGTAAGGACTGAATGCTCTCTAAGATCCTTTCTAATTTCAGTGTTTCATGAGTCTCCGCAGATCACAACTGGTACTCCTTTCCAGTAGGTATTTGGTTGTGACTGCTACAGGCTGGATGCATTCAAGGGCAGTGTGGGCAACAAAGATTCCAGTCAATGGGCTAGACTACAAATGAAACAGCTGTGATGTCAAGAAGCATCACTGCAATTTGAGGCTCAAACAGTGTAAAGTAGAATCTTATAGAAGAAGGTAGATTTGGGGAGTGTTTATGGGAGTCACAATGGGACGTTCTGAAGATATAAAAATGCCTTAATACAAAATTTCCTGGCTTTCTTTTGAAGCACTGGAACACAGTGTTTATGTTTCGTAATGTTAATCACATGCAATTCTTCTAAATCTGGGATCTAATGAATGCAAAAATTGGTCCAAATGTCAATTTTAAACATATGTTTTTTATATTGAATAGACCTGTATGGTTCCAAACAACAGTTAACTCTTTGTTGAAATTAGGGTCTGATTTTTTTTTTCAGAGGTAGTTCTGAATGATATTCAACTTGGGGAGAACCCCTCAGATCACTGCAGCAACAGGGTCAGCAGAGGAACTGGAAAGGTACCTCCTGAAGCAAAGCATGAAGGCCTGAGATAACTCAGTGAATATTGCGCACTCTGAGGGATGGAGAGAGTTAGGAAGCTGTCTGGCTGACTTTGGTAGGATCTGGAAATTTCAAAATTGGACAGAACAATGAAAACAAATGTGTGAATCCTTTCATGGGGACTTTAACTGCAGATGGAGAACATACTGATTTTGTTGGTCATTAATAGTCATTCTGAATTTCAAAATGACCATTTTCATTTTTTTCTAATGATGTGAAACAGTTTCACTTGGTCCTCAGAGAGAAATTAACCAGACTTTTTTTTTTTTATGGTGTCCAACAACTGTGCTTGTTGTTTTGTCTAAAGAAAGGGAGGTTGGGAAATGACTTAGCTTTTCAGGACAAGAAGAAATTTATAGTTTAAAAAGTAACAGAAATAAGGGTTAGATGTAAAGCTTTAAATGCCAGGACATTACAATTAGAACCATGATACTGAGGGATGGGTGGCATCTGCTCTGAATACCTGAGAGCTACCACCTGTTTTGTCATAGCAAGAGATTGAAGACAATCTGATTCTTAAAGTTGGACACCAACTTGGTCACTTGGTGCTTCAAATAACACTGTCATGACATAACCATTTGGACATTTAAATTGTAATTGCCTTTTGAGCCAGTAAAAGTCATGGAAGAAATCCACTTCATAGTCATAACCTGGGATTTTTTTTTTTTTTTACCCCAAGTGAAATTTCTTAGCTAAATTATCCATTCTAGTCATTAGTCTTGGCTCTAAATAATATTTAGCTATTTTGGAAAATCCAACCCACCACTACAGGATAAATATTATCCATGGATAAGATACTAAATAATGTGCCATGAATTCAGGATGCAATTTCTAAGGAGATGTTTCAGAGATATTCTGAACAAAGTCCTACATGGATGATCTAATTTTAACCTCTCTTTAAGGTGTATGGCACTTTACACCCAGCAGTCTCAGCTTTGGGGTCTCAGATGAAGTGGACAACAGAAAAGTCCTATTTGTTACAAAAGCAAAGACTCAATGAGAATCAGAGCCAAGGCATAATTGGAAGTATATTCTCAGTTTATGATTAGGAAAATCATTTCAGACATAACTATTTCTTTATTGCTTTATTTTGAGTTAGTAGAGAACCCAAACAAAACTGCTAAAGGAGCAGGTCTCGTAGAAACATTTGAGGTGATTCTAGAGAGAGTGCTTCTGATATGAACAGCAAATATTAGTGTCCTTCCTACCAAATGATTAAGGTAGAATAAGGTGGATAGGAACCTGGTTCTCAGACGGGGGAGAAAGGGAAAGGTCAGAGTTGGTGGTAATACATCTGGAAATAAAATTGATAGGCTAAGAGGCTAGAGTCAGGTTTGTTAAGCCAAGGACAAAAACAGATAAGATTCAGGTAGGGTAAGAGGAGCACTATTATTCTGAATCAATAGATTAATGCTAGTGAATTAGCCCATTATCAGGGAGGAGAACATTCTAAGGCTGTAAGTACCCCCCAAACATATTCAGTTTCCTATGCACACATACACACAAGCCACAAGTGCTCCTTGGGTACCTACTCTGTACCAGTACAGTGGGAGGCACTGGGGTTGTAGAAATGAACATGATAGAGTTTACTCACAGTTGAGAAATACCATATTCAATGAAATAAAAGAAATTCCATTTGGCTGGAGCACAGAGCACAAGAAAAAGAATGGCAGGAGATGGGACTAGAAGTGTGGGCAGAGACCACATCATGTGGGTCCCCATGAACCGTTTTAATGAATCTGAAATGTATCTCAGAGGTTTAACAGACACTGGGTTTTAGAGAATAGCTTTGGCTGTAGCATAGAAAACAGATTGAAGAAAGGCACAGTGGAAGGATGGAGACATATGAAGAAGACTTGGGGAGTGAGGTGAAGGCATAATTCAAGGATTCTGGCTCAGGCACTTGGGTGGATGGTGCAAGGGAGTGGAGAGGTAGAGGAATTGAAATATTGAGTTTACATTTAGACATGCCTATGAAACATTCAATCAGATATATCCAGTAGGAAGCTCAAAGTCAGGAGAGAGAAATGGGCTAGACATATGCATTTATGAATGATCAGTAAATAGATGATAATTGGAGCTATGTAAGCAGATAAGCTTACATGGGGTACATGTAGAATAAGAAAAGAAGTAACATTTGGAGTTCCCGTCATGGCTCAGGGGTTAATGCATCCGACAAGTAACCATGAGGTTGCGGGTTCAATCCCTGGCCTTGATCAGTGGGTTAAGGATTTGGGGTTACCGTGAGCTGTAGTATAGGACACAGACTCGGCTCGGATCCTGCATTGCTGTGGCTGTGGTGTAGGCCGGTGGCTACAGCTCTGATTAGACCCCTAGCCTGGGAACCTCCATATGCCTCAGGTGAGACCCTAGAAAATACAAAAAAAAAAAAGAGGTAACATTGGCAAAGAACCCTAAAGAATATTGATATTTATAGGATGAATAGAGGAAGAAGAGCTTATAAAGGGAAATGAAATGTTGCCAGAGAGGTAAGCAAGAAGCCAGGAAAGAACAGTGTGTCAGTCAGGCATCTACTGTCAGCTTCTTCCTCCATGAGGGGTTCTGACAGTCATAAATCTTCCTGAAAGTTGGTTTACCTAATATTACCAGTAGATTTGGGGATGTATTTATTGTGACTTTACATTTGTTTCCTGGGGCAGCTGGGAGCAAACAAGGCAGATTATTTATTCCCTAGGACTCTGTAATGTCCCTTACTATCTCATTAAGAAGGCCCAGGTCAATGGTTCTAAACCTTGGCTATACACTAGAATCATCTGGGGAGCTTTAAAGAAAATATTGATAAGTGGGTGTTACTCCCTGCCCCTGGATTTAATTGGTCTAGAATGTTGCCTAGGAATTGGAATTTATAAAATCTCCCAAGTGATCCTAAATGTATAGCCAAGACTGAGAACAACTGACCTTAATGAAGATGGCTTCTGATTTTGCATCAGTGTTTCCTGAAAAAGGACATGCATTCTAGAGAACTGCTTGGTTAAGCTTAACAGAAGAAGTGAAAATTTTAAGCAAGCTCTTGAGGAATGCAAGTGAACTGAGTGAGCATGCCCATTTGTGGGGACAGTGAAGACACTGGTGTGACCACAGCAGAAGGTTTCTCATGTATTGCCAAGTAGTCTGACATATCTTGTCTAAATTGTCCATATTTGGGAAGTGACATCGGGTGTCTCTAGTGGCAGCATCAAAGAGAGAAATAGAATACGGTTCTCCAGAATTGCTGACTCATTACATAGGGAAAGCAAGAGGAGATTGCTTAGTGTTAGGCTCAGGAAATTGATGACCCTCTCTTGTCCAACAATTTTACCAACAAATCAATTCCACAATATTTAACAGTCTGCAAAGGGAAAGGCTTGACGCTAACCCAATCCTTAAAAGGCATGTCTATGTGATCCTATTTTTAACATTTTACTCATATTATTAGAAGAGTGTGGGTGGAATTCTACTTCAGGAATATTTCCACCTACCTTTTTCTTGTCACCACTGTTTCTCCTCCTTTCTTCGACCCCAGCTCCTTCTGTCCCATAGCTCCCTTTTCACTCTTTCCCTCCCCTTCCTTCTCTTTTCTTCTCCATCTCCCACACATCCGCTTCTTTCAGTTTCTTGGCTCTTTGCCCTAAGCTCTTTGCCGCTTCTCTTTCTTTTAATTTCCATATTCATTTCTGGTTTTGCCCACTATTAAGCACACATTTCGTAGCTCTGTCTTCCACAGTTCTCCTTGGACCCTTGAACAGTCTTGACATCTTTAAGAGGAGGCACTATGGCAGAAAAGCCCTTGAGTGGAGGATGATAAAAGTTGGATTTGAGCTTCCACCCTCAGTTTCCTCATCTGTAAATAAAATTGTGTGGATCCCTGACTGCATAGATCTGGAAAGCTTTTTTTTTTTTTTTTAAATTCCAATGTTAGGGTTCCATTCCATATAGTGAACTCAGAACATGTGCTGATGCAACCATTTGCTAGGTCGACTTTCCTCTGCCTAGAAAGATAAGCAGATTGCTCTAAGAACTTCCCAAATTCCATCCCATCTTCTTTTGCCTGTATCAGTTCTGGGTGTGCTTTGGAGAAGCTTTCCAATTTCATAGTTCCAAGTTCTAGGCTTTCAATTTTATAGTTCCTAGTTCTAGGCTTTCAACAAATGGGAATGAGTAAATAGCACCAAGAATGCAATTAAAAAGGAGTCTGAAAGGCACATGTAATTTAACCACATCAGTAATGGCTTGTATGAAGCAAATGTCACACAGTAAGGAGTATAGCTAGGTACATGGGAAATTTTAACGAGATCATAAAGCACTAATATAAGTGCCAATCAGAATTGTTAACATGAATAAAATGTTAAAACTGTTGAATGAAAACCAAGAATTTCAGTTTTATAGAACTACTGATAGAGAACTGTTAGGGATTACCTAATTCAGAAGATTTCAAAGGATGGTCTGCAAACCCCAAGGGATTCCCAAGGCAGGGTTTGTGAAGTCAAAACTATTTTCCCAATAGTAAAACATTATTTGTCTCATTCACTATGTTGCATTTGGAATGATAGTGGGAAAGTTACAGAAGGTAAGACTACTAGACCCTGGGCATAGATCAATGCAGTGCCACCAAACTGTACTAGCAGTTGTATTCTTCACTACCATACGTTTACAATGAACAACAATAACAACAAAATCAGCTTCATTGAAGGATGATTTTGAGGAGTTCCTATCATGGCAAAGTGGTTAATGAATCTGACTAGGAACCATGAGGTTGCAGGTTCAGTCCCTGCCCTTGCTCAGTGGGTTAAGGATCTGGTGTTGCTGTGAGCTGTGGTGTAGGTTGCAGACGCGGCTCAGATCCCGTGTTGCTGTGGCTCTGGTGTAGGCTGGCGGCTACAGCTCCGATTAGACCCCTAGCCTGGGAACCTCCATATGTAGCGGGAGCGGCCCTAGAAAAGGCAGAAAAAAAAAAGACAAAAAAGGATGATCTTGATAAAGCAGTAAAAAAGTTATTATTAATTCTTGACCCTTGATGCATGTCTTTTTAATAGTGTATGTGACAAAATGTGAAGTAAGCATAAAGTACTTCCACTGTGTACCAAAGTGCACGATCTCAAGGAAAAGAACTTACGTGATTGGTTTGTAACTGCCATTTTTACAGAACATAATTTTTGTTTGAATGAATGATTAACAAACAAACAATGATTATTCAGTCTTGGGTATTTTAACAGACATTTTCTCCAAAATGAATACGTGAGTCTGTCACTTCAAGGAAAATGAGTGACAACATTTGTTGCCGCTAATAAAAATCTGAGCTTTCAAGTGAAAATTAGAATTTAGAAAACTTGGATCTACCTCTGTGAGCATGACAGCTTCCCATTAATGAAAGATTTTCCTGATGAAATTGGTAGAGATAACAACAAAGTAATTTTTGGATATTGTATAGTGAAATACTAAAATATTTGGAAGTTCATTGGTAGAGGTCTAGATTCCACATTGCAATTAACCTTTGAAAAACCACTACTAACTGATCTAGTATCAAACAGGAACATCTGAATTATCTGAAAAGCCTATTACATACCCCTCCCTTTTCCAACTACATGTCTGTGTAAGTACAGATTTTCTCTGTATGGTTCAACTATAATAAAATATTGCAAAAAATTGAATGCAGAAGCAGATGAAAACTCAGCTATTTTCTGTTAAACCAGGCATGAAAGAGATTAGCAAAAATGTAAAACAATGCTGCTCCTCTCATTAATTGCTTTTTGGTTTTGGAAGATAGAGTTATTTTTTATAAGATGTGTTATTTATATAACATATAATGAATTGATCATTATTTTTGAATGAATTAATACATAAATATTTACATTTTCCTTAATTTTAATTTCTATAAGGTAAATATTGGTAGATATAACCTATGTAGCTTTGGGTTCTTCTATTATTTTTAAGAGTGCACAGGAAAGCCAAGATCAAAGAGCTTGAGACCTACTGGTTTAATAGACAAGGTACTGGAGGACAGGGAGTATATCTGTCTAACTTCATGCATCATCCTCAGCCTTATGGGCTTAGTACTGTGTTATGTAAGAGCTTTATGTAGAGTGGGAAAACACCCAACAGTACAAACCAATCAGGCAACTCATTTGTTCTTTGATTCAATAAGGTGTTTACTGTTCTAGACACTAGGAATGCAGCAATGAAGAAAACAGTTGAAAAATCTTTTCTGTGGAGCTTTCCTTTGGGGGTTTTAGGTTCTAGTCCTAAACCTGCCCCAACTCACTGTATAACTTGGGTAAATGGCTCTTCCTTTTCCCATACATGGAATGAAGAATTTGGAGAGTGATTCAAGAAAGGCCTCTTGAATTCTATGATTCTGTAACTTTGAGTAGGCTTTTCAAGGTGATCCTACTGATTCACCTGAAATGTTGCCCTTCATTATACCTAGCTAACCCTCATCCACTAGGTCTCATTTTAAATGTCCCTTCTTCAAGAGAATTTCCACTGACTCTCAGATTGGCATCCCTAATAATACCTAGTTGTACTCTCTCCTTTTAGGATACTCATTGAATTGTAACTGCTTGTTCAATATCTGTCTTACCTACTGGACTGTGAGCTCCCTGAAGGCAGGAACTATATTGGCCTTTTCACCATATGCATGGAATAGAGCAGGTGTTCAACAGGTATTTGTAGAGACGACATTCAATGTAAAATTTTTACCTTGCTAATATTTTCTAACTACCTTCTTACTTTTTTTTTTTTAAAGAAATCATTGGCATTTATCTCTATGTAACATGCTATGTATCTGACTTAGGCTATCATGTTCATTATATATGGTGGAGATGGGGACTATAAAAATTCCAAGAGGACTAGTATAGTCTCTTTTGTTCCCTGTGAATCCCCAGTAAAAAAGAACATGGAATATAGAAAGAAGTCAATAATATTTTATTGAATAAATGAATAAATTTGTTGCTTGAAGAGGCCATCAATGATAGAGAACATAATTTTTAAAGCAGTGGGTTGGATTTGGATTTATTCATATGTATGGTTTCCCCTAGTTTCTTTTGTGTCTAAAAATACACATTTGTGTGTGTTTTGGAAAAGGTCATGAACAAGGTCTGTGATCTGTAAATGGTGCGGCATAAACTGTCCATGTGGTAAAGGGCTTGGGACCTTGACCATCACTGGACCATGAGGAAGACAGAGTGGGCCAAATGCAGTTATGGCTGGCTTGACCACTCTCTAAAACCATTTACAAGTGTGCCTTAAACACATTTGTGAGGAAATCAAGAGCATATGAAGAAAGCAAAAAGATCTTACAAAAAAAAAAAAATAGAGTACATGAATGGAGAACTGGGTCCAAAGGATCTTGGAGCAATAAACCAACAATATAAAACATAAACTCCTTCAAAAGCACATAAATAACTTAGATAATGTTTGCTCTCTAAAAATATAGTTTGCAAGACAGAGTGAAAGTTAAACAGCAAGAAAATTAAGTAAACAAATGCAACTAAACCATAGCACATTAAGATTTATAATCCAGTTAAGAAACGGCAAGTTTGAAATGCACAGCTATTTCAAACACATCCACCATGATATAATTGGATTCTAGATGTAAAAAGGAAATATCAGGATAATTAAATTTAAGGTTGTATAGACTTAGGGATTGTAATATAAACTGTATCAAATTATAAAGGAGAAGCAAGAAACATGTGAAGAGGAATAGCTATTCTTTAAGAAATAATCCTTATTTTATATCAGATGACTCATTAGAGAACTTTTTATTCATCTTCTTAATATAATTTAAAAACAGAGCTTTAACGTAATAATTAGGTGTTGCAAAAATGTTTAGAATCACTACAGTTGGAAAAATAGTTTCTACTTTTCAATTATAATTTAAAAGGCTTTAACATTAGAATATCCTTATACTGCTACATCATGGTTGAACTGCTAAAATTTAATTTTTCAAAGCTGAACTTTACTCCTCTGAAATGTGCAGCATATATCAAATTCTAAACCACACAGAAGCATTATATTTATGGAAACATTGCAACTGTCTCCACTGATTACTTAAATAATAACTAAGGATATTGAAACTGATGTATGCATGTCCAAGAATTCATTTGAGTTCAGAATTATTTGAACTAGACATGATTTCCAAGAAATAGGGCAAGGGGTCTTTCTCCCCTACAATAATTCAATTTAAAGACTTACTATGCAGTTAGGAGAATCTAGATACTGGAAATACAGATGTCAACAACACATAGTCCCTGCCTTCCAAAGCTTCCAACCAAGGGGACAAAAAATTCCCACAAAAGTATAGTATAACAAAAGTTACATATTCCATAAGAGGACAAAGCATTAAGACCACAGAGAAGAAGGATATATATATGTCTCACAGCTCTTATAAACTTCTGCCATCGTCTTGATTCTCTGACTTAATGAATGGTGTCAAAAATATATATTTTTGACAATGGATGGACAAATTCCCTTTCCTCTCTATCTTCCTATATATATTCAGAGATTCAGAGATGGATACTTACTATTTTCAACTTTCAGGAAGGAGGTGCAAGAGCTCCTTTGCACACTGATAGAGGCCTACCATTGTAGGAATCCTGCCTAGCACACTTGGGCTGAGATACCAGGCCCATTCCCCCCACCTTAATTCTACAATCAAGTACTTTAGCATCTGGATACATCTTGGAAGGGTCAAGAAAAATAAGCACATCAATCTTCCTATGATAATCATCTCCCTCACTATTGAAGGTAAGAAGGGTATGAATCTTTTGATTCACTTCTTGATAGCTCCCTACTGAATTCTTTACAGTAGGATTTCAAACTTTTCCTGTTCCCGAAGGGGCCCCCTAATCTTAGCTTCTTCTGCTCACTTGCAGCAGATGGCCTCGAATTCTATTTTACTATAAACTTTTAGGCCATCTGACACAGGTATCTTTTTTTTTATAATTTTTTTTTATTTTCCCACTGTACAGCAAGGGGGTCAGGTTATCCTTACATGTATACATTACAATTACATTTTCCCCCCACCCTTTCTTCTGTTGCAACATGAGTATCTAGACAAAGTTCTCAATACTATTCAGCAGGATCTCCTTGTAAATCTATTCTAAGTTGTGTCTGATAAGCCCAAACTCCCGATCCCTCCCACTCCCTCCCCCTCCCATCAGGCAGCCACAAGTCTCTTCTCCAAGTCCATGATTTTCTTTTCTAAGGAGATGTTCATTTGTGCTGGATATTAGATTCCAGTTATAAGTGATATCATATGGTATTTGTCTTTGTCTTTCTGGCTCATTTCACTCATTAGGAGATTCTCTAGTTCCATCCATGTTGCTGCAAATGGCATTATGTCATTCTTTTTTATGGCTGAGTAGTATTCCATTGTGTATATATACCACATCTTCCGAATCCAATCATCTGTCGATGGACATTTGGGTTGTTTCCATGTCTTGGCTATTGTGAATAGTGCTGCAATGAACATGCGGGTGCATGTGTCTCTTTTAAGTAGAGTTTTGTCCGGATAGATGCCCAAGAGTGGGATTGCGGGGTCATATGGAAGTTCTATGTCTAGATTTCTAAGGTATCTCCAGACTGTTCTCCCTAGTGGCTGTACCAGTTGACATTCCCACCAACAGTGCAGGAGGATTCCCTTTTCTCCACAGCCCCTCCAGCACTTGTTATTTGTGGATTTATTAATGATGGCCATTCTGACTGGTGTGAGGTGGTATCTCATGGTAGTTTTGATTTGCATTTCTCTTATTATCAACGATGTTGAGCATTTTTTCATGTGTTTGCTGGCCATCTGTATATCTTCTTTGGAGAAATGTCTATTCAGGTCTTTTGCCCATTTTTCCATTGATTGATTGGCTTTTTTGCTGTCGGGTTGTATAAGTTGTGTCTATATTCTAGAGATTAAGCCCTTGTCGGTTGCATCATTTGAAACTATTTTCTCCCATTCTGTAAGTTGTCTTTTTGTTTTCTTTTGGGTTTCCTTTGCTGTGCAAAAGCTTTTCAGTTTGATGAGGTCCCATGGGTTTATTTTTGCTCTAATTTCTATTGCTTTGGGAGACTGACCTGAGAAAATATTCATGATGTTGATGTCCGAGAGTGTTTTGCCTATGTTTTCTTCTAGGAGTTTGATGGTGTCCTGTCGTATATTTAAGTCTTTCAGCCATTTGGAGTTTATTTTTGTGCATGGTGTGAGGGTGTGTTCTAGTTTCATTGCTTTGCATGCAGCTGTCCAGGTTTCCCAGCAAAGCTTGCTGAATAGACTTTCTTTTTCCCATTTTATGTTCTTGCGTCCCTTGTCAAAGATTAATTGACCATAGGTGTCAGGGTTTATTTCCGGGTTCTCTCTTCTGTTCCATTGGTCTGTCTGTCTGTTTTGATACCAGTACCACACTGTTTTGATGACTGTGGCTTTGTAGTATTTCTTGAAGTCTGGGAGAGTTATGCCTCCTGCTTGGTTTTTGTTTCTCAGAATTGCTTTGGCGATTCTGGGTCTTTTGCGGTTTCATATAAATGTTTGGATTGTTTGTTCTAGTTCTGACACAGGTATGTTAAACTTCCATTCTAGCAACCTCAAAATCTTTAATATCTCACATTATTATCATACTGGTTTAGACTGGAGATACTTGGAATTAAATCTTTCATAGACCACTAACTGGCTTTGAGTCCTCAGAAAAGTTGTTTAAAACTCTGAGCCTCATTTTTTTCATCTGTAAAATGAGGGAAATAATAGTGTTTACCTCGTAGAATTTTAGATAAAACTAAAACACTTATAAACTATGTAGAATAATTCCTGATACTTAGCAAAAGTTCAAAATAATAATACTGTTATTATTATCATTACCCCTCCATTGCAGAGAATGAAGTGTCCTACTTGTTAAGAATCCCCTTTCCTCTGGCCTCCTTCAGAAGTCCACTCCTCTAATTATCTGCACCTTATATCTTTATTTCCATAAAGTCAGTTCCCTCACTACATCAAAATTCCTCTTTAAGAATGTATTTACTCACTCCTACTACAAGACTGTGACTCTGCCTTGCAGCTTGGACAAACTTTTTGAAAAAACATTTGCAACCTCTGCTTTCTTTAGAAATCACTTCCCACAAGTTTCCATCTAATCAACCCAACGCAAGTGTTCTTTCTCACCACCAGTGAGATTCTCATTATCCATCGCGGGGATTTTACTTAGTCATTCTTCTCCACCTCCACATTTAACACTGTTAATGTAACACTGACCAACAATCGCCTCCTTGCGGAAACTCTCCACTTGGCCTTCTGAGACCTTTCACAGTTTGAGTGCTCTTCCTTCCTACCTCAGACTGAGGCTTCCTTTCTCTCCTAGATATGGGCTTTTCTCAAGTTGTCTTTAGCTTGTTTCCATCAGCAATATCCTCTTCTCCCACAGGTCAGCTCTGCGTCTGACTCCCAAATCAATATCCCTGTCCCAGTATCTACCAAAATCTATACACTGGCGTTTCCAACTGAGTAGAGGATCTTTGCACCTGCATTTCTTATAGCACTGAAGAACTCAAACTGTCCAAATTTAAATATTTTCCTTCCAAAGGAAACTTTCTTTTTTTTCTCTTTTTTTTCTTTTTTTGCTTTTTAGGGCTGCATCTGCGGTATATGGAAGTTCCCAGGCTATGGGTTAAATCGGAGCTACCGCTGCCTGCCTACTCCACTGCCATGCCAATGGGCAATGTGGGATCCAGGCCATGTCTGCGACCTACACCACAGCTCACAGCAACACCAGATCCTTAACCCACTGGGTGAGGTCAGGGATCAAACCCACATCCTCATGGATACTAAGATTCATTTCTGCTGTGCCACAATAGGAACTCCCAAAGGAAGCTCTCTTATTTGACTTCCTTTTCCCTGTTGATGATTGTTGTGGACTGAATGATTATGTCCCCCTCAGATTAATATGCTGAAGCCCTAACCCCCAATGTAATGGTATTTCAAGGTTAGGTCATCGGGAGGTAATTAGGTTGAGATGAGGTCATGAGGGTGGGGTCCCATCATGGGATCAGTGTCCCTAAAAGGAAGAGAAACCAGAGCTCGCTCTCTCCACTATATGAGGACACAGCGAGAAGGCAGTCACCTACAAGCCAGGAAGAGGGCTCTCAATATGAATTAGCTGGAATCTTGATATTAGACTTCTCAGCCTCCAGAACTGGGAGAAATAAATTTCTATTGTTTGAGCCACCACAAATTTCTATTGTTTGCTACTGCTTTCAGTCAGTAGCAGCCTGAGCTGACTAAGACAGTGATTTTTCCTATTAGTCCCTTTTAAAATCTTCCTTCACTCTCAGTTTCCATCCCCACTCAGCTGATAGGAATTGTAGTTTCTACTCCTATGGATTTGCAGTGTCTCTCATGTCCAACTTTTCTAGCTCTGCCACTTAAAAACTGTATGATTGTGGGCAAGTTACTGTCTATAATGGTGATAATAATAATAACATTAATAATAGTTCTTATTCATAGGGTTTTAATGACAATATATAAAATTTAGAATGCTGCTTGGCAAATGATAAGTACCGCTACATGACAGTTAAATAAATGAAATAAAATTGGATATAAGGATCTGTATTTAAGGGAAGAAATTCTGGCAGGAGATGAAGATTTGTGGGTTATGATCCTAGAGGGAGTAAGTGAAGTCATTTGAATGATTGAAGAAAATATATAGTGTGTAAAACACTGAAGAACCCCTGCTTGGTGGGCTCCTTCTCCTTTTTATTTCTCCAATGACACACTAAACAGTTCTGCCTGCAGAAGGACAACAATAAAAATTACTTGAATTAAACTGGGTCACAGCAGAATATCAGTTATTTTAGAATTTCTGATGTTGGCAAAGGAGCTTCATCCTTGTTTCCATCCCTTAGTTAATGATAGTCAGAGACACACCTGCTTGCAGATTACTAACATTACCCCTGAACAAGGCATCAGGCACACAAATCCCACAGGTAGTTCATTATATGAACTCTTTCAAGAAAGCATATTCCTGTCATTCCTAGGAATCTAAAGATTGGACCAGAAATCTTACCACAAAGTTATATCAAGAATACAGAACAATGTTCACACATTTATTAATTATGTAATTGCAGTAGATGCTTATTTTTTCTGAGTATCTCAATTTGCATTGTCTATTCTTTCTACCGGTTAATGAAGCTTTATTCCTTTCCTTTTTGGCACATTGGACAATGGGTGGCCCTTACCTGTGTCTGTAGTCTCCCAGGATCCCCAAAGATCAATTATATACTCGAATATGCATTCTTATTGAAAAAAAGGGCTCACATCTCCCCCAAGCCTACTCTTTGCCCAGAGTATACTTCAAGCTTTGGAAATGGCTGGGTAAATGCTCTTGGTCTGTTTCACCTGATCTTTCTTTAAAAAAATTCTTTAAAATTTTTTAAAACTTTATTTATTTATTTAATCTTCTTGGAGTACAAGCTGATCTTTCTACCAACCTTCCCTCCACCACTTCTAGCCCTGCTATCTCATTGCTCAAGCTGTGATTTCACCTCTTACCTTCTGGATTCTCAGATCATGTGAAGTCATTAGCCTCCCTTCTTTCCAAGGCTTTAGGTTGCTGAAGCCTCTCTAGTATCACAAAGAAAAGAGGCACTGACTTGTCCTCACCAATGATTGCTATTTTGTTTCTCTCTGCCATTTTTATTGTGCTGGTTGAGGAGATGTTTTTATCCCCACTGGAACTCCTTTTTCCCAGGTGACAGCCTTGTCTCTATCTAGTTGGTCCTCTAGCCTTTTTATCTTTTTATAGTATAATCTGGCATCATGATCTTATTCATTTGTGCTCTCTCCTCAGAACTCACCAAAGATTCAGGTACTTCAGGTACTCTTAAGTGTTAAATAAATGGGGGTATAGGTGTGTGATGGTCACTATGAGAATTTGTGACTCCTCAGTCCTATTGATCCCATTTACCTCTTCATATCATCTAGCGAGTAGAATTCAAATTTCTTGGCACTGCATCCAATGCCCACCAAGATTCAGACTCACCCTGTCCCTCAAGCTCACCTCTCAGAACATCCTACACACTGATTCCTCCATGTAGGCCTCTAGCCAGATCAGACTAGTCCATTATCCAAACTCATTAGCCATATATTCAGGCACCTCTCAATCGTTGTTCCCGCTGTTTATTTAAGTCTGGGATTTTCTTCCTTCCTTCATCTTTTTTTCCTCCAATTCTTTTTTTTTATTGTGGCAAAATACATATAAAATGTACTATCTTAACCATTTTCAAATGTATAATTCAGTGGTACTAAGCACATTCAAACTGTGCAGTCATCACTACCATTCACACGCAGAACACCTTATTTTGTAAAATGGAAATGCTATACCCATTAAACAATAACTCATTTGCCCCTTCCCCACCACCATCTACCTTCTGTTTCTATGATTTTGACTTTTCAAAGTACTTTATATGAGTGGATTAATACAATATTTATCTTTTTATGACTGGCTTATTTCACTTAGCATAATGCTACATCCATGTTGTAGCATGTGTCAGAATTTCCTTCCTCTTAAAGGCTGAATAAAAGTCCATTGCATGCATATACCACATTTCACTTATTCATTCTTTGTCAATGCACATTGGGTTGCCTCCATATTTTATCTATTGTGAATAATGCTGCTATGAACATGGATGGGTATACAAACATCTCTTTGAGATCCTCTCCCTCCTTTTTTTCCCATTGAAATTCTACTCATTCATCCAAGCCTAACCTAAGCAGCACCTACTTCATGAAGTCTCTCAGTTTCCACCTGGAAATGACTGCCTCTTCCTTTGTTCTTTTAAATTCTTTTCTTGCATCACTGTATCTACACTTTCTTTATTATATCTTGAATAATTATTTTAACTTAAACATCTAATTCCCCATAAACCTATGTTCTTTGTGGCTAGGAACCCCATCTTCCTCTGTCAGTACTCCTTACCTCACTTCCCACAATGCTTTGTAATGTTTATTCAATAAATGGCAACATAAAGACAGAAAATTTATTTATAGTTAAACAAGTATCATAAGGGTAAAAAGTAGACAGAAGGGTAAGTTGAATACTAGAAACTCTTCCAATTTTGAATTAAATTAACTAGGAAATATTGTCAGTAGCAAAAGTAAGCATACAGGTCTGGGAATGAAGAAACTTGGGTGTTTGTCTTGGTTCTGCCTTGTGTGGGTCATGTCTCTTTGGCTTAGTTTCCCCATAGTTGAGATGAAGGTGTTTCTCTAGCTCAGATTTCCAAAACCTTTTTGATTTTTATAATATCTACCCAATACTTGTGCTTTATTTGCTTAATAGTTTTCTTTAAATCAACCCAGGCCTAGCATTACTACCAACTTCAGTCTCATTCTAAATAAGGATATCTGTGAAATTGTGGGTTCATGGTGTCAGATATGATTTCTTTTCTAACACAAATTAAAACAAGTATAACTATAAAAGTAAAAAAAAAATCTGTGTACCATTCAAATAACTTCTTATGCCAGTAGTGGCACATGGACCATGTTTTGGAGGTACTGGCCTAGACTCTCCCAGAGGTCCTTCTCAGCAATAACAGCTTTATCTTCTCTGGGGAAGTCAGGCCCCTCTTGAGCCATTTAGCAAAATGCATTAAATGAATCTTTAGGAAGGATTTGCTCCAGGGAATGGAATGTAACGTAATAAGCCTTCCAGCACCTCTGATGCCTGGGAGTCCACCCTCTTTATGCCTCCCCCTTGAGCAGTGCTGTTTGCACATTCTGCCTTTTCTGCAGCCTCTCCTTTCCTGCAGGGCCCTGTCTATGTTTGCCTGCCCAGATCTCCCCTCCGAGGGCTGTTTATGTTTGCACACTCGGCTTGTCCTGTGGACTTGTCTAACTTAACCCCCCTTTGAGGGCTGTATATTTTGGCACAGTCTGGCTCTCTAAGGGATTCTTTTGTCCATTAACACCTCTTGTCCTGCAGTTATACCAAAGTCTTTGCTGCTCTCGTTTCAGGCAAGTAAGTCCTTACTATTCTATTCTTAATGATTCTTCTGTGTATTTCCATTTATTTTCTATGCTTTCTACAATGAGCTTGTATAAAGTTTATAATAAAAACTATAACATTTTAGTTTTTAAAAATGTGAAAGGGGAAAAATGTGAAGGGGACATCTGGTTGCAGATGATGTAATAAAGGCATTTTAACTTCATTCCCCTCCTTCAAAACTCATTGACAAAAGCAGAAAGAATGAAAAGCAGCACTGAGAAGAAGGCCTATAATGAATAAACCAAGGAAACAACCATAATGTGCCATAATTAGCATCAGACACCATAATTAGCTTCCTTATAAGTGTTAGGCTGGTTTGCTTGAGGTAGAATAAGGATTCACAGTCTTAAAAGTGTACTCTTATTAGTACTTAGAAATCTACGGGCACATTGGTCACTACAGAAGTGGAAACTGTTTCTATTAGAGACTTAGCTCCATACCCAGAAACAAGTGAGTGAAGAACAAACCATGATGACTTCTTACTTTTATTGTTTACCATGTGAACTGGAGTTTGGCACTTGCCATCTGCCTCTACATTTTTTGCATCAAATAAAACTTAACTCCCAACTTTTAGGTTGTGCATTTTTTTGTTGACAGTTTTGGAGACCATGAAGGGACTTGAAACTTTAATCTTCTGGCAAAATGAGGACTATATCCTGGGAGGCAGCCTTTCAATAATGCTCCTGGGCTATAGTCCTCATTTTGCCCCAAATAAAACTTAACTCTCAACTTTTAGGTTGTGCATTTTTTAAATTGACAACACATGTACTTCTAGCCAAAAGAGATAATAATAGGAAGGTGAACTCACCAGATATCTACGAGATATCTACGAGAACTTTCTGTGAGCTCCACTGACCCCTGGGATGCAGAGAACAGAGAAAGGAACCTACTTCTAGAGCAAAGGAAATACGAACTAGGTGGAAGGAGGTATGAACATCAGATCCCAACAGGAATAGGAGATCATTCTCATAAACATAATTCTTTAGCAACGAGATGGCCCCAAAGATGAGTAATAGAACAGGAGAAATAAAACTATTGTTACTTGCTGACAATATGATTGAGTATGCAGAACATCCAAAAAAATCTACCAACTATTAGTTATGTGAATTTACCAAGATCACTAGATATAATGTCAATATTAAAAATCAATTTGATAGCTATATATTAGCAACAACTACATAGAAAATAAAACTTTTAACTTTATAAAAGATACAACTTCAATGAATATTAGAAATATCTTGGAATAGATCTAATGAAAAGTGGGTAAGACCTCTACTCCGAAAATAAAATATTATTGAGAGGAACTGAGAAATATAAGTAAATGAAAAGATTTACCATATTCATGGAATGGAAGACACATTACTAAAAAGATATTAACTTCCTAAGTTAAACTACAGATATAATGCAACTTCTATCAAAATCTTAGCAGACTTTTTTTCCAAAAATAGGCTGGTTTAAAAATTCATATGCAAGAACAGGAACAGACTCACAGATTTCGAAGACAAAGTTACAGTTACCAAAGGGGACAAGTGGGGAGGAGAGGTGGACTAGGGGTTTGGGATTGGCATATGCACACTGTGGTATATGGAATGACTGGCCACCAGGGACTTGCTGTATAGCACAGGGAACTCTACCCAGTATTCTGTGATAATCTATACAGGAAAATAATCTGAAAAAGAATGGATGTTGTGTATACGTATAACTGAATCACTTTTTTTTTTTGTACAGGAGAAATTATTATAACACTTTAAATCAACTATACTTCAATAGAAATTTTAAAAATGAAAAAAATACAAAAGATTCAAATGTGAAAGGCTAAATGTAAAGGGCTGAAAATATCCAAAGTAACCTTGAAGAAAACAAACAAAGCTGGAAGAAACTTAAACCATCAGATAGGAAGACATTAAAAATCTTATTAATAATTAAGACATGTCTTATTAATAATTGAGACACTGAGGTTTTGGTGCAAAAACAGACAAAGTAACAAATGAAATGTAATACCAAGTCCAGAAACAGACGCTCACATGTACAATATCCTGATTTATGACAAAGGCAACATTGCAGAGCATTAGGGAAAGGATGTTCTTTTTCAGTAAATAGTGCTGAGACAATTGGATATCCATATGGAATAATGTTTATCCACCTTACCTTATATCATACAATAGAGCAATTCCAGATGGACTGCAGAGCTAAATATGAAAGGTAAAACAATAAAGCTTTTAGAGGGAACACAGGATAACATCTTGGTGAAGTTTGCACATATTTCTTAAACAAGATATAAACAATTTTAATCATAAAGAGGAAATTGATAAATTGGATGATATTAAAATTCATAACATGCTTATCAAAAGACAACACGAAAAGAGTGAAAAGGCAGATGATTGAGTGGCAGAAGATACTCACAGTACATGTATTTCTCAAGGGACTCATATCCAGAATATAGAAAGAAAAAGAGAAAACACAATAGAAAAATGAGAAAATAGCTTGAACAGTCACTTTATAAAAGAGGCTATCTAAATGGCCAAAGAACATAGGAAAAGGTGTTCAACTTCAATACACATCAGGGGACATAAATTAAAACCACAAAGCAATACCACTACACATCTGCAAGGATGGCTAAAATGAAAAAAAAAATTACTATTGACAAGGTTGTGGAGAAACTGGAACTTTCATACATTGCTGGCGGGAATGTAAATCTGTATACACACTCTGGAAGTATCTTTTAAAGCTGAACATATACATGTTTTTTTTGTTTTTTTTTGTTTTTGCTTTTTTTTGTTGTTGTTGTTGCTGCTATTTTTTGGGCCGCTCCCGCGGCATATGGAGGTTCCCAGGCTAGGGGGTCTAATCGGAGCTGCAGCCACCGGCCTACGCCAGAGCCACAGCAACTCAGGATCCGAGCCGCGTCTGCAACCTACACCACAGCTCACGGCAACGCCGGATCGTTGACCCACTGAGCAAAGGCAGGGACCGAACCCGCAACCTCATGGTTCCCAGTCGGATTCGTTAACCACTGCGCCACGACAGGAACTCCCTGAACATATACATGTTTTATGACCCTGCTACTTCATTTCTAGGTATATACTCAGAAGAAATGTGCACATATGTTCACCCAAAGACAGTTACTACATGTTCCTATGCATATAATAGTTAACATTGACACTAAACGTCTTTCGACAGTAGAATGGACATAGAAATTGTCCTACATTCACATGGTAGGATATTAAACAGCTGAGAATGAGCAATCCACAACTACATCCTCAAACTGAATGTTGAATGAAAGAACCCAGACATACAAACACACACACAAAACCCCCAAAACACTACATGATTCCATGATATAGAGTATAATAAAACTGGCAAAATCATTCTGTGATATTAGAAGTCAAGATAATGGTTACTACTGAGTACAGACTGGAAGGGAGCATCTGAGAGGTGCTTCTGAATTGCTGATAATATTCTGAAACTGCATCAAGGTACTGGTAACAAGGATGTGTTCAGTTTGTGAATACGCATTGAAAATTCACTTAGAATACAGGTGAAGTTCTGTATATACATTATGTTTCAATAAAAAGTTTTAAGAACTCTAATTTCTAATACTTCACAAATGGGAGATTTCACCAAAAACACATATTTCTGGCTTCTCTTGAACATATTTCAAGATCTAGTCATAGTGGCTCACCTGCAAGCACCTGCTGTGGCTGAGCAGAAGCTGTGCCCATCAGAGAAGGTTTGCATTGCTGCCCACTCACCTTACCCACCCATGCTCCCTGCTAGGCCTTCGTAGGCATCTGAGTTTGTCCCTGAGAACAAAAGCCATTCTATTGATTGGTTCTTTAGCTCAAGTGTGACTCCCTCTTTGCTCTGAATACTCATGCTCCCCACCACCAATCTCCTCTCCCAGGTGACTGTACCTCAGCACACCTCATCTCACCTTGAAGACTCTCTCCTGGCCGCACTGGCACTCATCTGATTATGTCCAGTTTCCTCTACCCCAACATCCTTCTTCCTCCTCTGATCCACATCTCTTTTTCATTAAGTCATGCATCCAATGATTCAACAAACTTTTACGTGCCAGACTCTATCAAGGACAGGTGAATTAAGGGACAGTCTTTGCCCCTGACAGGCCTACACTCTGCTGAGAAATAAAGATAACCTGTGAGTGTCATTATGCAGGTAAAGCATTATATGGAAAGTTTGAGATTATTTCTGTTTGGAGAGGAGAGTGTGTGGGTTCTGAAAAGTACTTGTAGAAGAAAGTTTGTGAGTTGAGCTTTGAAGACCTGGCAGTTATTTGGTGACTAGAGACTAAGGGAGATAATTCCAGACAAAAGCTAGATTCTGGTTTCATTTGGGAGAGAGTACATTCTTCAGCGTGGCTGGATGTACTGATGAGGAGCAATGGGAAGTAAAGGTTGGAAAATTCAGCTGGGGTCAGATCTTAGAGGGTCATGGATGCCTCACTAAGGACTTCATATTTTAGATGGTACAGACTATTGCAAGGTTTTGAAAAATGGAAGGCAGAGCTGGGGTTATGAAAAATCTGTTTCATCCATGCTTCACCTTTCCCATAAAGCTCTACTTATCATTACTGCCAGTCACATCCCCAAATCTCAAAAATCTCCCCCAACCACCACAGCGCTCCTAGATACTGGGAATGATGGTCACAAATTGCTTCTTCTTCCCTTTGCCTTTGCTAGTGAGACTGCAGTCTCCTTAAAAAGTGTAAGATTGCATGCGCTGCTTTCTTCTCCCCACCAGATTTTTTTGGAATCAAGAGTAAGTGAAGGAAGGGGTAAAACCACACAGGACTTGTCTCTGCCCTGAGATGCACCCCATGGGTGGTTTCAGGCCCTGTCCCTTTTCTGGGGGCCTCCTACTAAGACCTGAGCAGCCTGAGACCAAAGCCTAGTCCTGTCCCCAAGGAGCCTCCCTCTTCCTCTTTGCCTTGCAGGCCTCTTCTTCTCCCCTGAGTGTATTTTCTTGGTCCATCCCAGGAAAGGGTCACCTCCTTGACAACACTCCTACCACAACTCATGCACAAGTTAACAGCCATTTACAGTACACTAAACACTTAATCCTGCTGGAGCCTCAGAGACGCCTTTCAAGAGAGCCCAGAAAGGCAGTGGCTAGATCTTCTAACTTCAAGTCCATTGGTCTTTTTTTGTATATAGAAGATATGCAAAGAAATTTGTAATATGAACAGACAAAGGATTCACTGTGCATTTCAATCTCTCTTGAGGGTTAATTTCCTATTTTTTATTCTATTTTGATCTTTGTTATTTGATTTTATAAGATGCTTGCCAGGGAACATCTAATTTTAAGATAATCTCCCATGCTCCAACTATCATGTAAGGGGTTCTGGGGTTCCTGTTTTTATTTTAAGAATTCCTTTTAAAAGGATACATGTGTTTCTCAAAAGTTTACACAGAGTTACCATATTGACCAAGCAGTTCCACTCTGAGGTATATGCCTAAGAGAAATGAAAACATATGTGCACACAAAAATTTGTACATGATTATTCATAATAGGCAAAAAATGGACACAACTCATCAGCTAATAGGTGAATAAGTAAAAGGGATACATCCATATAATGGAATATTATTGGGGAATAAAAAAAGTACAAATATATGTTGCAAATTAATGATCCTTGAAAACATTATGCTAAGTAAAAGAAGCAATTAACAAAAGGCCATATATTGTATGATTTAGTCTATATGAAATTCCATAATAGGTACTTCAATGGAGATAGAAAGCAGATTAGTGGTTATCAGGACTGGAAGGGTAGGGAGCAAATAAAGAGTGTATGCTAATAACTATGAGGTTTCTTTTTTTGGGTGATGAAAATATTCTAAAAGTGGTTGTGGTGATGGCTGCACAGCCCTGTGAAGATACTAAAAAACAGTGAATTGCACACTTTAAAATGATGAAATATATGGCATATAAATTATATCTCCAGCTATTATAAAAAAATACATGTTCATTAAGCAAAATTAGAAAATAAACATACACAGAAGAAAGTTACCAGTCATTCTACTACCCCCAGATAACCACTGGTGACATTTTTGCTATACTTCCTTCTCACCCTTTTTATGTGTACACACACACACACACACACACACACACACACACTCAGGATTAGGGTCATTTTCTGTGTTCAAGTTTGCAGCCTGTGTATTTGGCTTAATAGTGATCAAAGGTGCTTTCCAGAGATGCTAAGAGCCAGGGTTCTGGGCTCAGAGGGGGTCCTTGAGTCAGAATTTTGCTTCTGCTTCTGACTTGCTGTGAGGCCTGGGCAAACTCCTCACTAGGCCCTCAATTCCCTTAACTGAAATGTAAATGCTGCCACCTACTTTCTATGGATGCCATGAGGATTAAATACAACTTTTCTTCATTTATTCCTCAGCAAAAACTAGTTTGTTTCCCTCAGTTGCAAGGCAGTCCACTCTCACCAGTAACCAGCTCAGATAGACTAGAAGCTAAGTGACTATCCTGCCCACTTCACTTACAAGAATGTGTTCTCTCTGTCCCTGGAATTTGCAGTGCAGTGGTGAAGGGCATAGGCTCTGGATCCAAACTGCCATTCTATTGTTATCTTGAGCAAGTTCATTATTTCTCTGTGACTTTTTTCCTCATCTGTAACTATGTATAATAGTACAACTAAATTCGTGGATTTGTGTGTGCGTGTGTGTGTGTGTGTGTGTCTTCTAGGGCCACCCCTGCAGCATATGGAGGTTCCCAGGCTAGGGATCCAATCCAAGCTGTAGCTGCCGGCCTATGCCACAGCCACAGCAACGTGGGATCCGAGCCGCATCTACAACCTACACTACAGCTCACAGCAATGCCGGATCCTTAACCCACTGAGCGAGGCCAGGGATCGAACCCGCAACCTCATGGTTCGTAGTCAGATTTGTTAACCACTGAGCCATGATGGGAACTCCCCATAGAATTTTTTGACAATGAAATGTATTAATATCTGTACAGTACCTGACACATTGTTAACTATTACTATGATATTCATAGCCAAGTAGTAGTCTGCATTCTTATTTCAAATGTTCACTTGTCCAAGAATTTGTTAACTTCTAAACCTACAGTATCTCTTTTCTACAGTCTGGCTGGTAAACTCACAAAGTTTGCTCATTCACATCCACTAGCTCTTAGCACAAAGCAATTTTTGTTTGGCAAATTGAGTAGTTAAGAATGTTGTTTCCATTAATTTTACTACCTACGTACCTCCTGGAGGCAGGGCAAGGCAGTTTAGTTAAACTGAACCAAACAAAGCATTTTCGGGGTTTATAAATGAGTACTTATTTGCAGTTGTGCTAAATCATCCCAGCCAGACAGGCATGTTTTAAATATTTCCAAGGAAGAGATTTCACAAGCTCTCTTAGTAACCTGTCTTGATGCTTCCAACCCATACTGACTGTCTTTTGAAAATTTAGTATTTGGGGCAAGTCAACAATTGTCGTCCAAACTGGGCCATTTTGAAGGGTATTAATAATTACCACAGGACCAAGGTGGGGCAATTCTTGGCACACAGTTGGGACATCCAGTCACCCCACTATTGGCAGCCCCTCCTGTTATGAGTGCTGCCCACATTATTCTACTTAGTACTCACCAGAGAAGAGTAACTGGTTCTCATGGTCTCATGATCTTATATTCTCAAGCTTTTCCCTTTTTGTCAATTTGTGGAATGGAAAAATAGGAGCAGAAAACCCAATAGGCAAAACTTCAAGAATTTTTTTCCTTATCATCTTCCCACTTGATGATGATGATGACACTTAAACAGTAGGCACTTGTGTGCGTGATTTATATGTACTATCTTATCTTCACAAAAATTTATATCATCATCATTATTTTTGCAGGTGAAGAAATGGGCCACAGAGAGAGGGAACGTCTTGCCTAAGGCTACACAGCCAGGATCTGCTCCCTAATAGGGGTCCAGGGGCTGGGTTTTAACCAAGACACTCAGTTCTAGGCCTTCTGCAAGGACTTAGAAGGTCAAAATTTTTCGCTTCAGTGTCTTGCTCTGACCGGCTATACCTGTCAAGTGAGTGGATTCAATTCTCTACTTTTTTGTCTTTTTAGAGCTGCACTCTAGTCATCTGGGAGTTCCCAGGCTAGGGGCTGAATCAGAGCTGCAGCTGCCAGTCTAGGCCACAGCCACAGCAATGCAGGATCCAAGCCATGTCTGCAACCTATACCACTGCTCATGGCAATGCCAGATCCTTAACCCACTGAACGAGGCTAGGGACTGAACCCGTGTCCTCACAGATACTAATCGGATTTGTTTCCACTGAGCCACAATAGAAACTACCCCCCCCCCTTTTTTTCAGTTCTTTACTTCTTGAGGTGGGACTCAGGAGGATGTAAACTAGAGAGGCTTTCCCATGGAAGCGAGGTGACGTAGTCCCTGTGGCTCCAGAAGGAAGAGAAAAAATGGTAAGAAAAGTGGGTGAGAATTATAGGAGGTCACATTCAGCCCACTGAAAGATATCTTTCCCTCATTATAATTATCTTAGACTAGCCTCCGCTGCCCAAGGAGGCAGTGAATTCTACGTGACAGCGTATACTCAAACAGGGCAGACAGTCTGCTTCCCGCAGAGGTCACAAGGGAGGCTGCCGTTCACAAACATCTCTTGGGGAGCTCATAAAATGCAGGTCCTCAAGTTATGTCCCTAAAACGATGACTCCCAGGAATCTGCATTTTTAACAAGTTTCCTTGCTGACTCTGACACAGGTAGCCAAGCATACTGCTGTAAAGGGATTCCTGTTTGGAGTGTGAGACGAGACGAGGTGGAAGGCAGGGGTGAGGGGAGAGAGCAGGGCTGATACACATCCCTTCTGAGCTGAACCATATGGTTTGGGTGAACTTTACTCTTTTAGTCTCTCTAATATTAATCTTCTTTTTGGATGTTTATTCCTTGGTTTCCTGACAGAGAATGCTTGAGTGACATATGAGGTGAGAGACCTGGGGTGTAATAATACCATGTCATGGAAACACTCATAAAGCCATGACCCTATGGCATATGAATTCTACGTGGGGTTTGCACAGGTATTAAATGTTCTGTGGTTGGCTTTTGGAAGGCTGCTCTGTCCTGACACCAGGATTTCTAAGCTGGCCTGGAGGGAAGCAGGCCTGCAGCTTCCTGGTGTTTGGAGCAGATGGGGAAAGAGTCTGAAATATTCCTTGTCATCACCTCCAGCTGACAGACCACAGGCAAAGGAGGCAACAGGGAGAAGTCAGACCAGTTGATCTGGGAGAAAAGAGAAATCAATAGTGATGCCTTGTGAATGTTTCCTTCTTCGTGTTCTTCTCCAAATGAATGGGGTGTGAGTGTGTGTGTGTGCATGCACACACATATGTGTGTGTACAATATTGTGTAGCACTTGTCTCTGGCTGGAGACAGTAATAAATCAAGGGCTACAAACCCACCACTAGCCACCTCCTGCAGGCCCTGTCAAAGAAACAGGCCTTCTCGAGCACAGCTGAACCGGCAGGATCCCCAGAACTGTGGCCCCACCACATGGGATGAAAATCACACATCTGGGATCTAGCATGCCAGATGTGCAAGGGGCTAACACAGAAAAGACACTGCTGGGAAGATCACATCACTCTCAAAAACATTAGTGAGGGGTTCAAAGATTTTTCTAACCTTAGTCACCATCGTGTTTTATCAGGCTTGGGCAGGAGACTTTTCCTTATGCCTTGGTTCCCTGTCCTGGAGAGTCAAGAGGGATGCAGAAGGAAATTGACCCCACTGAGGCAGTGACAGCGAAGATTTGGAAGCTAAATGAGTCCTGGTTGGAGTCCTGGGTTTAAAATACATTCTGGCCCCGATCAAGGTATATGATTCTGAGCAAGTTGGCCCCGATCAAGGTATATGATTCTGAGCAAGTTAACTCCCTGAGCTTCAGTTTGTTAAATCTCTCTAAAAGAAGCATAGCCATCTCTACCTCACAGGGCTGTTGTGGGGGTTAATTGCTTCTAGGAGATAACACAGAGACAGTCCCTAGCTCGGGCCTGGCACTTAGCAGCACCAGGGCAGAAAGGCAGAGATGAGCATGCTCCACTGCTCCAGGGAGGAGGAGAGAAAGGGAAATAACTTCCTGCTCAGGTAAGCCCTGCATGGGCTGTGAGCAGAGGGCAGAGGATCAATGGTCCTGTAAGATCCTTGCTGGGGCTGCTGGGGAAGTGCTGCCTTGCTGTCTGCTACACAACCCTAACCCTGGCTGGCTTCTCCTTCCCTCAGGGGCCAACAGCTCCCTTTCTCTCCCTTGAGGGTCTCTCACACGTCCCTCCTTTCCAAGCTCCAGTGCTCCAGACCCTTCCCTCTCCATCCCCGCCCGCCTGGTCACATCAGGATGTTTATCCCTGGAGCAACAGTGACGCAGGGACTTAGATTAATGACAGTCATTCGAGGTTTCTATTCAGCTAAGAAAGACAGTGCATTCCTGGCAATCAGAGCCTCCATTCTCATTGTGTTTGTGAGTTTTAAATTTAAAAGGGTCAGTCCACTGCTCATGGGTATGGGGTTTCTTTTTAGGGTGATGAAAATGTTCTAAAATTAGGTAGTGGTGTTGGTTGCACAACTCTGTGAATATATTAAAAACCACTGAATTATATACTTTAAAAGAGTGAATTTCACGTTTTGTGAGTTATATCTCAATAATGCTGTTTTAAATAAAATAGGTCAGGCTATCTAGTTAGCTTTCCATTCTTCTGTCTCTCTCTGGTTTTAATTGAAATATAAATTATAATCTGATTATAACTTAAATTGCAAATTTAAATTATAAAATATAAATTTAATTAAATCACAGAGCCATAACATACCATATAGCATTCTGAACCAAGATTAAATACTACTTCTATTCTTGCAAATCTATATTCTTTCTCATTCTTTCTTCCTCCTCATCATGTACCACTGTACCCATCAAAATTTAATTCGTCTTTCCAGTTTTATCCCATGAACCCTTTCCTGGCCTCCACCAGTAAGTCTCCTCTCTCTAGTCATGTACTGTACCTGTGCTTAGTTAGTTGCTCCTGTCTGTTCCCAGAGGGACCTGGCTCTGGGTGCAAGGATGAGGAGGTGAAGGAGGATATTAACAGGACCACTCCTGGGGACTCCTCCACCTGTAAGTCTCTCCCATTCACCTCTTCTAGGATAGTTCCAATATCTGAATCAGACAAGGGGTGAATGCCCAGAAGACTTTCCTGTCTCCTGGATTCTCCTGCTTCACTAACTCCCAAAGACCTGCCACAGAAGAAATTTCCTCAAATATCATTTTCACTGACTTTCCTCTCTGAACTGAGAACCCAACATGGTCCCAATTGCTGAGTCCACCTAAGTGCTAAGAGGCCTTCTCTGGACCAGCTGTTTTGTAGATCACTGGCGTTTCCTGCCGTTTCCCAACATGCCTGCTTGATATCTCAAAGCATTTTTCCTGGCAGATGGAATCCTCTCTCTCAAATCCCCCTTCCTTGACCCTCACATCTTTCCAAAGCCAGATCTGAACATTCCTTCTCCTTGAAGGAAGTATTCCCCTAAGGAGCCTTATTCCACACTTACCTGATCTTTCTTTGTTCAGTTTATGGATCCATTATTTTCCCCTTGCGGGTATTATCTACATGGTTGCCACTTCTATTGCTTTTATGCCCTCACCAAATAGCATGATACACTGTACCCAGTAGGTATGCAAATGAATGTTTGCTGTCTTAACTTTTCTTCTTTAAGAAATATGTCCTGGCTGCTTCAGAGCTCTCCCTCAGGATTATGAGAATGTTTGTTTTGCTTTTAAAAATAAATGTTAATTAATCATTAACTCTTAATTGTCCACATGCTAGGAACATGAAACCAACAGTTAATGGTGACCTGGTAGATGGATTCATTGTTTTGGCTACTCAGCCCCATCTACCAATCCTCTTAACGTTTTAATTAAAGCAGAGCCATCTCATGGTTACCACAGTGGTTTGAACACTGTGACCATTTGGCCACAGGCGAGGGTCCAGGGGCAGACAACTAACCAGTATAGGTCAACTGAACTCCCTTCTTTCAAACTGCCCCTTATATCTTCTGACTTGAAGTTTGAAGCTTGAAATACTCTATCCTGCCCAATTTAAAAAATACTATTCCTTCCCAGATTCTGTTTTCAACTGTATATTGTTAATTATTGTATGTTTAAAGTTCTTGGTACTGTACAGTGTAAAACCTCAAGTGTATAAATCTAATGAAATATGCTTGTGGCCTCATTGAGGGCAGGGGGACTATACAACTCTCTTTTTAAAATATAATTCGGGCAAATAAAGGCATTAAGTTATACTAGTGCAATGGAAGATTTATTATCTAAACTTGGAAAAGTCAGGAAATACCAGAGTTGGATTCCAGGAGAGATATTTCTAGAAAAGAAAGTAGAAGAGACCTAATGCATGTCAGTGCTTGGCCCATTTGCTGCCTGGTACAATAATCCTGTGGATTAAGCATGGGATCATGTTGCAGAGACTCTGGCCCTGTACCTTGCACAAAGGAGACCAATGTTTAATGAATGATTGTTGAGTGGGTTCCAAAGAAGTAAAATAATTTTACATTTTTTAAAAAGCATTTAACCTCAGTTAACCAACTGATACAATTACATTACCTCTATTACAAAAGGAGATATTGAAGAACTGCCTAGTGTCTCCTAACATGTCCATAGTAGACCTAGGACTGAATTCAAGATTTCCTTACTCCAGAGATTGGACTCCAGCTTTGAAATTACAATGTTCATGGACCATTGACTCATTTCATGAGATGAAGAAATGTCTTACCAGAAAAATGTCTTTTCTCATCAAAAAATGTCTTTTCTCATCAGAAAAATGTCTCTGAAATGAAGTTACATAAAAATATCACGCAAAATAAGTGCTAGGCAAGGGAGGGTATTCAAGCCCAGCCTGATTCATTTCTGGCACTGGCAGTTAAGCCAGGCTTATGTCCATAGCTGTCTGTCTCATGAAGACTTCTATCTACTCTGGGCTCCAAGTCCTGGAGTCCTAATCTAGAGGAAGAGGATTCCTTTAGTCTTTTTCCACTCTTATCTGGCTTTACTTTTTAATTTTTTAATTTTAAGGCCACACCTACAGCATATGGAGGTTTCCAGGCTAAGGGTCTAACTGGAGCTACAGCTGCTGGCCTACATACGCTACAGCCACAGCAATGCTGAATCGGAGCCGCATCTGCAACCTACACCACAGCTCATGGCAACGCAGGATTCTTAACCCACTGAGTGAAGTCAGGGATCAAACCTGCAACCTCATGGTTCCTAGTCAGATTCATTTCTGCTGTGCCATGATGGGAACTCCTGGCTTTATTTCTATTTTCAAAACAAAACTACTTTCCACATCTAGTATCTCCCTTCCATTGAGGCAAGATGCTATAGTTGATTATTTATTTTTTTGTCTGGAGATAGCATCTGCATTCCAGAGGTCAGTTTTTATTTGCTTCAGTGAACATATAACCATATCTTCATGTGCATCATTCTGCTTTAGCATCCTGTAATTTTTTTTCCCTCTTAATCTGATCCATTCATGCTCATGTGCATTAGGGATGACTGGGGTTGGGTTTCTTCCTTCTGAAGGTACTGTGTTAGTACTGTTAACTCCTGTACCTGTCATTTGCATCCTGCCAACTGCATCCTCCCCATCTCTCCACTTTTCTACTTTCTCGAGAATGAATTCAACTTTGATGACTCATACAATCCCTAAGCAGTTTCATGCTGATTCCACAGATTTTAATTTCCTAACATTTCCCTTTAGACTCTTCCTAACATCCTCTTTTTAAAAAGAAAATCCCATTCTCAGAGTTAGTCAGAGGTTCCACTGGGCCTCCTGTGTGAACCCAACAGGGAGCTCAGATGCCTCCGGTAGTACATGGCCATGCTTAGGCAAGGCCTGTACAGATGAAGTAAGGCAGAAGGTTCTAAGAGTACAGTTCCACTGACATGTATCAGAAGCCAACTGTGTGGTAATCAACCTGCAACGGGTGGTGAATGAGACAGGGATTAATTAAGACCTCTGAGCTCAAGTGTCCTCAGGTCCTTAGCATGATATTCAAGGCTGAAATATATGGAAGACAGGGTAATGTAGGAGAAGGGGCATAGGCTTTGGGGCAATAGATCTGTATGACTTTGGGCCAGTTATTTAACTTATTTTTCCCAACTTTAAATGGAAATGATACCTTTATTATAGAGGTTCTTATGATAATGCACTAGGTTGAGGGGTATATACTAGGCATTCAACAAAGGGTGATTGATTACTTATTCTCTTCTAATATAATAGCAGCATTTACTGTTTGTGCCCCAGAAACATCAATACAAAATCTGAAACCCACCTCTATTGTTGAAAAGCCTTCACAGAGCAGCCTTTAGTACAGAGGAGAAAGAAACTGCACCAGCCTCTTTGGTGAGCACTACTCTTGAGCCTAGAGTGTAGAACATCTATGTACTCCTAAAGAAAGGGTCTGTTTTTACCAGGTGATGAAGAACTATTTAGAGAGTCCACTCTGGGAAGTGCTGTCTATTGCTCAGGCCCACAAGGATGAAGAGGACGACGATGATTTTGCTGTCCTCCATTCTAGACTCACAAGTGAAGTGGGATGAGAGCAAGTTTCTTGCTGGACTCCTGCTCTTAGGATGGATGACAGAAACCACCAGGAGCTCTGCATCGCTCAGAGCCTAGAACCTAGAAAAACTTTAACTGATAAGTTGACTAGGCTTATCACAGAACATGCTACCTGTGTAGATGAGGCGCTGTGGTTAAAGACCACCAGCACCTTGGAGTTCCTGTCGCGGCTAAGTGGTTAGCGAATCCAACTAGGAACCATGAGGTTCGATCCCTGGCCTTGCTCAGTGGATTAAGGATCTGGCATTGCTGTGAGCTGTGGTGTAGGTTGCCGACGTAGCTTGGATCTCACATTGCTGTGCCTCTGGCGTAGGCCAGCGGCTACAGCTCCTATTAGACCCCTAGCCTGGGAACCTCCAGGTGCCATGAGAGTGGCCCTAAAAATGGCAAAAAGACAAAAAAAAAAAAAAAAAACCACCAGCACCAGCAGGCAGTCCCTGGAAATGGCCTCTGATTCAATCAGTCCTGAAGAGGCATACCTAATATGATTATTACTGTATTTCTTGTTCTTTTACATAGCTTTATTGAGATATCATGCACATGCCATAAAATCCATCAGTTAACATGCACAATTTAATGGCTTTTAGTTGTGCATCCATCATCACGACCAATTTTAGAATATTTTCTTACTCTAAAAAGAAATCCTATACCCCTCAGCCATCACTCCCCAACACTGCTCATCTTCTCATTCTCAGCGTAAGAAACCACTACTTTCTTTCTCTATAGATTTGCCCATCCTGGTTATTTCATCTAAACAGAATCATACAATATGTGGTCCTTTGTGACTGGCTTATTTCATTTAGCACTACTTTATATTTCTTGAAGACAGAGGTATCATCAATGTTTGTCAAAAGAGAAGTTGCTAAACAAAGCAGAGGGAAGCCATACTGTGGATTACTGCAGCAAAAAAAAAAAAGATAGATCTACATATATTAATAAAAGGCTCCAATATGTGCACAATAATATGAAATCTGGAAAGAATACACGTCAAAGATAAAGGTGGAAACTTCCAGGGAGAAAGACAGGCAAATAAGACTGGAGATGGAATACAAAGAAGACCTTTATTTGGAATATATTAATTTTTTTCAAGGATAGTTTATTCATGCATTACTTTGGGTGTTTTTTTTGGTCATGTCCACAGTATAGAAAGTTCATGGACCATGGATCCAACTTGTGCCACAGCAGTGACAATGTCAGATGCTTTAATCATCAGGCCACCAGGGAACTCCCCATGCATTACATTTATAATTAAGAATTAATTAACAAGATAACATTAGACTCCTGGTTTCTGGTTCCACATGTAAGAAGCATGGAAGTTGCCATTCCATCCTAACAATAAATAAGAAGCTGAACAGGGTGAGAAATCAACGACGCTTCTTGGATCCAAAAGAGAGAGGAGGACACAGTGTAAACCATAGTGCCCAAGATTAGAGAATCAGATGGGCAAAGCAGGCAAATACAGGTCATTATGGTGAACCAGAGCTGAGACTTGGGAGTGGAAACCACCTCAGGAGCCAGTGCCTGGGCAGGAAAACCTTGGCAGTGATTAACTCTGAGAGTTAGAAAGTCCAGGGGACCCCCAGTCATAATATTATAAGATTTACCTCCAGGAGCTCGATCAGGTTCTCACAGTAAATATTACAGAAAAATCCCTTCAGGCTTCCAGCAGGAGGAGGAGAAAAGGGATCATGCTGAAATACATCAGGACACTCAGTTCTTCTTAACAAGGCCTACCCTCAGGGGAAACCAGTTAACCAGCACTAACCTACTGGGGTAATATCAGAGCCTAAATGACATGGGGGAGGGAAATACCCAACTCCAAGCCACCCTAGCCATCCTGTCCCACCTAAGGAGAGGAGAAAAAAATGAGCAGCACTATGAAGTTCACAGTCCAGAAGAACATGCTCACTAAAAGACAGACCTAATGATGGGATGATAGAACATGTCCCCTTCACCTACAGCTCACCACCACCTTGCTAAAGGCCTGTATAGAGCAGCTCCTTTTCCTCAGCACATCATGGCCAGCTATAAAAAAAATACAAGACAGGAGTTCCCGTCGTGGCGCAGTGGTTAACAAATCCGACTAGGAACCATGAGGTTGCGGGTTCGGTCCCTGCCCTTGCTCAGTGGGTTAACGATCTGGCGTTGCCATGAGCTGTGGTGTAGGCTGCAGATGCGGCTCAGATCCCACGTTGCTGTGGCTCTGGCGTAGGCTGGTGGCTAAAGCTCCGATTGGACTCCTAGCCTGGGAACCTCCATATGCCGTGGGAGCGGCCCAAGAAATAGCAAAAAGACAAAAAAAAAAAAAAAAGACAAGACATACCAAAGAGCAAAAAAACACAACTTGAAGAGGCTGAGAAAATATCAGACTCAGACGTGGCAGGGCTGTTGAAAATTACTAGATCAGGAATTTCAAACAACTATGATGAATGTATTAACTGATAATGCAGACTGTAGGCAAGAATAGAAAGCAGTGTAAATAGAGAGATGGAAATCCTAAGAAAGAACCAAAAAGAAATGCTAGAGATCAAAAACAGTGTAACAGAAATGAAGAATTCCACTAGATAGGCTTTCTAGTAGACTGGACATGGCTGATGAAAGAATCTCTGAGCTACAGGATACCTGAACAGAATCCTCAAAACTGAAAAGCAAAGAGAACAAAAACTTAAAAAGAGAATATTAGAAATTGGAGAGAGAGAAACAGGAGCTTTCCTTGGATAGACCCAGAAAGAACCTGGATAGGACGTCGTGGGTGGCCTGACAAGTCCTGAAGAACCTAGAAACATTCTGATGTCACAGACCTGTCCAATTGACCCAAGGTACAGACAGCTTCGAGAACATTCAGACCCAGAGAAAAGCCCAGAAAAGGGATGCTCCCTTCTGAGCATGGGAGATAGGAACGAGGTCTACTTCAACCACAGGACAATCCCAAGTTGTCCTCAGTTCTCTACTGATTTCGAAGGAAGTGGGAGACTGGGGACTATGAGCATTGAGAGAGACTTTCAAGATCCAGGAAATACAGGGGCAGCAGGAACTCATCACCCAGGATAATTACACAGAGATCAGGATTCAATTTCTAGGACCTTTGGAACTAGCTCAATCTCAGGATTCTCCACAGATTAGTGGAGCATTTCTTAAAGCAAAAAGAGAAAGGGCTCTTATTTCTTTTCTTTCTTTGTTCTTTTTTTTAAACTATTTTCTGGGACAGCAGGGAAGAAAGAAACTGGGTAGGTTAATTCTGCAGCCAGTAGGGGAAGATTCCTAAGAAAACAGGTTGAGCAGCCTTGACAAGGAAGACATCAGATAGGATCCTGGGTTTAAGCAGCTAATAATGGATCATGAAAAGAATTTAGGTTTATTGTCAATAGACTCTGTTGTTGCTTAAGACCGAAGCATAACTGAATTCGCCTATGTAAAACCTTAGAGGAGATGTCTGCTCTCTCCCTACCCGTGGGTAGAATACAGGTCACCACGTGGCTGGGGTGGTCCTTGGAGGGTCTTAGGCAAAGAGAGTCGAATTAGAGCAACACATAAGAACAGAGAGAGAATTCATCTATTCTGACAGACACTCAAATAGGTAAATCACATGCATGAGCAAAATGCTAAATTTATAGCAGCAAGTTATAGCAATGTTGATAAATTATTGATTGTATTTATATAATAAAATTTTAATATTTTATACAATTTTAAAATATTATATACAATATATAATCAATTGCAGGAGTTCGAGGCATCAACACTTCATGCGGTCAAAAATCCATGTATAACTCACAGCTGGCCCTCCACATATGCGGTTTGTCTATATCTGTGGTTCTGCATCTGTGGATTCAACCAACTGTATGTCATGTAGAACTATAGTACTTACTATTGAAAAATAAGTGGCCCCACGCAGGTCAAACCTGTGTTGTTCAAAGGTCACTGTGTGCATAAACATATATTATATTTGTATATAAATATGTAATTATAAATATTATAATATATAATAATATATAACCACTTACTATGTGCCAAGCACTATGCCAAGCATTTCTATTTATTATTTCAATTACTCCTCATGATAGCTTTATGATGGAGATGTTATCATTATCCTCACTTTATGGAAAAGAATTAGAAGCTCAGAGAAATTAAGTAATGTGCTTAAGGTCACACAGCT
Source organism: Phacochoerus africanus (assembly GCF_016906955.1). Taxonomy (NCBI): domain Eukaryota; kingdom Metazoa; phylum Chordata; class Mammalia; order Artiodactyla; family Suidae; genus Phacochoerus; species Phacochoerus africanus. Next base: position 110,153,670 of record NC_062558.1, read on the forward strand.
AGTAAGAGGCTAGAACTACACCTCCTCTCTTCTGACCCCAGTCTAATATTACTGCCATGCCATGATGCCAATTCTTGACTTTTTTGCCCAGACCTCCTACAACCACTTAAATCTTTAACTCTTTATAAGCTTTCAGATTGAAGACAGGCTGCTTAATATTTTCTCGTCATTTCTAATTGTACATTTGAGCTAAGATAAAGATAAAAGGATATTTTAGCAAGTAATTATCTGCTAGAATTTTGCTCATCCTGTGTAAACCTCTAGTTGGTATTTTCAAATGCTAACACTTATAATCTAGGTGTTTACTATCACCAGGTAACTAAAACTTGAAATTTATTCCTGAGTTTCTAAGTGGAATGAAACCCCTACTTCAGTTTTTACTGGAAAAATATCTGTAAAGGTCAAAAATGAGTTTAGAAATAATGTGAATATTATAAACTGAGCCACAATGTGACCAACTTATGACCTCATAGATAAAACCTAGAGTAGGTTAAAATAATCAAAGGTATCATAGAAGAGCACAAATCACCAGGGAAACAATAAAAAGTCTGGCATATGAAAAAGCAGATTACATTTACCAAAGGGAATAGTGTAGGCTGGGGGAGGGGGAGGGCGAGTCTTTGAAGACCACTCACCCACAGAAAGAAGTCAACTGAAGCCACAGAGAAATAAAAAAACAACTCAATTTGTTTTAATATTTTTTTGTGTGTGAGAAATAGAAAATGTTTAACTCATCTGCTTTTTCAATTATGAACAGGAAACATAAAACCATAGTCAATAAATATACCAAAAATTGTAATAAAAACTACCCCAGGCCCAATGTTACAGCAAGTGAAAGAGGAAAAGAAGCAGAGAGGGAGGGAATTCAGGGGAGAGAAAAGAGGACACTCAGCAGGGTCCCAGCCACCCTGCGGGGTCTCACAGGCACACCTCCTTCCCTGTCTGAGGCTGGCTCCCCCTGACTGTCCCGTTTCTTTGCTTGCTGCCTTAACTCCTCAAGTGCTCTCTTCGCTTCCTCTTTCTCCCCTCCCCGACACTCTCTCTAGTCCTCCCCCTTCACCGTGCCTAGCAAACTTAGAGAAGGTTATCAAGAACCCCTTGTCTCATCAAAATCGTTATTATCTAGCCTTTCTACTGAAAGACTAATCAATTGCTAATTAGCTCTCCTTTTATTACTATTATTTTTAATGACCAAAGTAATACATATTCACATGGTTAAAAAAACCAAAAGTCTCATAATAAAGAGTACTGGCTCTCCCACCAAATATACTAATATTTCTTAATTATCAATTTTTGAAATTATCCCTGATTTTCTTGTATAAAAGAGAAGGTTGTAGCTCTGAAAAGCCCCTCCCTACCACTTATTCCTTCTTTCCTCCACCTCATAGAATTAAATTATATTTTCACTTCCTCTACTGTCCACCTCTGTGCTTTCAAACAACACATTTAAACAGAGAATTCTTTTATTAGTAACCATACAATTATCTATTGATACCCCACTGAGAAAGGAAACCAGCTACTGCCTTCATTACTTCACTGTCTTCATCAGCATGACTTTTCTGTTCCAGGAAGCTCATGCCCAAGAGGATACAAGTTGAAAATAAGTTTATTGTTTGTTTCAGGAACTTTCTGAAAACCTGCTTAAAAGAACTGTCAAACAGCTGAGGTTTTCAATAGAGAGTATCAAAGGGTTGTTTACTCTCCAAGACACTGTGAAAGCCTCACCTCAAAACCCTTGCTTTGCTGCATCCACCAATCCTAAACTATTATGTCATGATACTTTATTACTTTATTTATTTTTTCTTTTTTGGCCACCCTGTGGCATATGGAGTTCCCAGGCCAGGGATCAGATGCTAGCCACAGTTGTGACCTAATCCGAAGCTGTGGCAACACCAGATCCTTAACGCACTGTGCTAGGCCAGGTGTCAAACCTGTGTTCCAGTGCTCCTAAGACGCCTCTGATCCTGTTGAGCTGAAGTGGGAATTCCACAAAGGCCTACTTTAAACCAGACTTCAAAATCCTCATAAATACCCTGACTTTGTCCTTGCCCTTCTGAGATGCTACCAAGACTTTGTAAAGGTATTTTCTCTTTGATCACAGTAACCAATGAACTCAGCTTTGCCTCACCAGCAGGTTAATTTGATGGTATTTTAAAGCCAGCAGTCAATAATTTTGGCACTCTTACTGAAATCCAATTGAGACCTCATCATCGTCAGGACCCAAGGTTTTCAATCCCCAAACAGTATTCCCTGAGCCCCTCAGCCTCCTCCTAACATTAACACTAGAGTCTATAAGGCCTTCATTGAGCCTGGCTCTGATTTATTCTATTTCATTTCTTTGACCTCCTCAAATGTTAAGTTTGTGATCTAGGATTGAGAAATCCATTTTAGGAATCCTTTGATTATCTGATCAGATTGGAAAAACTTTTATCCTTAGTGGAAACCTGCCTTGTTAGTAAAAGCACTACTATTTGTTCCTGACTGTCCTTCCCATTTCTTATTGTGCAAGAACAACAAGAACAGCAAGAACTTTTAAGATGAAAGTTCAAAGGGAACAGGACAAAGACTCAGAGTCTTTTCCTCAAGCTGGCCTCAAGGACTAAGAAGTTCATGAGGTCGTATGAGGGAGGAACAAGTTTTCCTCAACCCTCTTAGGGCCCCTGGTTGGATCTAAAAGTTAAACTGACAAAGACAGATTAACAGGAAAAAGGCACTGGGACATATTAATGTAAGGTTTTGCATGACACGGGAGCCTGCATAAAGAAATGAAGACCCAGTGAAACATTTAAACCTAAGCATTTTTGTGTTAGATTTGCTGAAGAGTGGTTATCACGGAGAAAGGGGACTGGACAAAGAATATGAGATATGTGTAGTGAAGTGTGGAGATTTAGCAAGGCCTGTTTGTTGGATTCTTCTTGACTTCCCTGCTTTAGGGTCAGAGTGACCTTTATGCTTCTGCTGTTGTCTCAACCTCCTTCAGCTCAAAATATTCAATACATCAAGGTGTCATATTTTGGGATAATGTGTCCTGAACCCCAGAAATTTCTTCTTGACTAGCATTCTTTGGGCAAACTGTGCTTCTAGTCAGTTTTCAAAACCTTGAAAGAAATTTTCTTATTCTTGCTATTTTGTCTGTGAGACTCTGATTCAGGGAGAGATCTCCTCTTCAATCTTTTTCCATCTTGTGGGAACTGGAAATTCATCAAGTTTTCCAGTGGCAATGGCCCAGCCACTTGGATGGGGACCTAGGTCATGAGGTGCACTTATAACCAACTGTTTCTAGCTTCTCTTGGATTTGTCTCAGTCTAAATCTAATGATTCAACCCCCTGGGCTATATTCCTGTTTCCTATATGAACTTATACCAAGTCCAAATTCATGAATCTACTTTCTTTTAAAAAAAACTTTTACAAATTTTTATTTGAGTATAGTTGATTTACAGTGTTGCGTCAATTTCTGCACAGCATAGTGACTCAGTCAAACATATATATACACACATTCTTTTCATCATACTATCTTTCAGCATGTTCTATCTCAAGAGATTGGATATGGTTCCCTGTGCTTTATAGTAGGACCTTGTTGTTTATCCATTCCAAATGCAATAGTTTGCACCTACCAACCCCAAACTCCCCATCCATCCCACTTCCTGACCCCGCCTTCCCCTTGGCAACCACAAGTCTGTTCTCTATGTTACTTTTCTGTAGATAGGTTTATTTGTGCTATATTTTAGATTACACATATAAGTGATATATGGTATTTGTCTTTCTCTTTCTGACTTACTTCACTTAGTATGAGAATCTCTAGTTCCATCCATGTTGCTGCAAATGGCATTATTTTGTTCTATTTTGTGGTTGAGTAGTAGTCCATTGTGTCTATGTACCACATCTTCTTAATCCATTCATCATCGATGGATATTTAGATTGTTTCCATGTCTTGGCTATTGTGAATAGTGCTGCAATGAACATGGGGTGCATGTATCTTTTTGAATAAAAGTTTTGTCTGATATATGCTTAAGAGCGGGATTGCTAGATCATATGGAAGTTCCATATTTAGTTTTCTGAGAAACCTCCATACTGTTTTCCATAATGGTTGTACCAATTTACATTCTCACCACCAAGTGTTGGAGGGGTCCCTTTTCTCCACACCCTCTCCAGCATTTGTTATTTATTGATTTGTTGTTGATGGGCATTCTGACTGCTGTGAGGGGCTACCTCATTGCAGTTTTGATTTGCATTTCTCTAATAATTAGTGATGTTGAGCATTTTTTCATGTGCCTGCTGGCCATCTGTATGTCTTCTTTGGAGAAATGTCTATTTAGGTCTTCTGCCCACTTTTTTGATTGGGTTGTTTGTTTTTTTTTGTTGCTGAGTTGTATGACTTGTTTGCATATTTTGGAGATTAGGCCTTTGTTAGTTGCATTGTTTGCAAGATTTTCTCCCATTCTGTGGGTTGTCTCTTCATTTTTTCAATGGTTTCCTTTGCTGAGCAAAAGCTTTTGGAGTAAATTAGGTCCCATTTGTTTATTTTTGTTTTTATTTTCATTAATTTAGGAGGTGGATCTGAGAAGATATTGCTGTGGTTTATGTCAGAGAGTGTACTGCCCATGTTTTCCTCTAAGAATTTTATAGTATACAGTCTTATATTTAGATCTTTAATCCATTGTTTATTTTTGTGTATGGTGTTATTAGAGAGTGTTCTAATTTCATTCTTTTATATTTAGCTGCCCAGTTTTCCCAGCACAATTTATTGAACATACTTTCTTTTCTCAATTGTATATTCTTGGCTCTTGCCATAGATTAGCTGACCATAGGTTCATGGGTTTATTTCTGGGCTTTCTATCCTGTTTCCTTGATCTATATTTCCATTTTGGTGCCCATACCATACTGTTTTGATGACTGTAGCTTCGTAGTATAGTCTGAAGTCAGGGAGCCTGATTCTTTCAGTTCCATTTTTCTTTTTCAATATTGCTTTGGCTATTCAGGGTCTTTTGTGTTTCCATGCAAATTTTAAGATATTTTGTTCTAGTTCTGTAAAGAAGATCATTGGTAATTTGATAGGGATTTCATTGAATCTGTAGATTGCCTTGAGCACATAGTCATTGCGACAATAAAGAATTTACCTTTTAAATGGCATAATTTCACCATGGATACTTTTTATGCATAGAATTTTTGATATGAACAAAAAATGTTCTTTTGAGAAACACCTTAGAATGAAAAGGGAGTAAATATCAAATGATCTGCATTTTTTGTTTGGTATGAAGAAGTATCCAAAAGAAATTCAAATTTAAAAAAAAATTGTTTCCTTAAGAGGTTCTTTGAGGAGTTCCTGTGTGGCTCAGCAGTAATGACACGACTAGGATCCATGAAGACACAAGTTCAATTCCTAGCCTCTCTCAGTGGGTTAAGAATCCAGCATTGCTGTGAGCTGTGGTAGAGGTCACAGATTTGGCTTGGATCTGGCATTGCTGTGAGCTGTGGTAGAGGTCACAGATGTGGCTTGGATCTGGCATTGCTGTGGCTGTGGCGTAGGCCAGTGGCCGCAGCTCTGATTTGACCCCTAGCCTGGCAACTTCCATATGCCACGGGTGCAGCCCTAAAGAGATAAATTTATTAAAGAGATTTAATAAATAAATAAAATTTTAACAAATAATTAAAAAAGAGGTTCTTTGGCCAAGCAAAGGAAAAACATATGAAACACTTAAAACTATCTTTCTTTTAGACCTCTGCCCACAATTTACAACTTGAATTTCCTTTACTTTCCTATTCTTCTTCTCCCATCCCATGTTCTTTCACTTCCTTCTGCTTTTATCTCTTCTTCACCTGCTCTACTTCTCTCTTGGCTGGCCAGAAACTCTCAGAGCTCAATTACTCAAAGTTAAACCCCTTACAGAATAGGGAAAATTCTTGGCTTTTATTTCCTGGTCTCAACCTGGGCTGAGAGCCGTTGCAAAAAGACTTTTCAAAGCCTAGACAAGATATAGTAAAATTTGCAGAGGTATTTAAACTAGTTTTGGTTGTGCATAATAAAGGACTCCCAAATCCACACCCAGTATTTGTTACTGGGAGCCTTACTTGCAAACAATCAGATGGAGAAGGCAGGGAGTTCTCCTATGGTGCAGGAGGTTAAGGATCTGGCTTTGTTACTGCAGCAACTTGGCTTGCTGCTGTGGTGCAGTTTCAGTCCCTGGCCTGAGAACTTCCACGTGCTGTAGGTGAAGCCAAAAAGAAAAAAAAAATGGAGAAGGCAGAATGGGAAGACGCTGAAGATGATTTACAAGATCCAGAACTGAATTGGAAGCTCTGATGCAGTCTTAAAAGAAAGGACGAGTCCATTTGAGACTTCAAAGATAAGCTTTTTAACACTTTTAGACAGCATTCAGGAGTAGCTCCTGAAGCAGAGGTGATTTTAGTTCTCTCCCCACTTTTTGTGAATGTCCTTAAGTCAGAAATAGGAGATTTAATATGCAGACAAAATCTAGAATGGGGAAGAGTCCTACTGCTGGACCATAAATACCTCAGTGTATATTAAAAGAGAGTCTGGATAGCACAGGGAAATCTACTCAATATTTCGTAATGATCTATATTGGAAAATAATCTGAAAAGGAGTGAATATATGTATATACCTAACTGATTTACTTTGCTGTACACCTGAAACTAATACAACATTGTTAAGTCAACTATACTCCAATAAAATTTTTTTAAAAAATTTAAAAAAGAATCTGAGGACAAAAACAGAATAATATTTGCCAAGGTAGTAGTCTCCATTTTCTCTAGTATTGCAGGAAGCAATACATTTAGGTCTGCCACATCAATAGGGTTATTGGGTGGTATTTTCGGGACACTCAACTCCACATTGTAAAAGAAGGTCATTAGTGCTCACATCTTTCCCTCTATCTCTCCTTTCATCCTCCACCTTCCAACTTCTGTCAGCCGTATTTTCACTTTTACATTTTTTCCAAGGCTGACAATATGGTCTTTTCTATAACCATGATTATCTTTTATTATTTGTCTATTGGTGTATTCTAAACATTGAAAAGCACCTTCTGAAAGTCATGTTAACTTTTAGTTTGCTCATATTTAAACCACAAACTTCTTATTTGGTTCTCTTCTCTCTCCTCATTCTTCCCCTCCACCTCAGAGTTTCTAAAAGGACTTTCTTCAGTTTTTCCTAAAATCTCCAACATACTGGTTGTTTCATCCAATAGCCATTTTCTCCCCTGAAGCCATTCTCCTGGAGTCCTCCATCTTCCGGTCCCAATCTGGACCATCTGCTCTCTAAATCTGCTAGCCAGCTGGTGCTTTTTGGATTTTTGTGTCTTAAAAAGCTTTGTGACAAAATTCAACATCCATTTATGATAAAACTCTCAACAAAGTGGGTATAGAAGGAATATACCTCAACATTAATAGTATAGTCCATATATGACAAACCCACAGCTAATATCACACTCAACAGTGAAAAGCTGAAAGCTTTTCCTTTAAGATCAGGGACAAGACAAGGATGTCCACTCTCACCACTTTTATTCAACATAGTATTGAAAGTCCTAGCCACAGCGATCAGGCAAGAGAAAGAAATAAAAGGCATTCAAGTCAGATGAGAAAAAGTAAAACTGTCACTATTTGCCTATGACATGACACTATATATAGAAAATCCTAACAATAACATCAAAAAATTATTAGAACTAATAAATGAATTCAGTAAAGTTGCAGGATACAAAACTAATATACTGAAATCAGTTGCATTTCTATACATTAAACTATCAGAAAGAGAAATGAAGAAAATAATGACATTTACAATTGCATCAAAAAGATAAAATACCTAGGAATAAGTTTAACCAAAAATGCAAAAGACCTATACTGGGAAAATTATAAGACATTGATGAAAGAAAATGAAGATGGCGCAAATAAGTGCTCATGGATTGGAAGAATTCATACTGTTGAAATGGCCGTACTACTGAAAACAATCTACAGATGCAGTGCAATATTTATCAAAATACCCATGGCATTTTTCACAAAAGTAGATCAAATAATCCTAAAATTTGTATGAAGTTATATACATTTTAGGTTAGCAACTTTTTTGTTCTTTCTTCAGTTGCAAAAGTCCTGTGACTACAAAAAATGATAGGCAAATGTACTTTGACCTGTCATTTTGCAGAGAGAAACCCCCAAATACTTTGAGACTTTCATTTTTTTTAAGCCTTAAAGCTTCAAATATATCTAGCACAGGTTTTTTTTAAAAAGATCTGAAGTTTAATCTTACTGCTGAAATAGATAATTCATGTTCTTTTGGTTCTGCAACATTTCCATTCATGTAAATAAGGAATTAATTTCATAGAACTACAAATGGCTTTTTCCTAAAATGATACACTAACTAGTAAATTCAGATGGTTAAAACGTACAATTGAATAAACCATGAGAAATTCACCTTAGAATTTGAGAAATAAGAATAAGCTTGAAGTTTCTGATCTTTAGAACTAAGGTGCTTCTAAGGTTTTCTCTCTCTTCTAAGCTTCTGAAACTTCTATGTATTGGGCCATTCTCTAAGGCTGACCAACAGGAAAAATATAATAACCGGAGACTGTGTGGTTATGTTGAAGCCAGGTGGATAATGAGACGATGTGTCCTGCTGAGTGGAGCTAGAAAGTGGGAGGTAGAGAAGAGTGTTCAATTCAAATCCTGGGCTGATAGTCCAGCAGGCGGGGTGACCTTAAATCATTCACATTTGCAGCTCTCAGACTCCCAGCCATGAGGAAAGCATTATAATCTCAGAAGGGGGTGGAATAGCTAGACTAGCTTTTTTTTCCCCCTCAGATGAGAACAGGGAAGGCACAAAGAAAAAGAATTCAGGTGACATTTCCCATTATAGTGTGTCCTACTTAACCCAAAACAAACCTAGAGGTATAGTTTGTTATTGTAGATTCCTTTCCTAGGCTATTTTAGCATACTTGGTCATATGGTAGTAGGTTATTAGTATCAGGTTAATTTAGAAAATAAAATGTTAAGACAATTACAGATAATTCAGCTGGGGATAGAACTATCTGGAGGCATTCTTACTCACTTATTTGGTGGCATCTCTACATGGTGGTCTCTCTTTGTAGGCTAGTTTGGGCTTCCTTATAGCCTGGAGGCTGAGATACAAGAGCAAGTGTTGTGAGAACTAATCAGAGTGTCTAGTATTTTGCGATCTAGTCTTGTTAGTCATTTGGTATCTCTTCCACTGTGCTCTGTCAGGAGAAGCAGACACATCAGTGTCTGGACTCAAGAAGAGGGTACCCAGTATCTGCTACTCTATGGGCAGAATGTCAGGGTCACAGTATAAGAATACTGGGATGGAAGATATTATGGTAGTTTAGAAAACAATAACGCACAAGCTTACATTTAGGGTTTTAGTTGACTGAATTCTCATTGACCTAAATCCACGTGGGGGCAGCTCTATTTCCGAGAAGCAGCAGCTCTTCCTTCTCAACTGTCTGATTTTGCTGTGGTTGGGAACTTCAGGTGCAGGAGAAGGGAGCTCTTGAATGGGCCTGATGGCCCTTCTTCTAATAAGGTTGAACAGACCCCTTATCCTAAAACAGCTTTCTGAGGAAAGGAATTCTCAGAGCGGGGTGTATTGGCTCCCCTAACCCTATTCTAAAGAGAATTAACCAGGGTAAGCAGGTTTTGTATACCACGTTATGGACTATTAGAATTAATAAGGCCTCTTAAACCCGAAAAGTGGAGATGGGGAACAATGATAAAGTACTTCTTATCCAAAACTCGCTCTTGTGGATAGAGCTTAGCAGAAAAAAAATTTTAGGGCAAGAATTCAAATTTGTGAAGGTCTTATTTAAGTGAATCTGACAATCTGTTCAACAAAATTAATTAATGTCTTGGAAGCTGTCAATAATCCAGGAATTTCCCATTAATTGAATGTTGATGCTCTGTAAAACACTGAGGATGAATTAGTTTTTTAATTACTTCAATTTAAAATTGAGGAACATGAGGAGTTCCTATTGCAGCTCAGTGGTAACAAACCTGACTAGTATCCATGAGGATGCGGGTTTGATCCCTGGCCTCGCTCAGTGGGTTATGGATCCGGCATTGCTATAAGCTGTGGTGCAAGTTGCAGAAGCTGCTTGGATCTGGCATTGCCGTGGCTGTGGCGTAGGCTAGTGGCTGCAGCTCCAATTCAAGCCCTAGCCTGGGAATTTCCATATGCTGCATGTGCGGCCCTGAAAAAAAAAAAAAAAACAAATTGAGGAACATGAGAAGAAAGCAAAACAAGTCTTAAACTCTCACTGTAGAATGTATTCCCTCTGCTCCACCATCACTTTCCACCAGACATGTGTACTTCACCAGCTGGCAAGCTCTCAAAGCCTTTAATGATGTCACCTCCTGTAGAGTTTCTCTTTGCCCATATAGAGCTAGTTACCCTTTCCTTGACACTCCTGCAGCTCTGTACATTCTTATATTGCAGTGCTGACCATACTGAATTGTAATAAGTTGTTTATGTGTCTGCCTTTGCCACCAGACTGAGAGGTTTTTGAGGGCAGAAATGATAACATTCTTCTTTGTGATCCACTACTTAGCATAGTGCCTGGAATATAAGAAGAACTGAATGAATGAATTTTAAAAAAATGGAAAGAGGGCAGAGAGGCAGGCAAGAGGGAAAGAAAATGGATGGATCGGTTGATGGGGTATTTTAGTTCTGCAAACAAACTTTAGATCTCTAATATCTAAGTAAATTGTAAGAAGTCTCTAGAATTCTTAATGATTTAGGTTAGAGAGCCAACTTGTTTCATTTTCCTTATATATATTTAGCTTATATTTCATACCACCTTTCCACTGAAAAAGAGGCAAATTCAGACAATATGCCATTACTATGTCCAATGTTCTTATATAGTCTCATTATAATTACTTGCTTACTATTTTCCTCTTTTCATGTTCTAGCCTTTTTTTTTTAATATTAAAATATTTTCAACATTTAAAAACAAAATGTGTGTTGGGTGCCCCAGAAGCTCAACATCTGGCTATAAGTAGTTTGTGAAAGTCAGTCTTTTCTTCTTAATGAACAAAACCAATTTTTACCTTGGGAAATCCACTTTAACTTTTTACAATTTATGTGGGCTTTAGAACTTCCATGAGCTCAGAGGTTTGATAAAAGTTAACTGTTTAATTCCAGCCCTAGGCTTATAGAACAGACTTCGAGCAAATTTAGATTTCAAGGATACAATTTTTTTACTCTTAGGTTTACATATTTTATTCACAGTAACTATAGTTGTTAGAACACATAGGCCATCACTTACTATGGATACGTTTCCACTGACTCAGACTATGTGACTTAACATCACTGGTGTTCCACGTGTAGGGTAGTGGGAGCAGTCTGCCCTGGTACAGGCATCAAGAGGGGTGCATTATGTGCAGAGATTTCAAAAACAGTAATAAAACCGACTAAAAGTCAGTCTGCTTTTTATTAATACCATGTGCCAACAATCCTAAATATTGCCAATGATAAAATACTCCTCCTCTGAAAAAGTCTTTCATAGGCCTAACTTGGAGACAATGACAATGGTCACAGCTGAGTTTTAATAATAGGTGTGTAAGCTTCAAATTAGCACATTTTAATAATTTTACTGTTAGTAAATATTGTATTTTACATGGGCATTATTCTGAGAGCTCTCAGTTATTCAGCCTGTCCCCTACACACATGGAGTTGGCTACACATGTTCTTTCGGAGAATCAGTTCAGAACAGTGCAAGCTGTCCAGAATTGTGTAAGCTTTCTTTCAGCTAGCCCTTCAAATATCCAACTCCTTGGTACTACACAGACCTAAATAAACAGTGGTCGCACAGTGATCTTTAAGATGAAAAAACAGAACTAGAGTTATTTCAATGCTGCTATTTTAAATCGACTACTTGGAGGGTTTTGTGTTTAAAATTTGGACAGTAAAACAGAATACAAGCTGTAAAGTGTACTGTTCCTGTTTGACAAACGCAAATTTCAATTTATACTCAATTTTTTCCAGAATTTGAAAAATCTCTTTAAATAGAAATATCTTTAAAAGGGAAATATATTCAATCTTACATCGTCAACTGTTTCATCAGTTAAAAAAAGAATCAAGAAAACAATGCTATTACTGATTATCACTACTGTCACATTGAGGAGAGAGGATTTTAAAAAATGACCCTCTTCTGGGTGCCAAAGCACACATAGCTCGCCTCTGTGTGACTTGGCCAGCCGACAGGACAAGTCCAGACAATGTCTGAACCAAGAGCGGTGGATGGTGCCAGTTCATCATGGTTCCATGGGCATTTCCTCTTTCAGGCCCCATTCCTTCCCAGTTCTTGACCCATTCTTCACCAAATCCAAGATTCCTTTCCTGAAATTTCACTCTCAGCACTCAGTTAATGTATTCTTTTACAGTAAGGCTCTCACTCAAGAAGACTTACATTCTATAAGAACATTTTTAAAAAACCTGCTTTATTGAGATATAATTCACTTATTATACAATTCACCCATTTAAGATGTACAGTCCTACTCTTACTATGTTCACAGAGTTGATCAATCATAACTGCAATTTTAGAACATTTTCCTCACCCCAAATAGGAAACCCTTGATTGTTAGTAGTCAGTCCTCATTCCTCTCAAATCATCCTCTCCTTCCCACTCGCCAGCCTCAGACAATCACTACTCTACACTCTATGTCTATAAATTTACCTGTTCTGGATATTTCAAATAAAAGCGACCTTACAATATATGGTCTTTTGTGACTGTCCTCTTTCATTTAGCATAATGTTTTCAAGGTTCAGCCATGTTGTAGCATCTATAATAATTAGTTACTTTCATTGCTAAGTAACAGTCCATTGCATGGACATAACACATTTTACTTATCCACGCATTAGCTAATGGGCATTTGAGTTGTTTCCACTTTTAAGCTATTGTGAATAACACTGCTATGAAACCTGTGCAGAAGCTTTTGTATGGACACATTTTTAATTCTTTTGGGTAGGTTTCTATTTCTTGTTAGGTTGTATAGTAAGGTTATGCTTATCTTTTTTTTTTTTCTTTCCAGCTGCATCTGCAGCATGCAAAATTTCCTAGGCCAAGGACTGAACCCAAGCCACAGCAGTGACAAAGCCAAACCCTTACCTGCTAGGCCACCAGGGAATTCCTATGTCTATCTTTTTAAGAAACTACAAAATGGTTTTCCAAAATAGCTGTACCATTTTTCATTTGCATAAGCAATATATGAGCATTCCAGTTTCTCCATATATTAGCAGAAGCCTTTGAAAGCAGAGCAGGGGAAGGGGCTGGTGGTGAAGGAAATGAACACCTGCTGAGCACTAGGCTGTACAAAATATATTAACTCCTAATCCTGGGCAGTTTTCAGTGTGCTACCTTGGAGGGCCAAAACGCCTGAATGAATCTTCAGCTGTGTAAGGGCAAAAATAAGGAATTAGTGGTTGGGTGGTAAGACCTGAAACCATTCCTACATAGCTTACTGTCCACATAACTTTTCTTTACCATTCCACTGCCTTCATCAATATAACTTTACTACACAAGGAAATTCTTGCCCAGGAATGAATGACAGAAATTGGAAATAATTTAATTGTGCATCCCAGGCATTTCCTAGAAGACCCATCAACCCTTCAACAGAAAGTAGCAAACAACAGTTTGTACTCTAGGATTCCTTTGAACTCTTCACCTCAAATTCTTCACCTGGCTGTCCACCAATAGTGAACTATTATATCGTGATCCTTACCCAGTCCTACCTAAGCTTCCAAACTGAAAGACATACCCTAGGTCAGACTTCCAAAGTCTCCTAAATATTCTGACTTTGCCCTTCCCACTATGAGATACTACTATGACTTTGTTTAGGTAATGTTTTCCCTACTAGTATATCATGACTCAGTTTAGGTAGTGTATTCCTTACCAGAGAAAACAAACAGAGCTTTTGTCTTATCAACAGGATGTCTTGGAGATATTCTGGAAAACTAGCATTCAGTAGTGGATGTTTGTGAAAAGAAGCCGGCAACCCCGTATATATATGTAGACAGTATCTTGCCTTCCTACCTGAAAGGTCAGATCTGCCTAAGAATGAGTAGTAAAAGGTCCCTGTATTACTAAGAAGTGTATAAAAAAAGTCACAAAATACTGTGACAGAAAAAAAATTATGATAGTAAAATGAGAGAGGCAAACAAAACAAAATTTAAATTGTATTAAGTATAACACAAGTTCTGTTATAGAGGTCCAATAATTTAATGATTAATCACCCACCCACACCTCTCCGCCCTGAAGTTTGGTCCTTACTATCAGGAGGTGGTAATGTAACAGAGCCATGACTGGAATGCCTTGAGTAACATAGTTTGCCCTGCATCTGGCTTAGTTGCATGGAAAGAAAGATGCCAAACTATACCATAAGCACTTCTTTGCTTTAAAATGAGCTCTCAAGTAGTATCTTTTAAAAGAAATAATTGCCTGTTTATTTGATGCTTAATGTTTTACATTAAAGAGGTATATTTTTGGTGAGTGACAACTTATTAATGATTAAATGAGGAAGGCAAAAGTTGCCATCACCCTAGGATAAAGACACACCTCTGCCTTAAGCTTTACTTGTCCTTTTTTGTCCTCACCTTTAAGGCCACCTCAGGAACTCAACACATAGGGATACTATTATTTATGGCCTTTATTATATTTCTCTATTTACCTCACCTAAGATTGTTTAAATTAAATCGTAAGAAGGCCTCAGCTTTCTTTCCTACCTCCCCTCTCCCAAAGATCTACCTCCTTTTCTGTACAAGTCACAGATGAGATAAGAAACAAAGAGAAAGAGGGCAGTTTACTCCAGGGAGCATAATAGTCTCTCAGGCTTTGCTTTCTACATAAGAAGGTTTAGCTATAACCAAACTCTTTTTTTTCCCTCAGAAATAATTTAACGTATTTAGTTGGAAATGAGTATAACTTATTTTGTGTATTAGTCATTACATACTTCTTTTACTATCATTTTACTTGAAATAACTGGAGGTATAGGATTGAAAAAAGTCATAAATTTTCCTAAAACACACTGCTTCATGGAGATGGGCATGCATTACTATGGGGGCATATTTTTCAAATTAAAAACTGCCTCACTCCTCCCCCATAATCCCTTCTAAGAAATTTATGACAAGGCTTATTTGCTTAAAATGCCGCTGTAGGGGAGAAAAAAACTTTTCCTCTACCATCTTAGGTTTGGCATCTGGGGCCTGTGAATTAGACTGACAAAAGATAGTTTAACAGGAGAAAAGTCACACAAATTTTATTTCATGTTAATACTATAATTTTTACAGGCATGGAGGTCTTCATAGAAAAGAAGTGAAAACCCAAAGAAGCAGTTAGACTCAGAGGTTATATACCATTTTAGCAAAAAGTGAGAGACTTATGGGGAAAGGGTAAGACCAAGGAAAAGGACATTG
Organism: Phacochoerus africanus; assembly: GCF_016906955.1. Classification (NCBI taxonomy): domain Eukaryota; kingdom Metazoa; phylum Chordata; class Mammalia; order Artiodactyla; family Suidae; genus Phacochoerus; species Phacochoerus africanus. Next base: position 110,169,097 of record NC_062558.1, read on the forward strand.
GGCTTCCAGGAGTGGGAAACTGTGGGAAGGTAAATATATAGGAGCAGATTGTATCTAGCAGAAGATAAGGGTTATTTTAGTGAGGTTTGTTTGAGCTGACAAGAAGTTGGTGCTTTCTGTCTCTGGTAATAATCATTATTTTCCTCCCTTCTGGTATGGGAGATGGGAGGGGAAAATCTTCATAATAGAAAATTTATGCCCTGCTTCTAGGCCAATAGGGGGAGGCAGAGAGTTCTTTCTGCATTTGCTGCTTCTCAACTGCTTTTAGTTCAAAACGGTCCTTATGCTAAAATGGCATATTTTGGGGTGGCATATTCTTTTTTTAAATTTCTTTAATTAATTTTTTTTTTTTTGCTTTTTAGGGCCATACCCGCAGTATATGGAGGTTCCCAGGCTAGGGTTTGAATTGGAGCTGCATCTGCTGGCCTATGCCACAGCCATAGCAATGCCGTGTCTGCGACCTATGCCACAGCTCATGGCAACGCAAGATCCTTAACCCACTGAGAGAGGCCAGGGATCCAATGCGCAACCTCACAGTTGCTGCTTGGATTTGTTTTCTGCTGCGCCATGATGGGAACTCCAGGGGTAGCATATTCTGATTCCCTTCATCTTTATCTCTTGCCTGCTTATGTAGGATGAAGCTTTTCTAATTTTTAATCAAAGTTATGGTATCTTCTTACAAAAAAGGAAAGGAGATTTCACAATAAACAACACGAAAGACAAGGATGCTTTTTAACCTCAGTCACATCTCTATTGTGAAATTAGAAGGTAAAGGATTCACATGTAATAATAACATTGCCAGTTTCATGCCTCAGTCTCTACTATGCATATTTTAGCTTCCCAAACTGTTCACTATTACCAGTACATCATATATATATGCTTCTCATTTCATGATTCATTCCCTCTCCTTGGAGTTGTCTTTTTCCCTTACCACTAGCAGCTATTTCCAACAGCCACTGCTTATCTAGTGAAATCCCACTCTGTAAGGTATAGTGACTTAGCGTCCCAAAAGTCACTCAGATGGGTCACTCTCATACTCATCATCCATCTCCACTAACATTTTCCCAATATTTTTAAAAAATATCCTATCAAAATGAGAATATTGAGAGTATTATGAATTTCAAAGAAGAAAGTGGCATTTTTTTTTTGCAGAGGGAAAGACGTTTGCTTTATACCTTGAAGGATAGTAGTGATGATGATAAAGATAAAATATTAATGTAAACTACTATTCATCTAAATCAATCATGTGTTTTTTACATAAATATGTAAATTAGAATCTCCATATCAAATCATATATTTTTAAAAGCATAATTTTCTATAATTAGAAAGTAACCATAAAAATAAGTACTATGAAAAAAATGCATTATTAAATTCCAGTTAGAAAGGAACCAAATGCTCTGAGCCTGAGGAACTTTGCAAAATGGGAAGTTGGCAAGATTAAAGAGCTATGAGGACATAATTCCATCAAATTGAAACTTCCTCTCAGAATTTAACAGAACAGGGGAATGGGAATAATTTCCCAACTATGGGATTCAGTGATTCAATGTTATGTAATGCTTTGCCTTATTTCTCCCAGTCTTCTTCACGGTACTCCTAGACTTAATCTTCCTTGTTATCTCCGGCACCTGTCTCCCACTTTGGGAACACTGGTGCATTGAGGACAAGGGTGGACCTTGGAGCCAGATTGTTCTGGGCTCGAATCTGAGCTCTGCCATGAATAAATTTAGCATTAGACAGGTCCCTTAACCTCTGCCAGCCTCACTTTTTACTTCTTCAGTATAAGATCTATCTCAGAGTGCTATAGACTGAATGTGTCCCCTTCAAAATTCATGCATTGAAATTCTAATCCCCAAGCATGATGGTATTTGGAGGTGAGGCCTTTGGGAGGTTCCGACTTCATGAATGGGATCAGGGTCCTTATAAAAGAGATGCCAGCGTCATCCCTCACTCCTTCCATTATGTGATGACACAGAGAAAAGATGGCCATCTAGGAACCAGAAGGCAGGCCTCATCAAACATGGAATCTGTTGGCACCTTGATCTTGGATTTCCTACCCTCCAGAACTGTGAGAAATTAAGTTATGTTTTTAAGCTAGCCAGTTTATGGGATTTTTGTTCGAGCAGCCCAGATGGATGAAGACAGTAAGACATTTTAAAGACATTTTAAAGAGATACGGTGTATACAGTGTAACAAGCACATGATTGATTTAGGTGAACAGTAATTTACATTAATATTCCATCTTTATCGTCATCACTACTATCCTTCAAGGTGTAAAGCAAACATCTTTCCCTCTGCAAAAAAAAAAATGCCACTTTCTTCCTTGAAATTCATAATACTCTCAATATTCTCATTTTTATAGAATAATTTGTTTATATCTGTCTCACTCATTGGTGAGTTCTTCAAAGGCAGGGCCTCTTCTCAGCTCAGCAACGCAAACATTGATTGAAAGCCTACTGTGTTCAAAGCTTTTTGAGCCACAGCATTATTTGGAAAAATTTTTGCAGATTTGGTTATCAAAAACAGGGTACTCAAGGCAAATTATGGTCACATCATTAGAACAGTTGCTCAGAAAACAGCCTTTTACATGCTGAACAGAGCAACTGGTGTATTTTCCATTTTATAAATTAAGAGACACTTGAGTCCAGAGAAGTTTCCACTATGGCCCTAGCGTGTCCTTTTCTCCCACAGCTGTTGCTCTCCACTATTAATAAAATTTCAAATTCTGCAAACAATGGTTGCTAACTCTCAAGTGCAATTCCTCCCTCTTCTGAGAACTGTCTTGATCCAACTATTCCCGAAACTAGCTGAACTTCGGTTAACCCCTCTTGCTAAAGCCCTATTGAAAATTTCTGCCCTACCTCTCAAAGTTAGAAAGCGCCTTCCGAATCTTTGCTGGCCTGGCATTTTCAAACAAAGTCTTCTGCTAACATGCTGTTGTTGATTTTCTTTACTGCAGAAGGCAGTAAAGTATAATGAGAGTGATATTTTAAGATTAAACAAATGTATTTAAAATTCTTTATTATAAAATATTTCTTGAAACAAAAGAATACATAAAGTAACCAACTCAGTTTTCATTCTCTATAACTAATTTTAACTTTCATTCCCTGTAAGTCTTTATATATTGATTCTATATGTATTCAATCAAGGACAGTCAAGTTTTTTCGGATGGTCAGAAACCACTTAGAACAGCAGGGTTAGTGTTCAGCTTTGAGTTTCAAATTAGCCTAGAAAACTTCATGAAGCAAAGTCTTAGAAAAACAGATTTTGGAGTTCCCGTGGTGGCGCAGTCGTTAACGAATCCGACTAGGAACCATGAGGTTGCGGGTTCGGTCCCTGCCCTTGTTCAGTGGGTTGACCATCCGGCGTTGCCGTGAGCTGTGGTGGAGGTTGCAGATGCGGCTCGGATCCCGCGTTGCTGTGGCTCTGGCGTAGGCCAGCAGCTACAGCTCTGATTCGACCCCTAGCCTGGGAACCTCCATATGCCGCGGGAGCGGCCCAAGAAATAGCAAAAAGACAAAAAAAAAAAAGACAAAAAAAGAAAAACAGATTTTATTGATTTCCTTCCCCCCTGAATTCTTAAAGCTGTTTTTAACATAGCAAAGCTCAGAGGTCTAAACATGAAATTTCATTGGATCTCTTAACTATCGAAAGGATTGAGAATATGACATAGGGAAGTTTGGAGGCAAGAAGACCATGGTTAGGAAGTTTCCTGGACCACAGAAAAGAGACACTATGTTCATCCCCCTAGTTCTCAGGCCAGGAAGGAGAAACTGAAAGAACAGCATATGTGTGTTCTACTTTTCATATGAAACTCTGGAGCAAGGCTTCACATACCAACATGGGGCCAGTAGAGCGGCATAGAAACAGTGGCTTAGTGAGATTCTGCAAAGGGAGACTCTGAGTCAGTGCTTTCCATCTGCCTTGGCCTCCCTGTGGCTGCAGAAACCCCAAGTTCCCCTGTACTCTGCAAAACCACAGAGAACTGCTGAGGGACTGGTGTTTGGAAGAAAGGTGACAGTACAAGGAAGTCCTAGAGTATAGGGAACTTAGCATGGAGTAATGGTAATGCCCCTGCCCAAGAGCAGGTGCCAACACGAAGCCAAAAAAGACCTCAGTAAATACCAGGGTAGTGTGTCATGTCATCAGGGAGAATGGCTGAGTAACCAGATAACAATACAAGAATCATAGGCCCCCCTCCCCATTACCAGCATAATATGTCAGCATCCCTTTGTACCCAGATGGCATCTAGAAGGAAGAATAGGAGGAGGAGTGAGAGATCAAGACTCTGAAAAGCCTGCCAAATACCAGGAAGAAAAGACTGAGCCCCCTTTAACGGGCAAGTTGATTTTTTGTTTTGTTATTCTCAAGCAAGGTTAGGAGCTCAGAAGTGATGCCAGTAAAATAAAGTCTTGGGGGTTTTTTTTGGTTTGTTTTTTTCAAATATCTGACTTGTAAAGTATAAATTCAAGCTCTCCTTTTAAAGCAATATAGTGGTTAAAAAAGTGGTTAAGATGAAGTGCCCTGGGGTAAGACTTGGGTTTCAAATCCTGGCTCATCAATTCCAGCAGGAACTGAACTCCTTCTCCTTTTAGTGTCCACCCAAGGGTGAAGTTCTGTGCATTCTAGGAAATTTATGTCTCTAAACCTAAATTCTCCCACACGACAGCCTTTCAGATGTCTAAAGACAACCACCTATGAGTTGGCTCTTCTTTTACCTCCCTTCCCCAGGACTGTCCACTCATACTCATATCATATAACTTATGGATCTTTCACCATCCAGATGGCTCTCCCTAGAAGCCTTTGCAAGTTGTCTGTATTCCCTTCACACTCATTCCACACTATTGCATGTCACTGCTTTATAAGGTTTCACTTTTATCCCTAGCCTTGATTGGAATGGTTCTTTTCATTGCCTTTGAATCCCCATCTTTGACTCAAACACCTTATGGAATTATTACACAATGTAGTCAACCTGTCAGGAAAGGGCCTTCTGGCAGCTGTGACTCAACTCTCCTGATGTTTGTAATTTTCCCTGCCTTGTTTACATTAAGCTGGTAGATTTAAACAAAGAGGAGCTGAATGAGAAGGTCAGCTACTGGGTCCAAGTCCCCTGGTCACTACTTCTCTACAGAGCAAGAATAGAAAAATGAGAGTAAGGCAAAAGTATCTGCATGTCCCAACACCAAACCCCCAAACCTATTCTCCTTTCCCAAATCAAAAAGAGACTCCATTCTCACCATTCCCCATTCAGAAGAAAGAAGCAACCATCCTGCCATTGGGAATCTCTGATTATGCTTCTAGGGCCATATCATTTAAATACTGTACTATTTAAATATTATTCCTTATTCTTTTCACTGAGTTCTCTTTCTACCAAGGATTCAGCAGTCCCAGTAGTGGCTGAGTGCTAGAATTACATGCCTAGATTGAAGCCACAATGTATCATCTGCTAATAGGCTCATCATGTTAGCTTTTCTCCAGTACAGAACAATGCCGTTAAGTGTAATCCGTACTTCAGGAGTAGGTACCCCAGACTTAGATGGCCACATTCATTCTAATATAGACTTCCCTTCACCAGGGAAAACTATGTTTATGATAAAGCAGCTTCTAAATTCAGCAAGATCTAGTGGTTAGAGAGTGAGTCCTTGAGCCAGATTGCCTGGATTTGAATTCCAGCCCCTTCACTTACTAACCAGTGGGCAAATTACCTAACCCCTCTGTACCTGATTCTTTATCTCCATCTATGAGGGTAATAATAATGTCTACCTCATGGTATTAATGTGAGCATTAAATGAGTTGGTGCAGTAAAACATTTACACAATCCATTCAAACAAGGGATGTGAACCACGTGAAGAAACTTTCAGCAAGCATAGTAATCTTCTTCCCTATAAAGTTATACCAATAAGCCATGAAATTATTTAGATTCAGAAAGAATACTAAATCAGGGCTCAGATGAACCAGTCTTGAGTCTCTGACACTGCCACTAGCTAGCATACTGTCATTTCTGTGCTTCAGTTTTGCATCTCTAAAAAATGAGATAATATTGTCTGGTGGTTACTGAGAAGATTATGGGATGATATGTAAGAAGCACCATGTAAATGGCAACTCATTGTACAAATGTAAATGCTATAATTATCACTGATCATTATTATTTTTCTCACACTTCACTGGGCATCCAGAGACGTTTATAAGATCAAAATATCCTGCCTCCTAGGAAGCAATATATTATACCCTTCGACTCTCCTTTCTAGACTTGAAAACAACCTCTTTGCACTTCCTTGTCATTAAACCATTTGGTCTTCATGTCAATGTACTTGAATAATACCTCATGGCCTAGTTTCCAAAGTTGGAGCTTACCTATAATATTGGACTTTATCTTGGCCTATTCATATGTCTGATCTCTTCCAAAAACTGTTTTCAAATGATAAGGAAGGATAGACACTTCCAGGAACGTCTTTTGTTGATGGTTCATAATGTGCTTATGGCTTCTTTCCTAGAGAAGGTATCTCATTTGATCTTGAACTTCAGTATCTCTTGCTTTGCATCTCAGATGCCATCTTGCCTCCAAACACTATGCTCAAAGACTAGTCTTGACTTTGGTCATTTATTTCCTTGAGTAATCTGGAGAAGTTCGTCCAATTTTTTTTTTTTTTTTTGCTATTTCTTGGGCTGCTCCCGCGGCATATGGAGGTTCCCAGGCTAGGGGTCCAATCGGAGCTGTAGCCACCGGCCTACGCCAGAGCCACAGCAATGCGGGATCTGCAACCTACACCACAGATCACGGCAACGCCGGATCGTTAACCCACTGAGCAAGGGCAGGGACCGAACCCGCAACCTCGTGGTTCCTAGTCGGATTCGTTAACCACTGCGCCACGACGGGAACTCCGTTAGTCCAATTTTAACCAAACTTTCTTTTTTTTCTTTTTTTCTTTTTAGGGCTGCACCCACAGCATATGGAGATTCCCAGGCTTGGGGTCTAATCAGAGCTACAGCTGCCGGCCTAGGCCAGAGCCACAGCAACACGGGATCCAAGCCGCGTCTGCTACCTACACCACAGCTCACAGCAATGCTGGATCCTTAACCCACTGAGAGAGGCCAGGGATCAAACCCGCAACCTCATGTTTCCTAGTCGGATTTGTTAACCACTGCGCCATGACAGGAACTCCCCAGGTAAATCTTTATACAACCAAAAGCAAAGGCTTTGTTTACATTCTATGGGCAATGAGTACCATTTCATCTCTCAGAGTCCAGGGCCTTTTCTCTTGCATCCTCAGGAATAAGAATGACCTGCCTTCTATCACACTGGCCATGCCCATTAGAAATTAACCTGAATGTCCTGTAGTCTCCATAACTTTATTGGGTTTTCCCTCAAACAAAATCTCTCTGTTTCTGGTTATTTGGCCCCAGATGTACCTGGAGCATAATTTTCAAGCTGAATCTCATTTTCTTATTTCCTGGCCATATTTCTAACTCCCCCAGACCCCCTGGATAATTTATCTATTGCACCAATATTTGCAGTTAAAGAAGTATAGACCTGCTCCTTCTTCATCTTTGGGCTCAGGAAATATCTCCAATCATTTTTCAATCATTTGTGGTCCACAGAGAGCCAAAACATGCCTTTTCTGGGGAAATTTAATCCACATGTATATGATTAATTTATATATAAGTCATTAAATTGGTGTTTCTAAGACATTTCATTTGGCAAGCTACCTCTCTCTCACCCTTCAAATCCTTTCTCAAGCCTTATTTGAGTTGGTATGGAACCCTGGCACCCAGGTGCTTTTCAGAGCTAGCAAAACACTTAGAAAAGTAGTCATAAATATATCTGAATATATTTAAATATATCATTATGTCCATACTGTAATTGATACACACTTCCTGAGTGGTTGGTGTCTTGTAGTATAGAGAAGCAACTGAAGAATTTATAATCAGTGTCTCCTTAAATAGCAGCTAAAATTGTTCCTCAAAATGCAATATGGCTTCTAATGGCCTATTCATCCCCAATGCAAGCTCATTTCAATTTAATTGAGCCAATTTAATAATCTTTTCTGTGCACCTATTATGTACTATGTACAAGAAGTCATAATATTCTCTGTATTCAGTTTGTTCATTGTCTGAAAGGAGAAACTGACCTGTGTACTTATAGCTATGATATACAGCTTTGGAGAGCCAGGTGGAACATAATTAAAGTGCTATTAGAGAACCAGAGTGAGAGGTTCCTATTGGAAATACTAATCTGGGAGTAAATGTTCAAAATAGGACCAGAAAGTGAGGGCAAGTCCAGATGACGAAAATCCTTGAATGTCATGCTTAGGAGGTGTGGGCAATGGGAATCTAACAAAGGCTTTTTTGAAGAAGGCGAGTGACATGACCATGATTCTGACTAATACTGTGGAGGACATATTTGAAGTAGGCGAAACTACAGGAGAACCATGAGAAGCCCACTGTGACCATTCAGACATGAGCTAAAGAGGAACCAAACAATGATGGAGGGACTTTGGTAATGACAGTGGATGTCCTGACTTTGAGAAATGTTGCTTAGATGGACTTCGAAAGGCTTAGATATGAGCAGGATGTGAACATTAGGTAGGCTGTGCGTTTTCTCTGGGCAAATTACCTAAAGTCTTTAGGCCTCTGTTTCCTCAAGAGTAGGTTCAAAGTAATATTTCCAGTCCTTTGGTGGTGAGCATGCTGTATTTATACAGAAGTAGAAACATAATGGGGTACCCATGAAACTTACATAATAGTATAAGCTAATGGAAACTTGATTTAAAAAAACCCCTAAAATTAAAAAGTAACAATTAAAGAAAAAAATCCAGTTGTTTTAAAGATTTGAAAACATGTCATGAAGTGACCTAGTTCTTGGCATATAGCAGGCTCTCACTTCATGATAGTTTAGAAGATGAGATGACAATGAAATATATGAACTAGGATTTCTAGAAAACTTCAAAACGCATGCTATTGGTCTCTGAACCTTTTGTGCATTCTATTCACAGGTCTTTTACATGTATACTCTCTAAACAGAGAGAGTTATTGGCTCATTTTAAAGTCAACCAATCATTACAAAGATATGTGGTAGTTAAAGTGGTCATCAGCAAAAAGGCCATGTCTCCTAAAAGGAATTTGAACTGCTAACTAATAATCAGAAACACCTTAAAACCGATTTGAGTGATTAGCACATTTGCACCAGTGATTCCCTACTCTGGTTTGAGACCGCCCAATTCGGCAGATAATTTCTGTTTATTAGATACCGATTATGTACTAGGTGCTAGAGGAGATCTAGGAATCAGCATAGGAAGTCCCTACTCTCAAGGGATTTATATTCCAGGAAGGAAAATATGACAAGCTTGCAAAAATAGACAACATTATATCAACTAAATGCATAAAAAGATACAGATTAAGTGTTAATGAAGTTTAGAAGCAGGAGAGAAAACATTCACTTTGAAGAATTCAAGAAATGCTCAAAGAAAGATTTGATCTGTAGTATGGACCTGAAAGACAGCTAGGCATTTTTGTTGGACGCAGATGTTGGGGAAGGCAACCAGAGACAACAGAACTCCAATCATGCATCCACAACTCAGTCCCTCTCTTATTCAACAAACCTTCACTGAGTGCCTACTGTATTTGAGAAACATAGAGATTACTAAAATAAAGTCTCTGTACCCAAGGTTTCACAATTTCTTTCAACTCAAATGTTTCTCTCTCTCCTGGGAGAGGAGGAAAGAGATGCATGGTGAATTGTAACATAATATTTTTGGTATTTTATAAAAGTCCTGCTGAAAGAAACTTTAATTAAATGCTATATGTAGCAGAGCTCTCTAGAGAAACAGAGCCAATAACCAGCAGGATGTGTATAGCTCATCCTGTCTGTCTATTTATCTATCTATCTATCTATCTATCTATCTATCTATCTATCTATCTATCTACCTATCTATCTATCTAGGAGATTGATTTTAAGTAACTGTATTACACCACTGTGAAATATTGGAAGTCCAAAATCTGTAGGGTAAGCCAGCAGACAAGACCTAGGGAAGGGTTTATGTTGCAGTTGGAGTCTAAAGGCAGTCTGTTGACAAAATTCCTTTTTGCTCAAGGGAGGTCAGTTTTGTTTCTCTTAGGGTCTTCAACTGATTGGATGAGGCCTAACCATATTAGGGAGAACAATCTGCTTTACTCAAGGTCTACTGATTTAAATGTTATCTCATCTAAAAAAATACCTTCGCTGAAATATTTAGAATAATGTTTCACTAAATATTGGGTACCGTGGCCTAGCTACCTTGACACATAAAATTAAGCATCATGCCGGATAAGACAAACTGAACAAATCTGGTCCCAGTCTCCATCAGTCAGATTAATCAGAGTGACTGAGAGAGTGGCACACTCAGAAGTAAATTTCAGTTCAGCCAAGAACATGCAGGGCCAAGGGATAAATTGTTGGGAGAGGCAATTGGCCACCAGCCCTGATTATCTCTGCATGTTCTTGGTGAGTGTGCTAGATTACAAGGCTTCTCTGTCTTCTGATAAAGAGTAGTTTATGTAGCTACTCACAGAGACAACGAAATGGGTCAAAGTGATCACAGTATAACTATCATGCTTGCCTCTGAGAGGAGGAAGATGGGCTTGTTTACTGCTTGCTACAATGTTTGATGTTTGCTCAAAATATGCTAGATCCTTGGTCTGAATTTCTTAACTTCAGTTCAAACCCACTGCATGGGGAGCATATATTTGGGTCTGCTGATTGCCCCTATGAGACTCAGTGGCCAGGAGAACCAATGGAGATATGCTAATGTTCCTGATGCTTTCTGTGCTGAGTATGTCAAGTCTTTTATTGCTGACCCAGGAGTCTTGTGTCTTCTGCCTACATCTATGAAATAGCAAAGGCTAACATATCAGTTTGTAAGTAGGGTAAAATGTCAGGCCCTTCACAGTTCTTGACAGCTATGGTGATGAGAATGCAATGCTAACAGTGGCATGACTTTCCTTAAGAGGAATTACACGGGCTTTGTAGGCCAGGTTCATGAATATGAGAATTTTCCCCAGGAGCTTGTGGTGAATGCTCTCACCCAAACAGTAGGTAAGGTTGAGAAGTTAATGGTTCCCCAGTGTCCTGCCTATTAATGAACAAAAATTGCATTAATATTTAGAGGCTGAGCAGTGAGAGGTAGTACTGCAACAAGATAACAAAATGGTATCTTGACTGTTGTTCACTCTCTCCAGATGGGTGAGGGACAGGATCCTATGGTGACAATGTGGTAGCAAGCCCTGTGACCCCAACCTAAAGTCAATGTGGCTGAAGTTACTGAGCCAAGGGGCTCCTAAAGCTGAAATAGGTGATGTCAGTAAGGATAACTTTGCCACCCAATATGGGACGTTCATGTGGTCGAGGTATGAACATCTGACACAATGCTCAAAACTGAAAGTAGTTGCTAAGATAGTTTTGAAACTAAAGAACATTTTTTTTATGGGACTCATACTTCTCAATTTTAAAATTTACTACAAAGCTGCAGGAATCAAGATAGTATGGTACTGGCATAAAGACAGACATTTGGCTCAGTGGAATAGAATTGAGAGTAAAGAAATAAACCCTTACATTTATGGTCAATTAATTTTCAACAAAGGTGCCAAGACAGTTTAATGAGAAAAAAATAGTCTTTTCAACAGATGGTGCAACTATATCCACATGCAAAAGAATGAAACTGAATCCCCATCTCACATCATATACAAAAATCAACTCAAAATGGATCACAGATCTACATGTAAGAGCTAACTATAAAACTCTTAGAAAAAACATAGCAATAAATCTTCATAGCTTTGGATTAGACACCAAAAGCACAAGGGACAAAAAGTAAAATAGGTAAGTTGGATTTTACCAGAATTAAAAACTTTTTTGCTTAAAAGACTTTATCAAGCGAATGAAAAGACAACACAGAATTAGAGAATATGCCTGAAAATCACATATCCAATAAGGGATTTATATTATCATAAAACTCTTACAACTCAACAATAAAAGACAAATAGGCCCCCCTTAAAGAATGGCAAAGAATTTGAATAGACTTTTCTTCAAAGGAGATTCATAAATGGCCAATAAGCACATGAAAAAATGACCAACATCTCTAGTTATTAGGGAAGAGTAAATCAAAGCCATAATGAGAAGAGTTCCTATTGTTGGCTCAGTGGGTTAAGAACCTGACATAGTGTCCATGAGGATGCAGGTTCAATTCCTGGCCTCGCTCAGTGGGTTAAGGACCTGGCATTGCCACGAACTGCAGCATAAGTTGCAGATATGGCTTAGATCCAGTGGTTTGCTGTGGCTGTAGCAAAGGCCTAAAGCTGCAGCTCCAATTGACCCCTAGCCTGGGAACTTCCATGTGCCATAAGTGCTGTCATAAAAAAGAAAAAAAAAACCGTAATGAGATACAATTCACACTTACTAGGATGGCTATAATTAAAAAAAAACCCAGAAAACAAGTATTGATGAGGATGTGGAGAAACTGGAACCTTCATACATGGCTGATGGGATTAAAAATGGTGAAGTCACTTTGGAAAACTGTTTGGCACTTGCTCAAAAAATTGAACACATGACCCAGCAATTTCACGCCAAGCTATATACTGAAGTGAAATGAATACTTATGCCACATAAAAACTTGTACACTAATGCTTGATAACAGCATTCTTCATAATAGCCAAAATGTAGAAATAGCTCTAATGTCTATCAGCTTACGAGTAGGTAAATTGAATCTGGTATAGCCGCACAACAGAATCTTATTCAGCAATAGACGGGAATGAAGTATTGATATGTATCACAATATGGATGAATCTTGGAAAAATTATGCTAAGAGAAAGAAGCCAGTCACCAAAGCCTATGATCCTATTTAAATGAACTATGGAAACAGAAAATCTACAGAGATGGAAAGTGGGTTCGTGGTTGCTAGAGGCTAGGGGAGAAGGAGAATGGGGATGCTAAAGGGCATGGGATTTCCGTTTGGGGTGATATTCTAAAACAGATTGTGGTGATAATTGCACAACTCTTTGATATACTGAAAATAATTGAATTGCACACCTTTAAAGGGTAAATGTTCTGGTAGGCGATTTTTATCTCCATAACGTTATTTTTAAGAAAACTGAATTACTGTCAACGCAAAGCCTTGCGTACCGGTGTGGATCTGCTTTCTTCCTCAGCATCCCTGATCCTTCTCCACACCTCTATTCCAGCTCAAGATGTTTTAAGGAGAAAGACGACTGGAGATAGGACTGAGGTCTCTCTTTCTCCAGGGGGACCAAAGACCATATGCATCCATTCAAGTGTGCTGGGAAACTGGGGAGGAAGGAACTCAAACTCTTTTGGTTCTGTTAGATCCACGGTGCCCAAATCACTATCCTACTCATTTGGGGGGGGGGGGGCTCTTGAATTCAACCAATAAGCAGGGAAAATAAATCTAAAGTGACTTTGTGGGTGAGGTCCTTTGAACCAATTCAATGTCTTGTTGTGGCTTCCAATATACAGCCTTGATGTTTTACATGTTTGTTCTGTGAATGCTCATACTATCCAGAGGACATTCTCCTGATCCAGAAGAGTCACATGTAGAGAAGTAGGATGTTTACATGTAGTGGAAATATTCACATGTGCTGGGACATGTAAATCATTCCCAGCCTACCTCCCAGTTCCATCTCAAGGCGGTCAGGGGGAGAAAGGGAAATCACAGCCTCGATTAAGGTCTAAAAGGAAGCAGGGATGTTATGAGATGTAATATCTCAATACTACAGCCCTGTATGTCCAGAGGAATGGGAACTGGAGATTTATAGTAGATTATCAACAATTGAATTAAGTTGTTACTCCTACAGCCCTGCTGTTCCAGAAATTGTAGCCACAGCTGAATCCATTGCACAGACTGATGGCACTTGATACACTGTCTTGGACACTGACAACACCTTTCCTTCATTTGTCCCCAAGGGCAAGGGTCCAGATCAGTTTGCATTCATGGCAAATCTTCGAATATATATTTGCAGTACTTCCCAGGAGGTAAGATTAATGAAGGGACTTTAATTATCATTTTCCTCAGGAAAATGCCATGCTGTGGCTCTCCTAAACAATTTAATTTGACTTCTGGAACTGGATCTGCCATCCATCATCAGATGGCTAAACATTAGAGGATGGCTTAGCTCCTACACTGGTGGAAAGGTTTTAAAGTAGTCTCTCTCTCTCTCTCTTTTTTTTTTTTTTGCCCACACCCACGGCATAAGTCCCTGGGCCAGGGATCAAACCCGTGCCATAGCAGCAGCCACCCGAGCTGCTGCAGCTACGACGTTGGATTTTTAATCCACAAGAGGACTCCAGAGTAGTCCCACTTTCAAGGAAGCAGACATATACATATATAATAAAGGCAAAATGATAGCTGCCATAAGAGAGGGAGAGACAGTCAGTAAAAGCAACAAAACTAAACTGCTGTGCATGAAATTAAAAATTTATTCCTTTCTTCCTTTTGTTTTTTCATTATTCAGTAAAAAATGTAAATCTAAAAGAGTTAGCCGCTGTTAAATCCTAGGTTTTATCTCCTAAATCATTTGATCTTATTTTGAAGCCACCTTTTCACTTCCTCATTGCCATTTGTTTCTGCCTTGGCCACTAGTGGGTATGTTTAACCTGAATCCTTAACTTGACAAAGCTGTGGCCGCACCAACAAGAGGTGGGGAGATGAGTAGTAAATGAAGAATCACAGAACTCAGAACCATTGGCTCTGCCTTACTGTGTTCCCTTGAATAAATTGCTGGACCTCTCTGGGCCCCAGTTTTTTCCTCTGCTGAACAGGATGCGTATATCTATCCTATCTATCTGCCTTTATCAGGAAGCTGGGAAAGCCAGATGACTTGGGTGGAAATAAGCTGTGGAAACTTAGGATAGGACATTAAAACTAAAGCCAGAGAAGCCAAGAAGGAAACTACTAATTTATAGGTTCCTGGAGTATGAAATGAGATGTGAAAGATTCTGAAGATCTTAGACAATCTATATATGCCAACTAACATTACTATAACCAAAATGTTTCCTATTATTGATTATTTGTATGTAGAACCTGCCTGTTAGGATGACTGTTTCCAAGGTGTTCCAATCATTCCCAAGATGTTAGAATTTCAGCCCATTCCAAGGAAAAAAAATTTAGAATTAACTATACTTGATTTACAATATTGTTCTAATTTCAGTGTACAGCTTCAGATTCCTTTCTGTTATAGATTATTATAAGATATTGAATATAGTTCCCTGTGCTATGCAGTAAATGTTTATTGTTTATTTATTTTATATATATATGTTAATCCATAGTCCTAATTTATCCCTCCCCTTCTCTTTTCCTCTTTGGTAGCCATAAATTTGAGTCTGTTTCTGTTTTATAAATAAGTTGATTTGTATTTTTTTTAGATTCTACATACAAATAATATATTTGTCTTTCTCTGACTTACTTCACTTAGTACGATAATCTCTAGGTCTATCCATGTTGCTGCAAATGATAGTATTTCATTCCTTTTTTATGGATATATAGATACATATATGTGTCTATATACGTCACATCTTCTTTATCTGTTCATCTGTAGATGGACATTTAGGTTGCTTCCATGTCTTGGCTATTGTGAATAGTGCTGCTATGAACATTGGTGTGCATGTCTCTTTCCAGTGTAGAGTTTTCATATGTTTCTGGATATACTCCCAGGAATGGGATTGCTGGATCACATGGCAGCTCTATTTTTAGGATTTTTTTTTTCTTTTTTGGCCACCACAGCATATGGAAGTTCCCAGGCCAGGGATCAAATCTGAGCCAGAGCTGCGACCTATGCCACAGTTGTGGCAAAGCCAGATTCTTAACCCACTGCGCCAGGCTGGGGATCAAACCAGCACCTCCACAGAGACAAGCCAGATCGTTAACCCATTGCGCCACAGCAATAACTCATATTTTTAATTTTTTAAGGAACACCCATACACTTTTCCACAGTGGCTCACCAATTAAATTCCCACCAGTGTAGGAGGGTTCCCTTTTCTCCACACCCTCTCCAGCATTTATTATTTGTAGAATTTTTGATGATGGCCGTTCTGATTGGTTACCTCATTGCAGTTTCGTTTTGTTTTGCTTTTCAGGGCTGTATCCATGGCATATGGAAGTTCCCAGGCTAGGGGGTGAATGGAGCTACAGCTGCCAACCTACGCCAGAGCCACAGCAACAGAGGATCCTAGCCCCGTCTGTGACCTGCACCATAGCTCTGCAACACAGATCCCCAAACCGCTGATGGAGGCCAGAGATTGAACCAACATCCTCATGGATACTAGCTGGATTCGTTTCTGCTGTGCCACAATGGGAACTCCTCATTGTAGTTTTGATCTGCATTTCTCTCATAATTAGAGATGTAGAGTATCTTTTTAGGTACCTATTGGCCATCTGTATGTCTTCTTAGGAGAAATGTCTATTTAAGTCTTCTGCCAACTTGTTCAGGTTCTTTGTTTTTCTGATATTGAGTTGTAGAAGCTGTTTGTATATTTTGGAAATTAATCCCTTGTCAGTCATGTCATTTGCAAATATTTTCTCCTAGTCTGTAGGTTGTCTTTTCATTTTATTTATGGCTTCCTTTGCTCTGCAAAAGCTTATAAGTTTGATTAGGTCTCATTTGTTTATTTTTGCTTTTATTTCTCTGTCTTGGAAGACTGAGTTAAATATTTCTACAATTTCTGCCCAAGGAATAATTTTATATATTTAGAATAGGTAATCATGATCACATTATTATATACTTACCACATGTCAGGCACTATCTTAAGTATTCACAAGAACCCTGTGATGTACAAACTATTAGCATCCTCATTATACAGATGGTGGAAAGTGAAGGAATCTGCCAAAGGTGATATGGCAAGTAGACGGTGTAGCTGGAATTCACATCCAGATCTGACTCCAGAGTTCAATCTCTTAAGGACCAAGCTAACTATCTCACTGTACACAGTACACATTCATCAAATGACAATAAATGCCTGCCTTCTATATTTTCATTACTGAGCAGTGCACAGCAGCCCCCAGATTCCCAGTCATCGAGCAACTTTAGAATTCAGTAAGGATTGACTATGAGCAGGGCACTGTGGGAGATATAGACATGAGAGATGACTTCTGTTTTCAAGGAGCTTATAGTCAGAGAGAGAAAATTAGATGCACCCAAACAAATCTAACAACAAAAGAAAGTGATAATTACTACAACAGGGTTATAAGAGTCTTGAGAAAAGAGGAATTGTGCCCTGAATGATTTAAAAGTAAAGTAGTGTGGTTTAGTTTCATTTTGAAAGGTTTTATTGGTGTCAGTTCAGCTGGGAAGTTTGTATGAAGACATCAGTACCGAAATCTTGACAATAAATCAGAAAACATCAGAGCGGACGTGGTTGAGTTCAACACTCACATCTGCGGTGGACCTAGAGTGCCCCGTGCCCCAGATGAGTTGGTGGCAGAAAATGGAATCAGATCTAGAACGCCTGGTCTTCCTTCTATCCTAAGGCATTCCTTCTTTCCCGCTGTCTCAGCAGAAGGTGCCCCGGGGGCAAGGAGTTTCTCAGGAACATGTATTCTTTGGGTAACTCATCTTACAAATGTCCACTAATGACATTTTACTGCACAAGCCTTCCTGGTTCTCTCCTCCAGCCACCAGTAATATCTCCTACTGAGAGGTCTGGCTTTGGATAGACTGAGTGAAAAAGTCAAACCTTAAAGCACCCTCTAGCTCTCTCTCCAAGACTCTATGTTTTGTCACCCCATACAACTGTAAACATAGAAGGACTCTGACTTTATCTTTTATGTCCCAGAGCAACTAAAACAGCACTTTGCTTTATCATATGTCACAACATCCCAGCGTGAGGACGTTTAAAAAAAAATTACTGAAATTTTTAAAGATACACAAAAATAGAGTAGTATGACCAACCTCTAAATGTTTATCACCGGCTTTCACAAGTATCATTATTCTGCCATTTTTATTTCAAAGCCTGCTGAGAGGTGACAGGGTACACATGGCAATGGTCAGGTCAGTGACAGGGGAACACTGCAGGCATCGAGCTTGGTTGAGGACGCCAGCCACGGGGCAGGCGGTGGGATACCATTATTCACACAGAGAGACAGGAAGCAAAGCAGTTTGCCAAGTGCTGGTGGCACAGGAAGGGTCAGGAATCAGGGTGCAGGGGACCTGAGATAAACTGTACCCAGCAGTTTGTTGGCCCGTGACATTTTTCACAGAACTAGAACAAATAATCCAAACATTTCTATGGAACAGCAAAAGACCCAGAATCGCCAAAGCAATCCTGAGAAACAAAAAGGAGGCATAACTCTCCCAGACTTCAAGAAATACTACAAAGCCACAGTCATCAAAACAGTGTGGTACTGGTATCAAAACAGACAGACAGACCAATGGAACAGAAGAGAGAACCCGGAAATAAACCCTGACACCTATGGTCAATTCATCTTTGACAAGGGAGGCAAGAACATCAAATGGGAAAAAGAAAGTCTATTCAGCAAGCTTTGCTGGGAAACCTGGACAGCTGCATGCAAAGCAATGAAACTAGAACACACCCTCACACCATGCACAAAAATAAACTCCAAATGGCTGAAAGACTTAAATATACGACAGGACACCATCAAACTCCTAGAAGAAAACATAGGCAAAACACTCTCGGACATCAACATCATGAATATTTTCTCAGGTCAGTCCCCCAAAGCAATCGAAATTAGAGCAAAAATAAACCCATGGGACCTCATCAAACTGAAAAGCTTTTGCACAGCAAAGGAAACCAAAAAGAAAACAAAAAGACAACTTACAGAATGGGAGAAAATAGTTTCAAATGATGCAACCGACAAGGGCTTAATCTCTAAAATATATAAACAACTTATACAACCCGACAGCAAAAAAGCCAATCAATCAATGGAAAAAAGGGCAAAAGACCTGAATAGACATTTCTCCAAGGAAGATATACAGATGGCCAGCAAACACATGAAAAAATGCTCAACATCGTTGATTATAAGAGAAATGCAAATCTATTTCTATTGTTAAAGACTTCTGCTTTTATTTAAACAAATCCCTAAAATCCCCTAATTGAGTTAGAAAAAACAATGTATTATGTTTGACTCTTATGATCACTCCTATGAGAGGCCTATTTCTTGATTCCTAAATCTCATAACCAGACACCATCGTGCCCTTAGTGTTTGCAAATATAATGTTCAAGATGAAATAACCTTAAGTTTGTCATTCTGTGGGGCACTCACAAAAGATCCTTCCAACCCACTAAAGGGCATTCCATTTTTTTTCCCCCTCTTTTCTTTTTTCTTTCTCCTTCCCTTCCTCTCTTTACAGTCAGATTATTTTTAGATAATATTCTGGTGAACTGATAAGGTTAAGTGAGGTGCAGCTTTTCTCATTTCCAGGGCTGGCCTTGCTCCTCCATCATCTGAAGGTTGCTTCGAGGATGGCACACTTAAGCTCGTAAACTCAAATGCAATGAGGCTGTAATTGCTTCTTCCCCCACTCCCTAATTTATTTAGGTTGCCACACAATTTGCTGTAGCTGTAATCCCTCAGTATTGCAATCTGGAAACAATATAAATGGTTGATGGCAAAGTAAGAGTTTCAATTGTTGCTTCTCAGTGATTCACATAATGTGCTGTCATTAGCACTTTGCTGAGACATATCATGATTTCCAGGGTTTATTGGGCCATTTATAAATACCAAATGAAGGTGTTAGAGCTAGTATTGCAGTGTGGTTACTGCCTTAATTGCCTTCACTGGGAAAGGCTGGCAGCATTTTCTCTGGAGGAAAACAAAATGTAATTTTTAGTTTGCCTTTAACCATTTGCAGTCCATTCTTTTCAAGTGCAGGAATCACAGTCTCCCCCCTTTATTTTAATTTTCTGGTAACTTTTTACCAAAAAAAATCTACTTTTCATACTTTAGTTATTGTTACTTGATTGATTTCCAGACATCTGTACAAATATTCAAATATATATTATCTTGCCACATTACATTCAAGTTGTTAATGATAATTATTACAACTTAAAGAATTTGACATTTTACAAAGTAACTTTATAAATAACAACAGCAGCTGACATTTGCTGAGTACATACTATGTGATAAAAGATACACGGAGTTCTCGTGGTGGCGCAGTGGTTAACGAATCCGACTAGGAACCATGAGGTTGCGGGTTCGATCCCTGGCCTTGCTCAGTGGGTTAACGATCCGGCGTTGCCGTGAGCTGTGATGTAGGTCGCAGACGCGGCTTGGATCCCGTGTTGCTGTGGCTCTGGCGTAGGCCGGCGGCTACAGCTCCAATTGGACCCCTAGCCTGGGAACCTCCATATGCCGCGGGAGCGGCCCAAGAAATGGCGAAAAGACCAAAAAAAAAAAAAAAAAAAGAAGTTAAAAAAAAAGATACATACGCATTGGCTCTTCCAATCCTTTCAAACAATGCTCTGAGAGAGACGTTATTATTGTCTCCATTTTATGAGGAGAAATGGATGAGTGCTGAGGTTTAGTAAGCTGTCCAGGGACACAGCAGTAAATGGCAGAGCTGGGTTTGAAACTCAGGTCAGTGTGATTCCAAAGCCAACACTTTTAAGCACTACATTCGAATACTCCCCACTCCCCAACCCCAGCACAGTTAGCCCCTGTTTTACAAAGCAGGAAATGCAGACTAGCAACCTGAACGCTGTGGGGCTGCCCTGCAGCCAGCATCTCCTGATTCCAGGGGCAGAGCTCTTTCCACCTCCTGAGGCAGATGCCACCAAGATGAGCTGTTAAACTGCGGACATGTGTCACGGACATCCCAGGCCCACCACTCAGGATGATAAAGAAGCAAGGAAAGGAGGACTGTCAGTTAACAATCAGAGGGGCTTCTGTCTAAAGCATTAGGGGCAAAGAGCTGCTTGCCTGGTCAGATGGTGAAGGCATAGGCTCTGATGCAAGAGGCCCGGGTTTAGAGGCAGAGAGGAGGAAAGAAGCAAGTCATGCCCACTGGGCATGCAGCCCAGGCGCTTCAGCTACTGACACGGAGCCGGCCTGAGTCCCAGTGATTGATCCTGCAGCTGAGGAGGCCTTCTCTCAGCAGCCACAGGTTCCCACAAAGGAAGGTTGCACATGGAGAAGTCTTTGTCAGGGCCTCTAATGAGAGGATTGGGTTTCACATCACAGTTACCCCTAAACAGGTACTCTCTGCTTCTTTCATCTTCCTGATGGCTCCCACGGGAAAGAAAAGAAAGAGAAAGGAGGCTGCACTAAGAAACAGGTCATAGGCTGGTTTGGCGTGGTTTCACACCACCCCTGCCCCACCACCTCCAGAGCTTTGAAATGCCATAATTTTCACACACCCTGTGTGGCCAGCAGACAGTGATGGGAAAAGCTTTCCTAAGTAATTTTTCATAATCCATCCACCATGACTCTGGAAAATTAATGTCTTTGTACCCTTTGTACATGCTATTGCCTCCATCTGGAAGATTCTCCCCAGACCCCAAACTCTTCTCCCTATGGCTAACTTGCCTTCTCCTTCAAGATCCAGTTCCAGAGAGCCTTCCTTGATGCCCCATGCCTGTCCTCCACCCAGGATGGCTTCTGTTCATCTTCTGTCCTGTCAAAGCACAGTCTTGTCTCCCACCCACAATGTAAGTTCCCTGAGGCCAAGGACAGTGTCTCTCCAGTGTCCAGCACGGTATCAAGCACATAGAACAAGGGTAATAGAACACTTAATTCTTTCAAACACTCTATTTTTTTTCTCTTAAAAATAGCCCCATTTTCAGAATATTAAAGTAATAATAATTGCAGCAATTTTACATACAAAAAGTAAAATCTATCTGTAATCCTACCACCCAAAGAAAACCCCTCTTAACATTTAGATGTCGTCCCTTCCAGGGCTTTTCTATGTGTGTGTGACAGGAAATCAGAATCTTATTGTCATATCTAGTTTTCTTAAGGATTATAACAATATCTTTTGGAGGCAGATAGAGGAGACATTTTTATTGCAATTTGAGTGATGAGAAAATTGGAACCCAAAGATACACATTTAATGAATGGCAGAGCCTGGACTGGAATCTGGAACCTCTGACTCTTGTGACATAGTACCAGGCTCCTGCTGCTTCCCCTGAGGCCTCCTCATTCAGTGGTGTTGCACAAGAAGAAATTATGCAAAATCCAGCATTAGTGGGACATGGTTTTATAACTAGATGTTCTTCCTCAGGAAATGGACAAATTTAAGCTGATCTTGTGTCCATACCATGGCTGTGTAGTGCATAAAGCCACTATCTAACGTTGCAATGGAAGACAAAGATGGAGCACCCAGGATCTCATCCCTGAGTCAGGCTAACAAGTAGAGTTATGTAGGCACCATTAAGATTCAGAGTTTCTTAACTAAAAATATAACTACCATATGACCCAGCAATCCCACTCCTGGGCATGTATCTGGAAAAAACGATAATTCGAAAAGATACATGCACCGCAATGTTCATAGCAGCACTATTCACAATAACCAGCACACGGAAACAACCTAAATGTCCACCAACAGATGAATGCCTTGAGAAAATGTGGTGCATATATACAATGGCATATTACTTAACCATATAAAAGAATGAAACAGTGCCACTTGCAGCAACATGGATGCAACTAGAGATTCTCATACTAAGTGAAGTAAGTCAGAAAGAGAAAGGCAAATACCATCTGATATCACTTATATGTGGCACCTAAAATATGGCACAAATGAACCTATCTACAAAACAGACTCACAGACATGGAGAACAGACTTGTGGTTGCCCAGGGGGTGGGTGGAGGGAATGGGAGGGATTTGGAGTTCAAGGTTAGTAGAGACATAGAATGAATAAACAATGAGGTCTTGCTGTACAGCACAGGGACAGAATATGATGGAAAATAATATAAAAAGGATATATATATATAGATTATATATATATATATATGACTGAATCACTTTGCTATATAGCAGAAATTGGCATAATATTGTAAATCAACTATACTTTAATAAAAAAAAAAAAGATGATGCAGGGTTTCTTTCTTTCCAATAGCCAAACAGCCTCTGAATAGTGGTGACTTGGCTCAGGGCATGTTGCTATGGGAACCACACTATAGGTTCAATCCCACCATAAACTGGAGAGTTGTATGCCAATTATGACCACTGACTATATTCCAGAGCAAGTGTTCAGTAAGTGTGCACTGGGCTGAACTGAATGTTTATTATTATCCATGCGGGGCAGTCAGCAAAAAAGAATGTTGACAGCAAATATAAATATCCCTACCATTACGCCCAGTGTGGAAAAGGCTATCCAATGTGAACTAGCTCTCTCTTTCATTCTAAGCAAAGGACTAAAATGTAATCCCTCAAACACAAACACACACCAGATTGTTAGTTCTACAGATGAGGGAACCGAATCTTATTTATTTGCATGTCCCCAGAATACCTAGCCTAGAGCCAGACACATTTGAAGTGTCGATGTTTTTTGAATTGAATTATATTTGCTAGGCTGGCGTGGGAGTTAAGAAGATGTTGACTAGTAATTCACCATTCCTTTCCCTGAAAGCTCTGTAAATCAAGCTCTTTAAAAAAGCAGCAAGCTAAATTCCCAAACCCTCTCTTAGGAGAAATGCCCACGGCTGGTGGGGTCTGGACTATGTCCACTGAATGTGCAGAACTCTTCTGCACAAACATCCCTTATTCCCAAGGGAGTCCGTGACTGGCTGACAGGCTGTGGAGACTCACACATTCCCTCTTTCCCAATGACAAGGAGGTCAAGGGAAAGGGGTGGGAGTTGAGTGATGAAGCACTGCTGAACTAAATGTTCTCCTCTTCCCAGGAGAAGGAAAAACTCACAACAGGAGAAAAGCTGGCACTTTTCTAGAGGAACAGCCAGAAAGAACATGGGATGCAGTTGAAAATGAACTTTTCTCAAGACAAGTTTTTTTTTTTTTTTAAAGGGCCACCTTCACATTCTCTCTTACCTTAGACTGCAATGGCACTATTAGAATGGCCCTGTCCGAGATGGGCTGGAATCCTACAAACTCAAATCAAAGTTGACTGGGTGGGTGGAGGGATAATATGGGATATGGATTGAGGAACCATTAGGCTAAGACCCTATGACAACAATAACAGAAAAAAAACCCAGTATTTGCTAATAATATCTTTTCCTGAAATTCAGTGAGCTGATTTGTAGGAATGGAATAGAAAATACTGATTTTTTTCTGGGAGGCAACCAAAACACAACTCCCTAAGGCCCTAAACTCTTAACACTCTCAAAGATTTAATCGCAATGTAAAATCCACAAGTTTTTTACTGGCAGTGTTTGGATATCAACGGCACAACTCTCTGAAGTGGCAACCAATATGACTGTTAAGTCTGTCTCCATTACACATCCCATCCCAGGGGCTTGCTGACAAGGTCTGTCAGGTTGGTGCCCTGGTCTAGCCTAGTAAATTCTTTCCAGAAGACTTAGGACACACTCTCCCAGCTGCCAAGTTCTATGCTCATACGGTGAAGAATGTATTAATGCAAAGAAAGATAAAAAGACTGCCACCTTTTAAAGTGCTTTTACACACAGGTTTATTATTATTATTATTATTATTATTATTATTATTAGAGCTTGGTATTTCCAGAAATACAGCTGCCCAGATCATTTGAGTCTTTGTGCTGAATCAGTAGGACTTGTTTTAACCTTCAATGAGCTTCTGCGCTGTACTACCTATCAACTGAGGTGTCCCGAGCTATGCTTTTAAAGGAAGTCACCTGCATTATCTCTCATTTGGGGAGGACAAAGCCATGAGAACTTGCATCTTTAACATACACATGGCCATGCAAAGGTACAGAGAGCTGATATGCAATCTGGGTGTGTCCAACCCTAGAAATCAAACCTGTCCAGTCACCCAAAGACCATTTTTTTCCAGCCTACGTGTTCTTCTCTCCAGTTCCTCAAGATGCCCCTTTCCACCTCTGGACTCAATTCTGATGCAAACAGTGGCCTCAGACCGCAGCACAGACACCAAAGAGAGTGTTCAGGACACAGTGTGCCACAGTGAAAAGAACACAGCATTTAGAGCTGAAAAACTGAATTCCAGCTCTTATTACCTGTCTAATCTTGGATAAGTTACTTAACTTCAAAGAACCCTAGTTTCTCTTCATCAAAACAAGTATAAATAATCATACTTATCTCACCAGGCTCTCTTTAGAGCAATTATGACAAAGTGCATTTGTCTTATTCATGTGCTTATATACTTTCCATTTTTCAGTACGCTTCACTAGATGATAAGCTGCAAGAGGTCAGGGACCTCGTCTTTTTGGTTCATCCCAGTGGCACGTTGCCAGGAACAGTGATCAGTATAAAGTACATGATCAGGAGGAGTAAATGAGATTTGAATGTGTGAAGGAAGGAATAAAGGTAAGAAGAAAAGACAGGAAAAAGGAAGGAAAGAGGGAAGGAAGGACAGAGCATTCAGAGTATTATTGATGTGTGGTACATGAAAGTGGTCCCTAAATCAAGTATTATTCACATTATTAAACATGTAACCAACATTTGATGCATTAATTATACCAGGGTGATCTTTTTATTTATGTATGTATGTATGTATTTATATATTTATTTATTTATTTATTGTCTTTTTGCCTTTTCCAGGGCCACTCCTGCAGCATATGGACGCTCCAGGCTAGGGATCGAATCGGAGCTATAGTCTCCAGCCTACACCATAGCCACAGCAACGTGGTATCTGAGCTGCATCTGCAACCTACACCACAGCTCACAGCAACGCCGGATCCTTAACCCACTGAGCAAGGGCAGGGACCGAACCCGCAACCTCATGGTTCCTAGTCAGATTCGTTAACCACTGAGCCACGACAGGAACTCCCAGGGTGGTCTTTTTAAAATGTACGTTAGATCATGGTACTTCTCTGCGGAAAACACTCCAATGGCTTTTCATATTACTTACAATAAAAGTCATCCCATTCAGCTTCCAAAACTCTGTGTGCTCTGACCCAGGCTGGCCACAAGTCCAACCAGTCGCTCTTCCCTGCCAGTCCCCAGCATTTTGAGGTTCTTAACTTTCCTCAAACACACCAACTCTGTTCCTGCCTCGGAGCCTTTGTGTTAGCCCCTTCCTGCTCCTGAAAGCTCTTCTGCAAAATCTGCATGTCTGGGTCCTTCTTGTCACTGGGATCTTGACTTACATGTTACCTTCTTAGAGAAGCCTTCCTGTGCACGCACTCTAGAGGAGCCCTCGCTGACCCCCTCTTATAGTATTCCATTATCTCTTTATCCAGTCATCCACTCCTGGTCTCCTCCCCAGTGCCTGATGGTCAATAAATATTTACATTTGTGTGATATTTATTTGTTCAGTGCTTACATTTTGATAGATGCTTTTCTAATTATTATTTTGCTTTATCATTACAAGTTTATGAGCTCAAAACAAACAACAAACAAACAAAACCTTCTATGGTTCCAAACTGAAAATTCCCTCACCATCCCTCTGCAACCCACACAGTGAGAGGGAGGTATCCCGGCCCTGTGAATAAAAGCAACTGTGCCAGTCAGTTTTAACATTTGTGATTTATCTCAAGTCATGAACAGTCAGTCTAGAGGGATGCTTTTCAGACATGGAAATGGTGCTGTTGAATGCTAAGATACTCTGTGCTCTGGGCTTGGAGGCCACCTGGTTCAGGGCTGCGGTGATGAGAAGAATGCGAGGGTTGAAATGGGCAGAGGAAAGCAAATGGCAGGAACACTCACTGGTTCCAGTTGGGTTTGTTTACTGTGGACTCCAGGGCAGCAGTAATTCTGTGGGAGAAGCACTGGACCAGAGCACAGGGACAGGTTCAAGGGCTGTCTGTACATGTCTCCTTCCCCCACAGGCTGGGCTATCAGTCTCTCTGTTACACGAGGTAGAACTGGATCATCGTGAAGAGGAATCCCAGCTCTGTTGTTCTGTGAGTTAATGAGAGGGCTCTGACCTTTTACCATAACCAATACATCTGTGAGAAGGATAACCCATGTAATATTTCTGATAAGTATGGCTTTTCTGGACTAAGTGGGATTTCTTTGATTGGTCAGTGAAGACACTGGACAAACGCAGATCTCTGCTTTGACCATTCTTCTTTAGCCTTCCCTTTCCTTTGCTTTCCTAGAGAAGGTGATGCCCTCGGCAAGTCCCCTCATTATTACACAGGGATCAACACCTAGTCAAAGTGCACTTCAGCCACTCTCCAAGGGATGGGTTCCCACTGTATCTGATCTTGGCCAACACTCTCCCATCTGCTTTCAACATGTTGCATCTGACATTAACTAATGTCTCCTATTAGCATTAAAAGGAAACAATCTGGAAAAATTCACTCTCAAGCAGAGTTCAAACGGGCCACTAGTAGATGTGGAATCTCAACTGCACAAGGTTTGTTAAAATAATAGCAGTAAATAAATATATAAGTATATATAAATGTATATATGTGTATATGCATAAATGCATATGTACATACACGTATACATATTGGGGTATATGTGGAAAGTGAAGCCAAGAGTCTGTAAAATGAGTTAAGAATGCTTCTATCCGATTTATGAAATTAACTGGTAATAGAAGGAGGAGAAAAATTCTCCCAGTGTGAAACAAAGCATGATCAAAAGAACAAGAACACAGAAAAGGAGTTGGGAATCTTTATCTTACACTTACCGGTAATGGGTTAAAATTCTGGTCCACGAGGTGATTGTATCCGTGGTCAAAAAATGAGTGCCGTATCACAACATCAATGCCCTGATTGGCCAGCATTCCTAAAGTGTTCAACCATCTAAATAGCAGGAGGAAAAAAGCTACATCAATACATTTAAAAGTGGCATATGGCAAGCTCTATAGAAATTGGCTAACGTACACACCAACCCCCCAACACCCATCAAATTTACTTAGTACTTTAAAGATTATTTTAAGCAGGAATGTACAGATGGAAGAAATTTTAGAGATTATCAAACCCAACCTCTTCGTTTTGTAAGAAAATAAACAGAGGTCCAGGGGAGTAAAATGAATTGCCCTTGGTCATAAAATAGCTTGTTGCTAAAGACTTACCTCTTATTCCTATAATACTAACAAATAAAGTGAATACCCTAAATACCCATTTGTAAGCCTAAAGTCATCCCCCTTGACCACAGGACACACAATCACAGAAGCACCCTCGCTATATTTTCTATCATTCAAACTCCCCTGCTTGCACCTATTTACCATACACGTACTTTTCATGGGACTCTTACCCACATACTCTTATGGCCTGTGCAAGAGTGGTCCAGTCATTTGCATCCCTAATATATCACTGTTAGTAGTTAATGCAGTAAGAATTTCCCTTGGCACTATAACTATACGGGGGTTGGAGTATGCTACCAGCATACACATGCTTCAATGGCAGACCGGCATTGTTCACACTTATCACATATCCCATCACTCCATACTCTCCAGGGCATGCTGTCCTTCAAAAATACTGCCCTCCTGGTTCTTCCAACACCCACTGCTAACTCTGTCTTCATCCTTCATCATTTACACATTTAATTCATTTATTCGTTTGTGAATTGATTTCTCTTCTTTCTTGGTATTCTTCTGAAACATAGGGATGTGTTTGTTTGTTTTTGTTTTTGTTTTTCAGGGCTGCACCTGTGGCATATGGAAGTTCCCAGGCTAGGGGTCAAATCTGAGCTGCAGCTGCTGGCCTACGCCACAGCCATAGCAACGCAGGATCCGAGCTGCACCTGTGACCTACACCACAACTCAAGGCGACGCTGGATTCTTAACCTATTATCGAGGCCAGGGATCAAACCTGCATCCTCGTGGATACTAGTTGGGTTCTTAATCTGCTGAGCCACAATGGGAACTCCTAGGAAAACTGTAATTGTAACAGTATATGTGTAAGAATGTGACTTGGAGCTTCAGTCTTTTCAGCATAAAGATAAGGCATTTCTCAATTTTTCCTGAGCATATGTCGTTTGGCTTCACTTATTAAAACATCTATGTGACCATGTGAGTCATTTGTAAAGCACTGGTATGTAACTAACTGTATATACACATTTGTACACATTTATAAGGCCTCTACAGAGCCTAGCACAGCAATTTTTAAAGAATATATACTCTACAAATAAATATTAATTGGTAAATCTGGGTTTGTTTGCGGGTTTTTTTTGCTAGTATGTGGGGAGTTTTTGAAGGAACTCTAAAATGAGAGGGGAGAATATACATCAGCCTCTTCAAACCCTTATCCTATTTGCACATCCAGGGTCTGGGCCATTTAACAATGACCACAACCAAAGCCCCTGCTTCCCAATGGCCTTTCTGAGTAGAAGGGTTAGTTCTGGAGTTATCTTCACCTTCCTCTTATAACAATAAATCTCCTGATGCAGGGAAATAAATGGTGTTCCAGGTATCCCTTTTGTGCTTAAGTAGAGATAACTGGCATATCTCATCAAGGATGCTTCTACAGCCACTTTTTTCCATCTACAAAATTTTATTGAATATCTACTACATGGCAGACACTACTAGGTGCTGGAGACACAGCAATATGCCAAGGGTGTATCTGTAGTGCATCAAAGATTCTCAAAGCCCTGACTGGAAGAAACACCCTTGCATACTTGGCAGTGGAGAATTCTAATTTGTGCATGCACGTGTATGTGTCCTGGTAAGCTTGTATTTATGCCATATTCTGAAAAAGGGCTGAAAGTTGCTTTTTTTCCAATTCTTTGCTAGACTTCTGAAGCTTCCTGGAATGCTTTACATTCTTTTTTCCCCCCAGGAAGCAATTTATGCCCTGTGGAGAACTGGATTCAGAGGGAATGTATCTGGGTACTGCCAGTGGAGTTGAGAGTAAATGGGTGATAAAGAAGTAAAAGAGAAGACTAGAAGGAGAATGAGCTGGCTCATTTGATCTGTGTCAAGCAGGCATTAGACATCTGAACTACAATCAAAATTTTAAACAATTAAGTTATCTATGTTTGTAAAGTGACTGCAGAGATCTATGGATATTTGGCTGATGCTCATGAAAAGGCAGATCTCTCTCGATGAAGGTCTGGGTGTTTCTCATTTCACATCACTCTCTAAAGGGAAGAATACTCATGAAAACACTCAGTACAAGCGGGCTGCTTGCTGGGCCCTGAGTAGAGTCCTTCTACAATGGCTGAGCAAAGGCCATTCATCTTCTGACTCAAGGAGTCTCCTGTAGTGCCGACTGCCATCCTGGCTTCTCACAGTAGAACCAGGTGAGGAGAATATTTTTGAAAGAAGACCCTCAGCAACACTGTATCTAATGCTGATTCACTTCCATTTCCTTCCTCTGAAGGAGGCTCACTGAATAACCCTCTATGCCACACCATGTGAGGAGACAGGGCTGGAAAACTCTGGGCATCGTTTTGTAGCACACTGACTCATCCTTTTTTCATCTGCACCTTTCAGGATTCCATCTGTGAACACCATCTACAGGACAGCCTGACTTGTCCTTCACAACTGTATTAGAGAAGCTGCCTTAATGGAGAGGAACTATAGCTATATAATTAAGAGCGGCTGTTGGTAGCAAAAAAATGTGTAGTTGAGGGCAGGGAGGCAGTTCTTAGGAGAACTTTGCTCAGACAAAAAAACAGGACCACAGACTAGATGGGATCAGGAATAGGTCACTTGGTTAGTGTGCAGTCCTGAGGGGTTTGTCTGTGTCACATGTCTTAATCTTATCTCTCTCCCAGGACTGTGGTGAGAATTAGATGAGAAAATGTATGTTATCTATATTGAGTTTTATACTGTAGACATAAAGTAAAGCCCTTATTACTATCATGATTATTACCACTATTATTATTTTTGTTTTAATGTCTATAACTGAGAGCTGAGTATCTAGACAAGTCCCTAAATATTTGCTGAATGGTTACTGTAACATTTAAAAATAAATGGATGAAGAATTTCCAATGAGAAACAAACCCCCACCCCACGCAAAGGGCAGAATAATGAGCAATTTCGCTGTCCTTCTTTCCTCAAAGCCCTTGTGAGTGAAATTGCAAGTGTTACTCACAAGAATCCTGCAGCATAGGAATCTGATAGATTGTTTGTGCCTCCAGCTGAGGTTGTCACCACACCTTCAAGCCAAATCTTCTTTCCTGGGGTATATGTGTTAACTACCTGTTCACACAACAAAAGCAGAAGGACATCATGAGATTTTTAAAAGCTGTTCCTAAATGAGAAGGGACATACTTTTTTGTCCTTTTTAGGGCTGCACCTGAGGCATATGGAGGTTCCCAGGCCATGGGTCAAATTGGAGCTGCAGCTGTCGGCTTACACCACAGCCATAGCGATGCCAGATCCAAGCCACATCTCCAACCCACACCACAGCTGACAGCAAGGCCAGATCCTTCAACCCACTGAGTGAGGCCAGGGAGTGAAGCCTTGTTCTCATGGATACTAGTCAGGTTTGTTATCACTGAGCCACGACGCGAACTCCGGAACATATATTTTCTTAAGAAAATTCCTCTGATGCTCTGTTTCCAGGCCACCATGGACTATGCTTTTTTCCTGATGATGCACCCCAAACAGAGAGCTGGCACACACACACACAAAAGCAGTAACACTGATACATGTCCACTCAAAGAAATGATCATTTTTTCCCGAGTAACAATGTGAAAGGAGAAGAAGAACGTAAGTTGAGTTTTAACACCCGTCACTAGAAGATACAGGCCATATAATGCTTCCATAATAGCAAATATTGAAAAGTAAATTTTCTTAATATTCTGTTATGGTACATCCATGGATGAGTGCACTGTCCATGCATTTGCAGTTGTGAATCGTGAGAGGGCAGAGATCAATGTTTGAGAGAGGTATATTATAATTACCAAGGCAGGTATGTATATGTATATTGCAACAACACTTGTTGCAATTAATTGCAGTAAGTGTGAAAAGAAAAATCACTGACTCACAGGTGAAAGATCCTACACAGGGACCTGCTTGTCAAAAGGTGGCAATCTGAAATTTCGAAATGTCCCAGTCTCTGATCCACAAGTTGGAGATTGGCCCAACTATCTAGATCTGGGCTCAGATTCTCTGGAAAGCAATCTGGCAGTACTTAGGGATAATGTATGCTGGGTAGTCTCTGAAAACAGAGCCTGAGACAAAGGCTTGTCTATAGGTAGTTCATTTAGGAAGCAATAACAGGGAGAAGGAATGAGGAACTGGGGACTGAAAAAGGGAAGGAGAGAAAAGTAATACAAGTATGAGTTGCTGGCAACCACTTCTGGCAACTTATATTCAATTCCATAGGGATCTCGGTAAGAGCTCTAAGAACTCTGTCTCAGAACACAATTCCCCAAGGTTGCAGGGTGTAGGGGGGAGGATGGAGGGGGACCAGAAGCATTTACCCCTTGGCTCCTATCTTCCAAAAGTCAAGGGCAGCCTTGTAGCTGTTATTACCCCATTTCATTGTGCAGGAATGAGTGCTGAGCAGATTCCTCACATTCCACCCTCTGCCTTAGAGAAGTCCCAGAGCAGGAAAGGAGAGGTCCTGCTGCCCCAGCACCGAGCTGGCTGTAGCCCTGTCCGTGCACTGCCGAGCTCTGGTCTCTGCAGGGATGGCTAGGAGAGGAGGTGAGATGAGAGGATGCTAGTTATATACAAGAGGGACTGGATAGAGACAATCGTATTTCGGTCCTACAGCCCACCAATGCCTCTCCTGGACCTACAGATCAAAGTAATTCTGCCTCAGGTCTCTAAGGGAACAACTATGAGGATGTTCGCTATGTCACTGTGGCAGGTGTCTATTGCTAGAGGAATGAAAATGTAAAATGTGGGGGATACATACCACAGAATGTTATGCTGCAGTTAGAGCAATACAGTCAATGTAAATCCAGCAACATAAATAGGCCTTAAAGAATTAGTGGTGAGTTTTTAAAAATTAGAAACAGAATGAGATTTATGATACAATATTATTTATGTAATTACTCATTCATACCCAATAACACTAAATAGAGTATAAAGATATATTTCTCTTAAGGACATATATCAAAGACATAAGGAAGGCATGTATAAGAGGGTGGTGAATGTGAATAGGGATTAGAGATGAAAGTGAAAGTTAAAACAAAAAGAAGGCTTTGCATGAACTGATGATAACAGTTTGCTATAGTTGCGGAATGTAATTTTAAATTAATTCTCTCTACTTCAGCTCTGAAAAAAAGAAAAAAATATATGTGGGATGTAATATATATGCCATAACTTTCCTTCTCCCAAACCCATAGGTAGACATCAGCAAGCAACCATATTCCTTTTTTCATCTCTCCCTAGGTACAGCTCCTAGCTCTCTCTCTCCATCGACTAGAGAATATGCATTATTTGAGACCTACTTTAAAATCAGAGTTGGCAAAGTACTTGATCCTTTTAGCTAAAAGTTGTAAATATATTTCAAAAATTTGAGATGCAAGTATGAATTGTGATCAAGAATGGAAGAAAGACCCTGAAACTTAATAGTGGAAGTCAAAATGGAATGTGTTAAAGATTAAATAAAAATCCCTCCTTTACCCAGAAAAAGGGTCCTCTCTTTTTTCTCTCAGAGTGCCCAACTCAAGCAGAGTTGGAAATAGTACAAGTAAGAAAGTGAACAAAACACCCTAAATGATCAGAAGACAGAATCGCAGGATGAAATTAAAGGCCTAGAGTGATGAGTCCTCTTAAAACAGCTGTGCTTTTGATAAACTTTGCGCTTCCCTTATCACTAACTAGAACTGAGGAATATATTTGTGTTTTTCTTTTTTGTCTTTAGCTTCCAAGATATTCAGAGTTTAACTTTTGCTCAAAGACAGATACAAAAATGAGGCAGTTGGAGAAAGGTGTTTCGTTTAAACAAAACAAAATAAAACAAAACAAAAAAGTAAATGCTATTAAGATGATGGACCTTGAAATCATTAAGCTAAGTGAAAGAAGCCAGACACAAAAGGCCACATATTTTATTCTTTCATTTATATGAAATGTCCAGAATAGGCAAATCCATCGAGACAGAAAGTAGATTAATGGCTTTTTTAGGATTGGAGAAAGGAAGGGAGAATGATGTGGCGGGTGGGGAGTGGGAAGACGGAGAGTGAATATAAATAGGTATGGGGTTTCTCTGGGGGGTAATGAACACATTCTAAAATAAAATAGTGGTTGGTGATGGTTTCACAATTCTATGAATATACTTAAAACAGCTGAATTTCACACTTTTAAAGGGTGAATCTTATAGTGTGTGAATTATATCTCAATAAAGCTCTGTGTGTGCGTGTGCGTGTGCGTGTGCGTGTGTGTGTGTGTGTGTGTGTGTGTATCAGCAAAAGGAGTGGCAGATAACCAATGTGGAAAGAAGAATGTGCCCTGGAAATGTGGGGATCGATCAACCACATAGCACCTGTGAGACTTTAGGCTCAACCTTACCTTGGACTTCAATTTCTTCACCAACATGTAAAGCCACAAATTTGGAGTAGAGAAATCTCAGCCCTTTCCAAATACGAAATGTGTTAAAATTATTAGTAGTTTGTAATGCTTGCTCATGTTCTCCAAAGGTCAAGAGTATCTTTGATTATGGAAATTAAAATTACATAAACAACAAATATAGGAGACAGAAAAAAAGCCAGAGCTGGTCACCTCAGAAATAAAGATCTGGGCTAGAGATAAACAGTGAGAGTACAGGAGTAGGTGAAATTACCGAAGGGGACTATATAAAAATAAGACTGAAAAAGGTCTAAGGATGTGCATCCAAAAACATTAAGGCATTATCAAATGGATTTATTCATTCACTCAACAAATAATTATTGAGCACCTGCTATACACCAAGCAGAGCTCTAGCAGCAGATGGTGAATGAAAGAGATGTCTCTGTTCTCACTGGCTTATATTTTAGTCAAAGTGAGAAGACTGACAAGAAACACATAAACATACATTTAGAAATAAAAAATACTAGGAGGAAAATGTAACAGAGTAATCTGACAGAAAGTGCCTTGGCAGGAGCGGAAGGTCGATACTCTAGATAGTGGTCTAGCTCTTTTGAACGAGGACTTGATTCCAGTATGGTTGGATTTATAAAGTACTGTGTACACAGGACTTAGCAAGGACGTAGACACTGTGTAAACAAAATTCATCTGAATTCTCTTCTGACTTGCAGGAAGATCGGGAAGGAAACAATCCAGAACTTCTTGTTCTTTGTGGAGCAGCACAGATTAGTGTTTGGAGGCATGAAAGGTGCGGTATCTGAGCAGAGGCCTGAGTGAAGAGGGAGACGGCTCTTTGATGGATCTGAAGGAGCAGCATGTGGAAAGAGGACCTGAGGGAGAAACAGGACTGCTGTTTGTAGAACCAGAGGAAGACCATCTGGAGTGTAGTGAGTAAGGGAAGGAAAGATTTAAAAAACAAGTCAGAGAAGAAAGGAGTATTTCCTACTCCCAGTGTGATGGAAAGCTATTGGAGGGATCTAAGCTTCAATTTCTTCACCTGTGTTGGCATAATACCTGACAGGGTTGTGGTTAAGATCCCCAGCACAAGTCATAGGATACATAAAATTAGGCCAATCACAGGAAATTCCTGAGAGGTAGCCGGAAGCAGCACAGATGTAGCAGGTAAGCATTCATGTGGTGATGAATTCAGAGGAACTAATGCCAAATATAGCTACAGTTTGGTGGTGGGATTATGAACTACCATTTATGATCTAAAAAAACAAGTCCAGAAATCTACGTAATACATCCTAGAAACTCTGAACTATCAGCTCTTTGAGAGCAGGGATCTCGTTCTGTTTGCTTTCTATTTACTTCCCAGCAGAGTGTCTGGCACAGAGTAAATGTTTAACGGTATATACATTGCCATCTCGAGTCATAACAAGAAGTCAGTATGATTCCAAACCTACCAATGCACAAGCTCCTAGGAAACTGCCATTCTTTAAAGAAGTTATATGATCTAAGAAAGGGCAACTACACTGGTGAAAAAATTGGAAGCAATATGCTGATTGCAAAAACAACCTTTGAGATCAGGAAATATAAAGGCGTACGATGAAAACCTACAGCAGCATGAAAGATCCAGAAAGAGCAACTTAGGTCTATCTGCTAAAGCTCAGCTTATCAGGCCTGGGGTTTGCCCTTTAAATTTCGAAAGATGGAAATTTTAGAGAAGGAAAGGTAATTTATATCTGGAGCCCAATAATCCCAGAGGTGGCAAAGGCAAATCACCATCCGGCGTAATTTGGATACCCAGGGTTTTATGCCATATCAAGCTCACCATACTGTCCAGATGTTAAAGATAAGGAGACAATCATGTGTATCTACCACTGATTCTGTGAGGATATTTTTCACGAGTTCTTAGTTGGAAGGTGGCATGCCCAACTCAGAACAGCAATTTGTATGAGATGGGTATAGTATTTCAAAAGGAGTCCAAAGTCCAGGTCCTAAATGAGGACTTGATTCCCCAAAATGGTTGGATTTATAAATTATTATGTACACAGGACTCTGCGGGGACACAGACACTTTGTAAATAAATAAAGTTTATCTCACTTCTCTTCTGACTTGCAGGTAGATTTGGAATGAAACAATCTAAAACTTCTTATAATTGGTGATGCAGCATGGATTAGTGGTTAGGGGCATGGACTATGCACACAGATTGCCTGTGTTTGAATCCTTGTTTTATTACTGACTTACTGTTTGACTTCTCTGTGCCTGAATTTCCTCAGCTCTAAAATTGGGATAGTAAGGGAGAATTTACTGATATTTAAGTGACCTAATATTTGTCGAACACTTGGAAAGGTGTCTAGCATATGGTAAGCTCTTAAAGTAAACCAAATGCTACCTAGACCACTCTCCTTGTCCAAAGCACAGGAGACTGTTTGGATGGATCTAACACTGGAGTTGGTTGCTTTTCTTTTGGATATGGTAGGTAACAGACCAGATGTATGCTAAGTAGCAGACAAAGGCCTATTTAGAATTTAAAATGCACAAGGAAAACTTCCGTTAATATAATTAGCATTCTGAGTAGTTCACACAGCACAGGAATTCCTGTCCTTTCCTAGAGAAGCCACAAGAACACACACACACACAAAGAAGGTAGGACTTTTTTTTTTTTTAAGAACTTTGACACAAAACCAAGCCAGTTATATGAAATGTAAAGTGAGGGAGAGAGTCCTAGAAAGTATTAATGTTAAATGTTCTGGGAGTAGCTGGTATGAAGCAACAAGGGTTTTCTGACCATTTATCCTTTGGGACATGGTAAGAGGCTTTATGAATTGTGTGTCTACCAGAAGCAGAGAAGACCAGACCATTATGGTGACATATGGGGGAGGTACTGAGGCTGGGTGCTGTTGGGACTGGAACGGAAATCAGTATGGGCAGAAGAGGAGAGGAAAAAAAATCAGGAAAAGCATATGGAACCAGCTGCAAAATTCCCTTAGAAAGTGAAACTAAGAAACTGAGGGCTACAGTTCAACACTGCGGTTTTCTGAGTAAATATGATTCCCCCTGTGCTGGAAGAGAGAAAATTGGAGGACTGGAAAGAACAAGGTACAGTTCTTGGTGAGAAATGATGTACCAATGAAGGTTATTCTAAGGAACATGTAGTCTGCGAAGGGAGAAACACAGATGCTGAGGTCACTGAAGTAACGGGGGAGGGGAGTTGAGTGGATGGCGCCTTTCAGCAGTTCCATCCCCAGCAGACTTCAGCCCTTGGCCCACGTGGACAAGGGAGTTTGGAGACACCCACAGAACAGCTCAGCAAGTTGCCAGTGGCTGCTTGGAATCCTTGGGCCTGTGGAGGGCAGAGTGCTATGAAGGGAAACTCTCAAGCCCCCTTCCCTCACATTTCAGGGGTTGAGGACATCAGGATTGCTTTGTGTGGCTATATTGAGGAAGGAGGGATGAGAGAAACAGCACTGATTTTTCATTGTTTTATTTCCCCTTCCATTTTGAAATTTTTTTTTTCCTAAGAAAAAACAGTAAAAATAGGAAAATAACCACTTTTGCGGCCCATTTTCAGATCAGGGCTTCCTTTTCCTGTTTTTCCAAAACTGTGATCTACATCTTAAAAAAGGACTCCCGAGAACCTGGTTTCAGCCACTGGCTGTGCAAGTGACAGTAGTCTTGTAGCAGCAGACATGTTGTTTATGGTTATCCAAACCCAACACCTTCCTTAATGAGAAAGGAAGCAATAAAACAGGAATGGTGGACAGGCCAGCTGGGCTAATCAGCCCTGGCAGCAGGCCCACCCTCCAAAAGAAGCTGGAGTCTATTAATTCCAGCATCTCATCTAGTTGGAAATCAAGCTTCCTCAGGACTTCAGAAAGAGCAGTAGCTCTTAAAGCAACCAGAACTGGTCCCCTATGTCACTGGTTAGAAGGAGCTGAATAGCTTCAGGGAGCTTCTTAAACCTTACCCACGCACATAACTTTTCTTGGAGTGCTCCTGCCTTGTCCCGTACTGTATTTAAAGGAAGTCCAGGTGAGAGCTCAGCAGTGTTCCAACTTTCCTTTTCATCCTTCTTGTGTTTTTGACTCTAAGCACCCTATGTTAGAAGAGGAGAGCAAACCATTCTAACTTCTCCTTTCTCACTGCCGCATCCTGAGTTCTGGATCTTAGCATTTCTCCCTTGGTCTTCTTGTAAGTCTATCTTTCTCAAGACTACTCTCTGCATTGCTCCGTTTATTAACTTAAGTTTCTCTCTAGCTTTAGGACCTCCATGGCTCCCTATACCAGGAACAGACCTCAATCATGTGCTCACAGAGAGGTCTGTGTGATTAGCTGGCAGATGTGCTGAGTGACTTGTTTCAGCTAATATGGAAAGCAGTGATTTGGGGAATGACATTTTTTTAAAAAGTAAATTTAAAATTATCACAGTAACATTCTTCTCATTCACTGGAATTATGAAATGTTTCCTTAACTTGGAAAAAAAAAATCTAAGAAGCCAATAAACTACACACAGCCTATATATAGACTATTTAACCCACTAACCCATGGGAGTATGTTAAACATGGAGAAATGGTGGTGAGAGCCACCAATTCATGGGACTTGATGCCAACTGCTTTATTTAACTTGGTGTCTGAGGCCCTTCATAACCACCCCTTAGCTACTTCTTCTCCCTTTTGCTCAAGACCTATGGTTCACCACACAAAACGGACTCACCACCAGTCAACCACCTGATCTTCTTTTAGGTTTTTACTGATCACCTTCTCCCTTACCCACTCCCCACCCATGTTGTCTGAAATTTTTTTTTTTTTAATGACATATCAAATGTTATCTCCTCTGTGAAACTTTCCTTAAAACTTCAGGATATTAATTCTCTCCTCTGTCCTCTGAAGTTTTTTGAACCTGTCTTTATCCTTGACCTTATTACCCAGAGTTGTAATTTTTTTGTTTGCCTATGCCTCCTACACTATAAGCAGCTTAAGAAAGCCACATTTTTTCCTTTTTGCACATCCTATAGAATGCTTGACAGTCACTTTGCTTATTAAATACTTGTTAAATAAGACGACAATGCAATAGTTTGTTAATAAGCGAGAGAGAGAATATTTTACCAATGGAAAGGCTGAGTATCAGAGAAGATAACTAATAACCTCAGAACCATAAGAGCAAACGAAAGTCCTCACAATTCTAGTTCAGGGCTCTGCTTGCTTTCTAATTGAATTTTCCTACTGGAGGAGACCTAGAAACTTCTGGTTCACTAAACTGCCTCCATATTTAATATGCCCTTCTCAGATTAGACAAGCTGGGCTATTCTGGGCTTAGCCATTCTAATACCTCATCACATTCTTCCTGATTTATTTCTTGTCTAATGTACTTCCTGTCAGTTTCATTAATTTTTTTCTGTATAATTTCTTTTTATCATCTCCCTGTTCCGATTGCTGTATTTGCTTATTTTCTTTTGGTATCAGATCAATTTTTAATTTGTGGCTTCTGTTTCTGTGTCATTTTTAGAATTTAAAACTGCATTTTCTGCTCTTGTTATCTCAAACCGCAGACAAGCAATTGAGTGTAATTGCAACAAAACATAAAATTTAAGTAAGAATATACACAAAAAAAGAAAGTCACAGGGGGAGGCAAGGAAATTAGGAGCACATGCAAGAAAATGAGGAAGAAAGTTTCACAGACTCAAAGCAATGACTATGTTCAAGGGTAAGTGCTGGTGGGGGAAGTGACTGGACAACAGCTAATTGCACACAAATCACTTCCTTATTTCTCCAGTCCTACCTATGACTCACCAACCCCTCAGGCTTACAGGACAGTCTACTACTGACAAGTCATAGGTTCCACCAGCCTCAGAAGTAATTTCTTCTC
This sequence comes from Phacochoerus africanus, assembly GCF_016906955.1. Lineage (NCBI taxonomy): Eukaryota > Metazoa > Chordata > Mammalia > Artiodactyla > Suidae > Phacochoerus > Phacochoerus africanus. The sequence continues at coordinate 110,209,368 of NC_062558.1, forward strand.
TCTCAAGACAAATCCTATAATCCCTTCACTTCTATGTGGAAATAGTCAAAGGTCTCCCCTGCGCTTCCCACCCCACCCCGGTGACTGCCTTTTAATCCAGAAGATTTTTGGCCCAACTAGCAATTTGTTCCCAGGGCCATTCCCCTAATATGTCCTTCATATTGTCATTGCCTTCCACACAAGACTTCACAGCATATACTGGCCACACAGCCTGTATACATGAAACATGAATGGAGTCCAGTAAATGAATATGAAAATCACTCCCTGAAAATCCTTGTCCTCTTCTACTCTCTCACATCATGGTAATATTAGATGTTACCTAATATTGTGGCACCCAACTTTCACTCAGCCCTCACTTCTAGAACACCTACCCTAGACTTATCAACTCATTGAGGGGTCAGTTTGAAATTCTTCACTAGGAACATTCGGTATTCTTTAAAAAAAAAAAACCAGATTTCCTAATCTCAGCTGGTCAGCGATATAAATATTACATGGGTTACAAAACTAATGATTTGCAAGCATGGGAGATGCAGAATGGTGTCATAGAGTGTCAGCCTCAGAGTTAGGAGCTCTAATTTTACTACTTAGCAAGTGTGGCCTTGAGCAAACTACTGGTTTCTTCAGTGGGTTGGTAATAAATGATGCACTCAATAAGTGACATTTGTAACCTAAAAGGTAATATAATCACTTTATTTCTGTAAGTTGAAAATGGACTTTTCACATTTGAATGGTTTGAAATCATGTTTTTCTCAATTGCTATCAAAAGAAATCTGCCAGCTGTTTACTCTCTCCCCACCTGTTATTAAATTGATGGTGAATTTTATAACTGTTTATGTTTAAGAATTGAGGAATTATGGTTCATGGAATGACAATGACTGAAATTTTGGAGCTCTTATATGGTAAACATACCTTCCTAGCTGGATTCCCCTACTTATCAGCAGTGTCTTATATATGAAAGATAAGGACCAAAGTGACCCCTAGGTCATAGTCTCCCATTTGCAGAGGCAGAGATAAGTGCAGTCACAGGGGTTCATTTACTGGGAAGCTCATGAAGCTTAAACTTCCAGCTCTCTACTTTCACAGACCACTCCTAATGTCCTGGGAACGACCCTAGTAATGTGTTCATACAGTTAGATGTTTTTCTAAAACATGCAAATTTGTTTTGTTTTCTTTTTCTTGAAGAAGAGGTCCCCACTGTACAAGCTTCCAGCCCCATAAAGCTTAGAATCATCCCTGGATGCCATAAGGTATTAGTGTGGCTCCTCTGCCTCTCTTGAATACTTCCTTCCTTGGCCTGCATTTCCCTTCCCCTCCATCAAAACCTGGTCTTGGGAAGAGAACATCTATTTGATATTAACACCTTAGTGTGACTTAAGCCAGTGTAGTTTACCTCTTCTCGGGTTGTTTACATTCTGCATCCTCTTTGTAATGTAGAATGAAAAATTATTTTTCTAAAGTGAAATATCTGGTATTAGCAAAATGACTGAAATGTTACTTTGAGACACAAAGAGATCTTTCCTTCACTCCAAAACACATACCCAAAGGATACTCTCCCACAATGGCTACTGTAGATATAGCCTATTTATCATTGCCTAAATCAATTTCTATCTATTCAGTAGTACAAAATTAGTAGCAGATTCCTCCACCTGTGAATAGCAGAGCTACCAGATGCAACTGTGCTTAAGACCATGACATTACTTTGTTTCTTTTATGCTTCTTTCACTATTTCACTCTGCTCATTCACCCCCCCCCCCTTCCTAACTGCTTCCTTCTCACACTGATTTAGCACTTGCCAAATTATGGGTACCACAGTAGGCACTGGCAGATGGAAATAAGCATTCAACATTATTGAATGAATGAAACCATCAAACACTATTTTTTTTTCCAGTGGTGATATTATTGTTTTACCCTAGTAAAACATTTTCATTTTTCCAGTTTTCTTTATTGGAGAAGGTTAACATTATCATTGTCTGCATAATCCTTTAATCGTGCATCCAGTTAATCTATGACACTCAAGAGTTAGTGTTATTATTTTACCCTACCCTCTTCTCCTTTGATATACTTTAACATAATAAGTAGAGAAACCAGAAAGTTGGTTGAGAACAAAAGTCTCTTTTTTAATCCATATGATACATCAAAAGGATTGAATATTTGTCTTAACCTACTTCCATGATCCTGGAACTATGCCACTGGAAAAAGTGGCATAATGTTATTTGCATTTACTGAGGTTTCAAAAGAGTTCATCTTTATTAAGTATTATAAACAATCTTAAGCAATGATGATATTGACAAAAGGAAGATCATGGTCATATTATAAACCATATAAACCATTCTTACACCATACACATCTACCACCAGGAGTCCACTGATCACACTGTAAGAAGAACTGCATACATTAGAAGTGCCTATCCTTTGGATATTAGCCTAAATGTCACTTCCTCTGGGAAGATCTTCTCTGATTTCCCTTCTTTTGCAAACTAAGGTAGTTACATCCCACCATCAGCTCCCATTGCACCCTATATGTTCCCTATTACAGGAGTCATCACATCTTATGATCACTGCTTGTTTTGTTAACTCTTTTCCCACTAGACTGTGAGGTCTATGAGGACAATAACTACCACATCAGTCTTGATCACTGTTTTATCCTCAGGGGGCTGGAAGATACTAAAAATGTTATTAACTGTTGATAAATGAAGAGAAGAAAGAAAGGAGCAAAGAAGGATATTTTCAAATATTAGGGAAGCCAGTGTTCAGTTTATGATTCAAAATGCAATAATAAGGACAGTACTTTTGGAAATGTTTCCCTTATGACTGGGATTTCACCAACTTCTTCTCATGCTTATTGAATGGCTAAAAATAATATCAAAAAGTGTTATTTCCTCCTCTGATTCCTCTAGGAGATGAAGATGCAAATCATAGAGTCCAAGTGATTTAAGCCAATGTGGTTCTTCTTGGTTCTTATGTCATTGTTTTGGAGTCAGCCCAGCTATTCACACTATACCATCTGCACTGTATCCTAAACATCTCTCACTTTTCCATCTGACTCTTGCCTGCATCATGAGATTCTCAACTCTTTCCCTTCACTCATCTCCCAAAATATAGATGATTATATTCATTCTAATGGAAGGAATAGTGTGTGGGTCATCCAGAGGAGTGGGTTGTCCAAACATTGTCTCTGGCTTTCAAATGCTTCATGTAGTTTTCATACAACCAGAATTCACTCACTGCTCAGAAAACTGAGACTTCTTCTTTAAGTGGCAGTTCAAATTGGAAACCACAGCTGTTTTTAGCAATTGAGCCACTGCCTTTCAGGTGCCAGAAATATCGCCTATCATATTCTCCAGGGTTCAAAGAAATAGGAAAGAGGAAAAAAGCAAAGAATAAATTAAGGATAAATAAGTAACATGAAGCTTCTCCAGTTACATAAATTATTATTAAAAATAACCAAAATAACTGAAACAATAATAATAGCAATAAGAACCTAGTATTCAATAGCAATTAACAAAACAGGCCCTCATGTGACCTTCCTAATCTACTTAAGAGGGAAGGAGAATAGTACATTGGTCCCTATCTGTTGAATGTTGGTTCTAGCAACCGTTGTGGATATCAAAATCTGCAGATGCTCAAGTGCCTTACACAAAATGGTGTAGGGACTGTGCATAACCTATGCACATCCTTCCATGTACTTTAAGTCATCTCTAGATTACTTATAGTACCTAATACAAGTAAATGCTCTGTAAAATAGTTGAAATACAATATAAATAGTTGCCAGGACATCGCAAATTCAAGTTTTGCTTTTTAGAATCTTCTGGAATTATTTTCTCAAATATTTTTGATCTGTGGTTGGTTGAATCCACAGAGGCAGAACACACGGATGTTGATATGGAGGGCTGACCATGGTTCTTAGCATCCTCATTTTGTGAAGAAACAAATTCAGAAAAGTTAAGTGACCAGCCCAAAGACATACAACCCAAGCCACCAGACTTCAAATCCTACATCCTATCTCTTGTTCAAACATCTTCACCACTGATTTATCTAACCAATCTCATATAAATCTGTTTTGGTGGGGAATCTGCCCTTTTGTCATAACTGTGGACCTAAGTAAAAGTTATTAGGACTTCTCTGAACTTCTCAAAATGGAGAAAAAATATTCCATTGCTAGCTCTTGGATGAGGGTTCTTCCTTCGTCCTTAAAATCTCACTTGGCCCATTTCCAAACTAGTTTTGTGGACTTGCAAGAAAGAAGTTTGACCACTCTACTCCAGTTGGTACCTTGGACTCTAATTCCCCACATCTCCATCCTACTTTCAGGGGACTTCAGGAACAGCCAAAGACACTTTTCAACTGAAAAATCTTGGTGACCTTTCTCTGGTCTCCCAGCCCTGCTCTCCCCAGAGCAGGCCAAAACATAGCATACCTGATCTGGTGCTGTGGTGAGAGACTCTCATCCCGGAGGCCCTAAGAACTAGATCCAGGCTGCTGCTGCCAATACAAGGTCTATCCCATGAATCAAATCTCAAAGTATTTGGGATTCAGCAACACCTCTAGCAGACACCCATTTAAGGCAATTATTTGGCAGATTTGTAAAACAAAGTTGGAGAAAGAAAACCAGTCAGAGAAATAGCTGAATGCGCTACTCAATGAAACAAGGAGGATGGAAGTTTGGCAGATAGTGTTTTCCAAAAATGATTGAAAAAAGCATTTGTGGCCCTATAAGCCCTTTCAAAACCTTACCACGCCCCCATCAAGAGGAATTTATTTCCACTCACCCTGAATCTCTTTGGGTCTTGGTGACTATCTCAATGAATAGACTGTGGTTGAAGTGTACCTTATGACCTCTGAGGGAAGGTAGAAAAGGTGATAAAGTTTCCGCCTGGCTCGCTCTCTCTTGGGCATCTGACATTAGAACCTCGGGAGGAAGCCCAGGCTGTATGAAGAGTTCATATGTAGGTATTCTGGTTATCAGTCCACAAAGGTGCTAGTTGACAACCCATATCAAATAACTACCAGACACAGGAGTAAACCAGCTTTCTGATGATTCCAGCTTTGAGTCACCCCGGCTTTGGGCCTTCTAGCTGGAGCTAATGGGGCAAAGAAAACCTATCCCTATAGGAATTCCTGACACACAGAGTCCATCGTCATAATAAGTGGTTGTTTGAAGCCACTAAGTTTTGGGGTAATTTGTTGCCAACAGCAAGACATAACCAGAACAGGAACCTAGCCCGAGGAGACCTCTGAGCATATTCTATTTGGACTAGCCAAAAGTGAATCCATGCCCACTACTGAGTCTAGTCATCCCCTGCCAGGTACTTTCTGCATAAAGGTCATTTCTCTTGGAGCCTTGATTGCAACTTCCTGCGACTGCACTTGGCTCTCCCCTTCCAAATCCATCAGACTTGTTTTAAAAGGTTTGAATCTTAGCTGTGCATAGGGTTTGCACTCTTCTCCTTAAGTTTCTTTGCCCTTGCCTGGACAAATCAGGAGGGAAGCTTAGCTACTTATTTCAGTCTCTGAAATTCCTTGATGGTAAAAAAAAAATGGTGTAGTGGTACAGTGGTGGAGGGTGACGAGTAGTGGGGAAAAACTCCCAGCATCTTTGTCTTAGTTTTGACCTAGAGCTACCTGTTCTACTTAAAGGATCACATGAGGACAGTTAGAACCTTTATTCTCAGTGCCATGATACAACTGAATAATTTCTCTTCCAAGACAACCCTTTGATTGAGTCATTAGACTCAAAACCAGAAAAGCCAAAAATACAGGGACTTGTTGATCTTGTACACTGTAATAATACAGAAACATAGAATAATACCTTGAACATCATAAGCACTCAAATATCTATTGAGTGAAAGAATGAACAAATGAATGAATTAAATTTCCTTCTCTTTTTAGAGAGTGATACCTAATATTGGACTGGCATAATATGTTTAGAAAACCGTAGTGTTCAACAGGTTGATATTCTACTACACTAGGTAATATGTTTTTCAACCTGCTCAAAATAAGTATTAAACCTTAAAACTGTGAGTTCCTCAATGGAAGGGACCATGTCTTATTCCATTTTGTATCCTCAGCACATGGCACTTTGCCTGGTAGTTGCTAAGAATTCAGTGAATATTAAATACCAAATGAATGTCAAGCAGATTGGTAGAGTATGCCAGATCATTTACTTCTCCCAGGCTTTGCTTATGAGGAGACAGTAACAGATAATGGTCCTGGTCAATGTATCTAATACCCAGAGGGATCAGATTGGGATGTAGAAATCCAGAAGTCCTGAGGGCTCTCAGCCTCTAGAGACTCAAAGGCTATTTGTTAAAATATTGGTATGAATATAAAAAGTGTAAGTCTTCCACTTTAGCAATCAAAAGTGCTTTTCTGAGATTGCTCCAAATCTGATTTTCTTTCACAGCTAATTTTATGAGCAATTCATTTATTTGCCCATTCATTTATTCATGTATCCCATATTAATGGGGGCCTACCTATTGCCATTTTTCTGCAAAGATTTGTTTAATCTCCTCAGGAGACCGTTAAGTGTTCAAAAGGTCCTGATTCCCTGGAAGAGGGCCTGACTAGGCAACTAAAGACGTGATATCACCATTCTTTAAAGGGAGATGGAAATGTAGACATAAGATCCTTGTAATTCAGAATTAACTATTCTAGTGTATTTCAAGATGTGATCTGCATGGGGTGGAATCATTTGACAGATGACTATTAAAAATAGAGATGTCTGGGACCCATTTCAGACATACTAAATCAGAACATCAGAAGTGAGACTGGAAACTTTATGAGTAACCTCTGGTGATTTTGATCATATTCAAGTTTGAGAACTATTGACCACAGATGTCTTGCTAATAGGACCTACAGGTAATTGCTTAATTTAATCTAGCTTCTACCACATCTCTACAAAAATAAGATGTTTCTTCTTCTTCTTTTTTAAATTGTTATTTTTGTCTTTTTGTCTCTTTAGGGCCATACCCATGGCATATGGAGGTTCCCAGGCTAGGGGTCAAATCAGAGCTATAGCCACCGGCCTACACCACAACCACGGCAACACACTATCTGAGCCGTGTCTGCGACCTACCCCACAGCTCACAGCAACACCAGATCCTTAACCCATTGAGTGAGGCCAGGGATTGAACCCACGTCCTCATGGATGCTAGCTGGATTTGTTAACTGCTGAGCCGCGATGGGAACTCCGAGATGTTTCTTCTTACTAAGACATCTAATAATACTGTAATTGTGGCTCAGAATTGTCAATGCCCCAGACCAGAATTCCACTACCAGAATGTAATCATTTTTCCTCAAACTAACCCAAAATAAACTCCTGCAAAAAGAAAGTAAACCTGTTCTTCCCTTAAGAAACTTAGAGTTTAGAAGCCCACTGTTACAAAATATTTATTATTAAAATAGAGAAGCTTTTAACCTTGGATATAGCACGTTCACACCCTTGTCAATGTGAAAAACAATAAATAAAATCATCAGCTGTGAGAGGTAGCTCTTGGCCAGGCATTTCCAGATTGCACTATTTTTCTACCCACAGTGCTGACATCCAGCTGGAACCTTGTGACCTTTTCCTCGCCTTACCGCCAAACTCACTCCTCTTCTTCCCAGGAGACTTCTACTCACTTTCTGAATTTTCCTAATCTGGTCAGAGAGTGTGTCTAACAGGCGAGTTTTCAGGAAGTCCATCACCTTGACCACCCGGCCATCAATGTAGCAACTGCAATAAAAATAAAACAAGAATCAGATAAGATCTAAAGCAGACTACAGATATACTTCTCTAGCCAGAAGTCTGTGTTGCCTGAGGAAACAGCTCAGGGTTCACTTGGGTTCTACATCCTAAAAAGTGTTGAGACCCTGGATACTTTTCAAACAAATAATATGCCTTTGTCCTCTTCATCTTTACCTACCTTCATTTGTGGGCTAATATTGTGACTTTTTTGAACCTCCATTGAAACTGCATCTATTGCTCTATATGAACTCACAGGAAAATGCAACAAAAATTGTGTAATGGAAGAAAGCTTGCTTTGCTTTCCCCTCTAGGGCAAGTAATTTAAAACCCTTCCCATATCATTCCTACTCCCACTCTAAAGTAATAAATGTATGTGAAAGGTTTGAAAGAATACTCAAACATTTTGAAAGGTCTCCACCCCTTTAAATAAGAAAACATCAAGCACAAAAATCTGATTTAGTGCAGTGAGTGGGTCTCAAATATTTCATCTCTAGCTCACTTCTGGGCAATACCTTATAATTGACCTCCTTCCACCTCCAGAATAAATAAATGAATACATAAATAAATCAGCCAGATTAATGTCCAAGTGCCCTTTTCTTATATAGCAACAAGTCTGGCACTCATCAGTGTGGTGGTGTCCCAGGTTTTGTAAGGTAGCTTAAGTGAAACATCAAGTTGTGCTAAAACTATGTCGTTAACTTTTAACCAAAACAGATCAATCCAGCTTTGTGGGGACCCTCCATCTGGACCCCTACTCTGAAGATTACGACCAGGGTTAGGTGATGTTCATTATTTCAAACCTCCCAAGGCCCATCTTTACAAAATTCCAATTAAATCAATTTAATTTAAATAATGCTTATGACTCCTGGGTGCCTTTTCCAAAACCACATGGGTCTCTTTGGCTTATGGATAATGATGGATTATATCATTTTTAGTAAGACACCAACTAATCAGTACATATTCTAGAATTATGTAAAAATTCTTTTAAATGTTAAATTTCCATACCAATATGTGATGTAGTGGAATGCTTAAAATTCTTTCTTAATTGCACTTTCAACCAGGTGCTCTGGTTGAGTGTGGGAGATGAGTTCCTCCATTCATTCTTCCCCTTGGCATCCCTCACCACCTCACACCTTTCCAGAGAACCCAGTGTTTAAATCATTGGTATATTGGAAAGAGTATGGGTTTGGAGGCCAGAGACAACTGAGGTCAAATTCTAAATCGGGTATTTACTACCTATATGATCTTGGGCAAGATGCCTTAACAGCCCGCAGTTTCTTTATTCTTAAAAGAGAAGTAACATATCTACTTCTCAGGATTGACTGGAGAGGAAGCAAACAAACCTAAAATCTGGCACACCGTAGGCATTCAACATACTTAGTTCTTTTCGATTTCTCTAACTTTCAGCTCATAAAAATAGTCATCAATGATAAAGGACTAAGTTATGTGTGTGTATAGAATTCTTAAGGTGAAATTGTGTCAAAGAGTACATGTTTTGAAAATTTTGTGGTTATTTATATTAGGGAATAAAACCAATGATATGATCGTTCACCTCATTCCTGCTACAGATGGTAGACTCAGATTCAATTAACATTTATTATGTACAATACACAGAGCTGGGCATATCCATGTCAGATACCTCACGGCCTCCTCCTATTGGTGATTCACTATTAACACCTCTGATTTTTTAAAAGTTGTGATTAGATAGCATACTATCTGAAAGCTAGGCATATGAAAACACTGCAATGTTAAAATTAACTCCGGAGTTCCCATCATGGCTCAGTGTTAATGAATCCGATTAGGAACCATGAGGTTTTGGGTTTGATCCCTGGCCAGTGTTGCCCTGAGCTGTGGTGTAGGTGGCAGACGCAGCTCAGATCCCGAGTTGCTGTGGCTCTGGTGTAAGCCGGTGGCTATAGCTCTGATTAGACCCCTAGCCTGGGAACCTCCATATGCTGCAGGAGAGGCCCTAGAAAAGGCAAATAAATAAATAAATAAATAAATAAATAAATAAATAAATAAAAAATAACTCATGCAATGTTAATCTAAGATACACTGAAGGACATGAATATATGTTACTGTAATACATGATGACTATGCATACGATAAAAATGCATATAATTAGGGTTCTTTTATGTTTTAATCAAATTTGTAGTTTTTTCTTCTTTCTTTGTTAGCTCTAGTAACTATTTTAAACATCAGAGTTTACAAGTTTTGCTAACAACACATATAGTTTAATACTCATTGAGATAAAAATACCAGATGTACTTTTTCAATACGCAGGATTCCCTGTGAACATGCTTCCTGTCCCATAAAATCTATGGCCAAGGGTTGAGGGGCCTTCATTCTTCCTCTCCTTCCTTTTGTCTCTTTTCTCAAGTACACAAAGCCTTGTTCAGTCCAAGCTTTGCCCCTTACTACCTATATGATACTGGGTTTCCCCTGCTTTAAAACTGGTTAGAAAAGAACCCCAAACCTGTAGTATTTTCATAGTTACTGTACCCATAAAATCAGGAGAAATGGTGGGCACAGAATGTGGCACATAAAAGGTATTCAATAACCAAATCTACCCTAAGGTGGTAGCAACCTAGACTGAAAAGCTATGGAGTGGGGTGAGCAGGGGAACATCTGTCTAGAAAAGGACAGCATGTTCATTCACTGCAGGATTTGGAATGAGGGGAGTATGTAGCAGCAAGAACAGACTGGATTCCCAGTAGATGGGAGTCAGAGGGAGAGCTGGAAAGGGTTGTGATTATGTTGCAAAGATTTGCAGTTTGAAAAAACTTTTAATGATCATGTGGTCTAAAGCATGTAAGCCTATGACAGCATCCCTGAAAAGTGATCATCTAGGACAGGTAACCCACTCATACACTACTAAGTACCATTCCACTGTACTTAGTTCAAATCCAGGGAAGACCTAAAATTGGCTGCCTGTCCACTCAATGGCTATTTTCTTGGACCTAGGAATAGTCCAATTCCTTCTTTATGTGACACGTGGGGGAAGAATTCCAGTAAAAAAGTTTGGCTTAATCTTTTTAGACCCTATTCTTGGCCCCATTTTTAACCTAACAAGCTGGATTCAATCACTTTCAGTTGGTTTCAGGCGATTCCTGTGGGCTATGAATTAGATTGGAGTGGGAGAGCTCCAGGCAGGAAACCAGTGTAACAAGGTTATCTTATCTCAACAGTGCAGGCAAGAAGGAATCTGGGTCTAAGTAAGGGAGGTCATGGAAAAAGTAAAAGCGGAGAGCCTGTGAAGGAAGAATTAATAAAATAAAGCTTCTATAGTGTAAGAAAGACAAGAAGGGTGTAGCCAATGATGATCATGAGCTTATGAGAGAGAATGTCTTAGGGAACATTGGTGCCAAGGATATGCAGGCTAGTCAGACGAGGTTTTAGGTTTGTCAAAGGAGATAAGTGATTCCATTTGAGATATCAAAGACACAAAGAATATCAAAGAGAAAATATACAACAGGGAGTTGGAGATGTGAGAAGTCGGTATAGAGAATAGTTGAGACAAAAAATATTGACCTGGGTGTTTTTTGTTTTTTGTTTTTTTTTGGTTTGTAAGTAATGAATGGAGCCATGACTGTAGATGAGCTCTCTAAGAGAATAAGAGAAAGTTAACAGAAATACCAGACACTCTCTAAAATGCTTCTCAAATATGGCCCCAGGCATTGCCTCTATTTTTGGCCCAGATAAGAGTCCCTTCCTTCCTTACCCTGACCATCACTGTGTCTTTTTAATAACTCTAATCTGAGTCAGATTCATATTTGGATGTCAAAGGAATCCCCATATTATCAAACTATCAAATTATCAAAGTTTCACCCAATTCCTTTCTTTCTTCCTTTCTTTTTTCTTTTTTGTCTTTTTTAGAGCTGCACTTGCAGCATATGGAGGTTGCAAGGATAGGAGTCGAATCGGAGCTGTAGCTGCTGGCCCACACCATAGTCACAGCAGTTCTGGATCTGAACCACATCTGCGACCTACATCACAGCTCACGGCAACACCAGATCCCTAACCCTCTGAGCGAGGCCAGGGATCGAACATGCGTCCTCATGGATACTAGTCAGGTTCGTTAACTGCTGAGCCACGACAGGAACTCCTTAAGTTTCAGCAAATTTCATTTGCAAACATAAACCCACATTTATATTATACTACGGAAATAACTTAGTTCTCCAGAGTTTAGTATTCCTTTTAAGAGAGGGAGTATTTTAACCATAGGTATGAATTGATAAATACCTGAGCCTTTGCTTGGGTACCCCTGAACAGTTAGCTTGCTTCACTTGCCCTTCATAAATGTGAAGCTTCTAAGAAAGCAATTAATGTCCAAAAATCTGTAGTTATTTGAAAAAGTCCTTGTTACAGAGCTTTGATTCTCTGGTAGAAGCTATCTATGATAAAGGGCTCAATATATCATTTAGATTTGGACATGATGGCCTGTGATGACCACTTGGTAAGAGTACATTGTTAAAAATGATAAAAATGGTGATTTCTAACCAAGACTGGGTATAATGAAGTAGGACTGGCTTTCAACTTACTGTCCAGTGAACTCCGCTTTCCTCTAAAGATGATTCTGAGCTACCAACGAGTCCCTCTCTCCCCTCAAGAGTTAGCTTGTTTAGTAATGGCTGCAAAGGCATCAGAACACCAAACAAATCAGAGAGGAAAGGAAGGATCCAGGGAAGGAAAGAGAGAGAAAGGAAATTCGCCAATTAGAGGTACTTTGGCATCTTCCACATAAACCCTGGGAAAGGTTGGTTCCAGAAACACTTAGACTGATACTTTCAGGGAAATCATAGTCATAATCCAAGTTCTCTTGACATTTCAGCATCTCTTAGGATCACATCACAAGTGGCTGCCAGGAGAGCAGAACTAAAAGCGGAAGCCAGGAGAGGCTGTGCAGAAATAACATTTCTGTGAGCTATTACTACAAATGCAGTGAGCTTGAAACCTTTGTGTGTGGACAAATAGCCTGTCTGGCTCAGTATCAGCAACCGTCCTTCCTTCCTCTGCTGGCCTCTAGATTGGCAGGTCATATCAAGGGTACATCTGAGGAGGTGGTACAGATGGCAGAGCACACACATACATATGGTAAGTAAATGGAACAACTCAGTAATGCATTCACCAAATCTCTTGCTTGCCTTAGTTTTAAATTTTATCTCAAATTTAATATCTCATTTATTTCAAACATTGCCCTTTATCTGTTTATTATAAAAGAAACAAGTGCTTGTTATAGATAAATTAGAAAATGCATATCAACAAAATTAAAATACAAAAATATCACTGACAAGCTCAACACCTGGAGAGACCTACAGTTAACACTTGGCCATATAACCTTTCTGACTTTTCCATAGTAAATACACATAATCTTTCCCATAATTTGTTATTCCAGATCCTATTCCACTAGCATATAAAATTAAAGGTGTCCCAGCTGAGATTTCCAAGCCCATAGCACAGAGAAACTGACAGAAATATTAGAGACTCCAGGGGAAATCCTCTTACTCTTATTTTAATTCCATTCTGGTCAGTTAGTGATTCACTGCCAGGCGCAGGTCTCATCTCCTTTCTGTCTCTGCCAGCCAGGTTTTAACTCTGATCCATCTCCCCCCTTTCTCCAGGCCCCTAGATTTAGTCTTTAGGATTGTACTACAATTAGCCACTTATGCCCATTAGCCTCTTAAAACATTTAATGAGGAGAGTTTGTTGGCTCCAGGGGCAGCTGGTTTTGTTTACCTGGCTCTTTGCTTTAAAAGGAAAACCTTTGCCCCTTATTATCTGACCCCTTCTTTTATTTCAGGTAATTGCATTAGTGCTGGCTTCCCAATGCTCAGGAATTTCCGGACCTATTTTGCAGCCTGCTGCTTTCAGGGAGGAGGGGCAGTCTGCTCAGAATTCTAACACCCAGCCTGCCAACTGGGAAGGTAATTCCATAAAACTGGGTCCCCGCCCTGCCCCCCCCAATGGGGGAGAAGCTTGGATAATCATTAGAACAACGCTGTTGACCTATAAAACCTATTCTGACACCTTGAAGCCAAACACTGGAGAGGCTGACTTGAGTCTCTGCAAAGCTTTATAAATTGTATCTGCTCCTCCTCAAAAGGCCTCACTCTGGGTTCCTGTGGGGCACATTCATCTTCACACTTGCCTTTAGGTTTTCTGAGGTGACATTATTCTTGATCTTCTTTGCTTTGGGTCAACCTAGGAAGCAGTGGTAGTACCCACTACTACATTAGGCAGGTAAAGCTTGGATGAAATGAATACTCTTAGGAAAAAAAGATCCTACAAAATATAGATTTTTTTTCTTTGGCTTTTCTTAAACCAGTGCCTATATAATCCATTCAGGAGTCACCCAGCTGACTGAAGGTTGTGGTTCAGGAATTTCAGAGTCTGTACTCTGGAGAAATGTTATCATTGAAAAATTATGAAAGTAAAGGTCAGGGTGGTGGGCAATGCATCAGGCACATAATGGGTACTCAAAAAATACAATTAATGAAAGCATGAGTGCCTGCATAAGCTAACAAGGAGCCAAAAGGGTGACCCTGAGGCTCAAGTATTGTCCCAAGGGTCCTATTTTCTTAAACGTTTCTCTCTCCTAATTCCTTGCATACTTTGGGTCCTAAGCCTCCAGCCCTAATTACTCTCCCCAGTGAACAGAGTGCATGTGGAGAGACACTGTGTCTGGCATGGGCTCAAACAGCTGGCCCTCGATCCTAGCAGTGCTGAGGAGAGATCTATGGGAGCAGGGGAGGAGAGGGATAGGAAAGCCATCCGCAGCTCTGGTAATCAAAGTGGGTTCAGAGTGGGCACCTCCGGGAATCTTCAGAGTAGTAGCAGGTGATGGCACCCAAAGGGTGGGCAAGAGTGGATCCATGTGTTTAGGGTCTGATATGTAAACAGGTTGTTTACATTTCAAAACACAAAATTAAGGACAAAAGTAAATATTTATATAGAATGACAAAATAAATCGCAACCAACTCCCAGAAACTTTTTTAAGTCCCTTTTTTTCCGAGAGCTCTTTAGGCAACTTACCAGAAATGTTTACATAGCAAGGCTCTCCCCTCACCATCTAGAACATCCTAAAATTCTCAGCAACTCCAAGTACTCCTAGGAACCAATGCAAGTGAAGGGCTTGAAGCTCAAGTCGTTAGCTTCATGGTTAACATAATAGTGGGCTATCAATAATAGGAATGACACGGTCTAAGTTCCTGGAATCTAACCACCTATGTGTCGTATTTATTTAAATTCAGTGTTGGTGAATTGGGACCTTATACAGTTACCACATCCTTTCCCTGACCCCTTTGCATATAACTGCCATTGTAGCAGAACAGCACAACTAACTTACCTATAATTAGGTTAGTGTATTATGAACTAGAAGAACATAGAAAAGAGAAAGAGGAAGGGAGGAGCCATCTATGTATTAAGTTCCTTATTATTTGTAGCTATTTTACATATGGTGTCTCATTTAACACTCATGAATACTTCTCATTTTTCAGATTATAAATTGTGGCTCAAAGAGATATAGTAATTAGGAAACCGGAGACTTAAGTTGGTACTAGGTGACAGACACCTAAAACTTCTCCCTCTGCTCTGCCAAGTGTGAGAGCTATACAGACTACTGTGCCGACTTCATTTGTCCTGTAATCAAGTACAATTGCTTTTCAGCTTCCTTTAGTCCTGCCTACTTCAACTAGCCTGACCACTTAAACAACACTGAACTAAATGCAAACTTCTCAAAAAAAAATTACAACAAATAAAAACAAAAGCAAAACAATTATAAAAGCAAAAACCTGGGAAAATAAGTAAAGGAATGAAGGTGGTATAATTTTATCATTTTTCTTGCAAAAATGCTTTTTGAATTATTTTATTATTAATTGTTGTATGAAGAAAAGGGGCTCCAGGGTCAAATAAGTTTAAGAAATGCTGGGTTAAAACCAAGTCAAGTAGTATTTCCTGTTCCAGCCATCATGGAAGAGATCAGAATTACCGTCCAATCATAGATAACTTGAAATCCAACATAAAAATATAAAACAACTGTTTGAAGGAATCAGACAGCAGCCAACTCAAGCTGTGATCCTTGAAAGGGGGGAGGCAATGAGCTGAGCCCCACATTCACCTGGGCTTGCTCCCCTGGATAGGGTGGAGATAATTTACTGACCACCAAAGCTGTGTGCTCCTCTTCCACAGTGCAGAGCTGTTGCCAAGAAGCAGCTGCTCAGCCAGAACCTATTATATCTCTGTCCCTGTCACATGAGGGGTGCCCGTAAGACTAAACAGATCAAAGCAACATGACCAGATGTAATGTGTCACTTTAGGCTAAAGTAGTTGGAGAAGTGTATCACTTTTGAGCAGAAATTAAGAAGACATGTCCTTCCTTATAGTGTCTTTTCTTCATTGCCAGATGAATGGAAGTTTCTCCAAAAGAAACCACAAGATGGAAAAAACCTGGGTCCTAGAATACCACATAGAAGGCCATCCACTAGGTATCTCAGCACTGGATGTGACATTAATGAGAAAAAACTTATATTGTTAGACCACTGAGATTTGGGGGTTTATTTATTAAAGTGTTATATTTCCTAGTGCATAGGTATTCATTACAACAAAACTCCATTATACCAATCAATATTTCTGACCAACAGTTCATAATAAAGAGGTTATTCTTTGAAAGGAACTGGTCCCTGGTATGAAAATACAAAGATTAACCCAGAAAACTCTACTTAATTCTAGTTTGAATTGAATGGGTAATTGTCAACAATGGACTGAATTCTAATACTGCATAAGGACAGCTGAGGACGGGAGAGATTATTCGTATTCTTCTATACTTAGGCGAATTGAATCCAGGGTGACTAAATGACCAGAGAGGACGTGGAATCTAGAATGTTGGAAGGGAGGTCAATTAATAAAGGTCACATATCAGTGAGTGGCAGCCTTTTGACTCTACATCCAGTGTTCTCCATTAGGCTTCTGGTGAAAACTTGAGTTTTCACTCTGAGGGATAGCCATAGTTTGAGGTAGACTTTATTTAGGCATCATCATCGTCAATGAAATTACATGTCCTAACTTGCATGCATCACACAAGAAGGAAAACCAGAGGTTCGACTTTCCCCTGCATGATGTTACTTATTTCTAGATACCCAGTATTCATAACTGTGCGTGTGTGTGTGTGTGCACACTCACACACACATGCACACACACACAAAAACACCAGACTACTTCTCTAGCTACACTCACCAATACCCTGTACATTTTAGTTCCTGCATTGAACTTTTATGCCCAGTAAACTCAATGTCATAGAACTATACCTTCTTAAAGTATACTCACTGTGTAGAATATTGCACCTAGAGAAAACCCAGATAGATGTGTAAATATTGCACCTAGAAAAAATTACATCAATATAATTCTTTCACAATAATTGCCACTTCTTCATTTTAAAAGAAAGCCTGGCTCTCACCATAAAAACCTCAAAAGGAACTGTTTACCATGAATATATGTGTATGTACACACATGCATGTGTGTATATGTGTCCATATGTATTCAAAGAAAGAGATTGAGAGTGAGAGAGAGAGCAATACCATTTACTGGTTAGATTTCAAGGTGGAGGTAAATATAAGTTGATCTTTGAGTTGTATGGTATGTGAATTGAGCTCCTCCCACAAAGAAAACATTCCTAGTAGGATATTTTTTATTTTAGTATTTGCATTTTTGTGTAATTTAGGTATTATTAATATAAACATTTTAAAATGCTATATTTTTTTGATTCATAATTTTATTTTTATTTATTTATTTATTTTGTCTTTTTGCCATTTCTTGGGCCGCTCCCGCGGCATATGGAAGTTCCCAGGCTAGGGGTTGAATTGGAGCTGGAGTCACTGGCCTATGCCAAAGCCACAGCAACGCGGGATCCGAGCCGCGTCTGCGACCTACACCACAGCTCACAGCAACGCTGGAACCTTGACCCACTGAGCAAGGGCAGGGATCGAACCCGCAACCTCATGGTTCCTAGTCGGATTTGTTAACCACTGCGCCACGACGGGAACTCCATTTCTTTTTTTTTTTTTCATAATTTTAAAATATAATAATTCTTTTACAAAAATACACACTCATTTTAAAACTTATTAAACATAACAAAAACTACAAAGAATGTAGTAATTAAAGCAAATCTCAATGTACTACCTTTATCAACATTCAGAGAAAATCATACATACATGACTTTATAAAAATACTTACATCAATAATTTTACAGCAACATTATCACATTGTATATGCTATATTCAAATTTAAAGGTATTTGAATGTAACACAAGAAAAAGAAAAAGAAAAATAAATATTTATAAATATCAGATACTACTTCCTTAAAATGTTTTATATAAAACACTTAAAAAGATGGCATCATGCTTTTGCTTTGACTATGTTCAACTTTAGACAGCATGTATCAATTGCCTATCTCTGTGAAAGATAAGGGTATTATTCCTATTTTTCTACAACACTGACAACCACATCGGCCAGTGTTGTAAGTTTTGCCTTAAACATCAAAAATAATTTAGAAAACTCATGAGCAGAAAAAAAGCCTATTGCAGTTATTGTCTTTTACCTTTTTGTTTGTCTTTCTTCCTATGTGATATTCTGAGTTTCCTTTTTTTTTTTTTTTTTTCCTTTTTAAAAAACTTATTTTAGCCATTCCTTTAGGGAGGTTTTTGTCAACAAATTCTGTTTTCTTTATTGTCTTGTTTTCTTTATTAGTCTTGTCTTTCATTCCCAAAGGATATTTTGGCTGGATATAGACTGCTAGGTAAACAATTCTTTCCTTCAGCCCCTTAAAAGAATGTTGTGCAACTTCCTTCTGGCCTCCATGATTTCTGATGAAACAAAATCTACTGTCATTTGAATTGTTTTTTTTTTACCTATAAGTGAAGTGCCATTTCTCTCACTGGTTTCAAGATTTTCTGGTCTTTAGCTTTTAGTAGCTTGACTATGATTTGTCTCGTTATGGATTGAGTTTATCTGTTTGTGGTTTACTCAGTTTGTTGAATTTATAACTTTAAGTCTTTTGCCAAATTTGGGATGTTTTCAGCCATTATTTCTCCCAGTATGTTTTCAGTCTTACTCTCTTGACATAAACTTTAAATCCTTTCTTTTTGTCTTGCAGATCCTTGAGACTGTTCTTTTTTTTTTTTTTTTCTTTTTGTTTTCTCTGATATTCAGATTGGGTAATTTCTATTATTCTGTCTTTCAAGTTCACTGATTTTTTTTCATCTATCTTTTCCATTTTGCTGTTTAGCCTAGCCACTGAACTTTTTTTTTTTAATTGTTATTTCCCCAATACAATTTTTTTTCTACTGTACAGCATGGTGACCCAGTTACACATACATGTACACATTCTTTTTTATTTCATTTTTTTGTATTTTCATTTCTAAAATTTCAATTTGGTTCTTCATATCATTTATTTCCTTGTTGAAACTTCCTAATTCTTTGCTGAGTCTTTCTATTTTTTATTTGTTTCATGTATTTGTAATTGCTCACTGAATATTTTTATGATTGCTGCTTTAACATCCTCATAATTTGAACATTTCTGTTATCTTAATGTTGGCATCTATTGATTATCTTTTCTCATGCAAGTTGATATTTCTCTGGTTCTTGGCATGACAAGTGATTTTCACATGCTATCTAGTCATTTGGGGTATTGCACTGTAAGAGTCTGAATTTTCTTTAAATATATTGTTTTGGGTGGCTTCCTCTGATACCACTCTGGCAGGGTAAAGAAGGAATACTGCCTCCATACTGCCAAGGATGGGTAGAAGTCCAGGCTCCCCACTGGGCCTTCACTGACACTCATGGATTAGGGAACCTTATTACTGGTGGGTGGATATAGGAGTTCCAGCTCCACCCTAGGCCTCCATTGATATACTATACTACCCTGACTGCAAGGGTAGGAGTGCCTTGTTACTGCTCCCCACATGGCCACCACTGACAAGGGTGGGGGAGTAGCCTCATTACTGCTGGGTAGTGGTAAAAGTCTTGACTCTCCACTAGGTATCTTCTGACAGCATCCTGGGGGGAGTGGAAGAGTCACCTCATTTCTAACTGCTAGGGGTGGGAACTCACCTCTTCATTTGGTCTCCACTAACAATGAGTAGGGATGGTGGGGAGGATCTTTGTTGTAATCTAGCAGGGATGAAAGTCCTTGCACCCCTCACTAGGTCTTTACTGATGACACTCTGGTGGGGGCACTGAGGTACCTTATTACAGCACAGTGAGGGTCAAAGTTTTGGCTCCCTGCTTGGTTTTTGCTGATAGGGGTAGGGGTGGGGATGGAACCACAGTTTTTTCCTGTGGTTGTGTGGTTAGAGTAGAGTGGTTGTTGTTTCTACTTTGCTAGGTTATTCCTTCCTGCTTCTTTAGGGAGATCTGGCTTTTCTTGAGGCACTGTTTGTTTGTATCTGTTGGTGCTTCCAGGTTGCCAGTCTCTCTCTGGAACCAAGTCTGGGATATATGAGGCAAAAAAATCCCCAAACCAGGAAGCTCACCACTGCACTCTTCCCTGGTTCCAGTCTGCCTTCTTCTCTCCAAATTTCAGAATTGTTTCATGTTTGCTTTTATAAATAATGGCTAGGGTTTAGTTGTACTTCATCAGAGGAATGAGAAATAAGGAAAAGTATGTATACTCCATCATTCTTGAAGTTTTTTTTTTATTTTTTTTTTATTTTCCCACTGTACAGCAAGGGGGTCAGGTTATCCTTACATGTATACATTACAATTACATTTTTCCCCCACCCTTTGTTCTGTTGCAACATGAGTATCTAGACAAAGTTCTCAATGCTATTCAGCAGGATCTCCTTGTAAATCTATTCTAAGTTGTGTCTGATAAGCCCAAGCTCCCGATCCCTCCCACTCCCTCCCCCTCTCATGTTTATCTTTAACTGCAATTTCAGCAATTTAAATTGTAATTTTTAATCTTAATATTTAAATGTAGAAAATTGGAGTTCCCATCATGGCGCAGTGGTTAACGAATCCGACTAGGAACCATGAGGTTGCAGGTTTGGTCCCTGCCCTTGCTCAGTGGGTTAAGGATCCGGCATTGCCATGAGCTGTGGTGTAGGTTACAGACGCGGCTCGGATCCTGGGTTTCTGTAGCTCTGGCGTAGGCCGGTGGCTACAGCTCCGATTAGACCCCTAGCCTGGGAACCTCCATATGCCGCGGGAGCGGCCCAAGAAATAGCAAAAAGACAAAAAAAAAATGTAGAAAATTAATTTGCCATTACAACCAATCCTTTTACCAGCATTTCTTTATCATGTCTCTTTCTGCTGTTATTTGGCTTCTTCATCCTCAAGTTGATTTTTCAACAAAGTCTCATGCATAACTAAATATTCCCTAAGTTTCTGTGTGCTTGAAAAATGTTTTCTGCCGCCTCTATATATGCAAAAGAGGTGCATATAATGGATGATGTAAGAAAGAGTCTTCCATAATAAATGAGGGTGCTCAAATGTCAGATTTTCAATTTTAAGTATCTGACTAAATTAAAAGTTATAACCAGAAGATAACTAGTTATGATTGCTTAGGAGAAATGCTTAGATATCACTCTCCCAAAAACAATAAAATTCCCTCCACCATTTTAGCAGAATGATGATTGTATAAAACTACTGAGCTACTGAATGCTTACTATGTGTTATGCATCACATATATTATGTAATTCTCACATAATATTATGAGATAACTAATTTATTCAAATATAGTTATGGAGTGCATACTATATGCCCGCTATACTCCAGATTCTAGGCAGAATCTATTAGTGTTCATGTTTTGCATATGGAGAAACTGAGTCTCAGAGAAGTAAAATACCTTGCTAGTAAATGCAAAGGCCAATATTTGAAGTCAGAGCTGTATGATGTTTAATCATAGCATATACTTACTTTCTAGCTGATAAATATGATAAATCATATCAGTAGCATGAAATAAAATTCAAATTCCTTGGACTGGTACTCAGAATGTAAAATTATATTATTTGTAACTGATTAATGATTTGATTAGATTTATTTAGTTAATAGGAATTTTAATACCATAATTCCAAGGTAAAATTTCACATATCTCTTTCCATAAAGGAATGTTCTCAACATCTTTCTCTTTAAAAAATTTCAGAGTTGAAATTTTCATGGTACCCTAAAATATCCTAGTCTTTTTCTCTTGCAAAGTCAGTTTGGTTACTGAACCCAGAAGGACCTGAGAATCAGGAAAAACATCAGCATGTTGTCATCTTTGTGATTAAGAACAGGTATTTGAACATGAAGACAAAGCAAACTGACTGCTATCATTGGAAAGATTTTTAGGTAGAAGAACAGCCCCCTTTTAAAGAATTATTTCCATTTTAAAGAGCTGATCAATCAGGAGTTAATCAAGACAGAAATCAAAAGCAAATAGGTTCTGTTTATTTTCTTGAGAGACACGATAGTTAGCTTTCTAAATAAAAACAAAAAAGGTAAAATTTCATTTGATATATTCTGTTTACATAATTTGAACAATTATAGTAGAAGGAAGTATTAGTCCTCTCTTGGTATTTGGGCAGGGGGTAGGGTGAGAGGACTGGTACAAGAAACCCCTTCCCCATCTCCTGCCCTGATGAGTATCAAGATCTGTGGATGCTCAGGTCCCTTAAATAAAATGGTGTAGTATCTGCACATAACCATATACTTTATTTTCTTTAATTTTTTTTTCTTTCTCTTTCAGGGCTGTACCCACAGCATATTGAAATTCCCAGGCTAGGGGTCGAATTGGAGCTGCAGCTGCTGGCCTATGCCACAGCCACAGCAATGCCAGATCGAGCCACGTCTGTGACTTACACCACAGCTCACGACAATGCCAGATCCTTAACCCACTGAGCAGAGCCAGGGATCGAACCTGCATCCTCGTGGATACTAGTTGGATTAGTTACCACTGAGCCATAATGGGAACTCCTCTCCCATACTTTAAGTCATTTCTAGGTTATTTATAATACCGAATACAATGCAAATGCTGTGCAAATAGTTGTAAATATGATGTAAATGCTTTGTAAACAACTGCCAGTTGATGGCAATTCACGTATTGCCTTTGGAACTGTCTGGACTTTCTTTTCAAATACTTTCAGTCCATGGTTGAATCCATGCATACAGAACTCAGATATGGAGGGCCAACTGAATAAAGAAAAGAGGAACAGAAAAATAAATAGAGGGAAAGAACAAGCAAGAGCTGAATCCCCCTTTCAGGGGTCTTTTGGTTTCTCCCAAACTCACCCCACTCTCCTTGCCTCTGTTCTTTACTTCTACTCAGCCTAACGAGCCCTACCACTCAACTACCAGCCCCACATACATACTTTCAGACATCTGCTTCTTCCCATGCCTAGGTCCCTAAACCCATTTCTCCTGCTCCTTTAGCACCATACCATCACCTGTTCAATCCAGCCTCCATCAATGAACCACAACAGAGTAGTTTTCAGCACCTCATCCCAAGTCTCCTTCCCATCTAGTCCCTACTCCTAACTTCCTGAATGATCCATCACTTGGACTGGCAAACCAAGCTTCAGCCTGTTTTCTCTTTTTTTAATCCCCCCCCCCTAGCTTGTGCCACCATTCTTAACAAAATTTCAAGATCTGCCTACACAATTGGTCTTGGAGAAGTCTTTACCTGATCAGCCCTCTCCACAAAAAGCCTACTGGATGGTGTCAGGCTAATGTGTCACCTGGAGTCCCTATTCCGGTGGTTCTTAATCCTGTCTGTTTTTGCATTAACTAAGTGAAGATAACAGCTTTTCAAACAAAATTTTCATTTATTAGAGAGTGATCTGGACAAGGGACTAGGAGATCCCTGTTCTGCCAATCATTAGTTTTATGACTTTAAGCAAGTCTCTTAACCTCTTTTATCATCTTATCTATCAAGGTAGTTAGCCTAAATCAAGGATAGCTAATGCCAGTTTTTGCCTCATGTATTTTGATCTCTGATATTAAGTGCATGTTTTGGACTGTTATAAGTTAGAAAATTTACCCATTTATTATTATATAGTGCTCCTCTTGACCACTGATAAATTTCCTCATTCCAAAGTTGGCTTTGTCTGAAATTAATATAGTTGTTCAATCTTTCTTTTGATTTATGTTAGCATGGTACATCCTTCTCCATCCTTTTACCTTTAACCTATCTAAGTCTTCATATTTAAATTGGGTCTATTGTAGATAATATATAGTTGGGTCTTATTTTTGTATCCTCTCTGACAATCTCTGCCTTTTCATTTTTGTATTTGAACTATTCACATTTAAAGTGATAATGGATATAGTTGGTATTAATATTTACTATGTAAGTATTTTCTATTTCACACATTTGGCATTTGTTTTCTTTTTTGCCTCCTTTTTATGTTTCTCTGGTTTTAACTATACATTGTACATAATTAAGTTTTATCTCACTTCTTAGCAAATAATTATACTTCTTTCTAAATTTTTTATAGTTGCCCTAGAGTTTACAATATATGTTTTAAACCAATCTAAATATTCCTTCAAATAATACAATACCACTTCACATGTAGTGTAAGGACATTATCACATATTCTTCTCAGTTCCTCACTCACATCTCTTACAATATTGCTGACATTCTTTTCCTTTATCCATATGATATAATCACCCAATACACTGTTGTTACTATTACTTTAAACAATAGATGTTTTTCATATCAATTAAAAATAAGAAAAATAAAAGATATTATTTTACCTTCATTTATTCTTTCCCCGACACTTTGTTTTTTTCTAACCATTTACAAATGCAAATAGCATTCTGTAAAACTTCGTGGACACACACAACCCCATGATGGGCTGGATTTGGCTTACAAGCCATAGGTTTCCAGTCCCTTATGCTCTAAACAATTAAAATTCTCCACAGCTAGAAAGCTACCAATTATTCTTTTGGATTAAAGTATTATCTGCCATATTTTCTGTCAGAAATGATATACAACCATCATTTGTAGGGTCAACATATATATCACTGGTACCTATCTGTAATGATTTTCACACTTAAGTATATGACTCACTATCATAGGAAGTATGTTAAATGTAGATTCCCTGACTTTGGATGGAGCTTTTGAATCTATATTTTTAATCAGCATCCCAGGTGATACGATTTGTGAATAGATCCAAACTTCGAGAAACACTGGATCACTGGAAGTTATTAGATACTTTGTTTACATAAAACAAACAGAAACTCACCAGGTCCCTAATGACAAAAAGTAAGCACTCAAAATAAGATCAATCAAAAAAGAAAGTGCTGAAACTACAGTAGCCTTCCAGCACTGATTTCCAATAGTTGCTTAAACCCCCAGATCCTTCTATTTCACTCTTCCTACTCTAAATAGCTTCCTTCTCTGTGAACTCTTTTTTTAACTTACTATGCCCACAATGATTTATAGTAATATAGTCATGAATCCAGAAACAATCCAGGCTGTATCACCCACTCTAATTTAAACTGACTTCGTAAAAATGGAATTTGGGCTCCTAAGTAAACACACATGACTGAGTGGATACTAGAAATCCCCCCTCCAAACTTAAAGATGTAGAAATGCTGCACAAATAAAAGAAGGAATATTAGCTAAACCTTCTGAAATGAAGAAAAATATCTAAATAGTAGAAATAAATAGGGATTCAAAATCAGAATGGTAACTGAGTAGAATCAGTAGAAGCTGGTCAAGCATAGGCTTCAAGAATGGGAACTGGCAGCTACAACTTATATCAGAAATTCAGAGGACTGTTCCATACATGAAACAGGACATCTTGTGAAATGCCTATTTGTGTCTTTTACTCTTTTTAAGATCAAATCCCCCATCTTTTCTTATTGACTAGTAGGAATATTTTATATATGCTGGCTGCAAACGTTTTGTTGTATATACATGGCCAATATCTTCTCTCAGTTTATGACTTGCCTTTCCACTTTTTTTGTGTCTTTTTTTTTTTTTTGTCTTTTTGCCATTTTTCTTGGGCCGCTCCAGTGGCATATGGACGCTCCCAGGCTAGGGGTCGAATTGGAGCTGTAGCCGCTGGCCTATGCCAGAGCCACAGCAACTCAGGATCCAAGCCACATCTGGGACCTACACCACAGCTCATGGCAACGCCAGATCCTTAACCCACTGAGCAAGGCCAGGGATCGAACCCACAACCTCATGGTTCCTAGTCGGATTCATTAACCACTGAGCCACCACGGGAATTCCTTTTCTGTCTTTTTTAAAATTTAATAAACAGATATTGTTCATTGAAAAGTTCAACTAATCAAGTTTTTTGAATTAATGATTTTGACGTCCTATTTAAGAAATCTTTGCCTACTTTGATGGCATGAGAATATGTTATGTTTTCTTCTAAAGTTTTGTTTTATCTTTCTGTGATCTCTTTAATTAAAATCTTTAAAATAAATAATTAAAAAAAATCTTTGTTTATGGTATAAAATATGGATCAAACAAAAATTTTAAAGGCAGCCAAAAAAAAAAGATTTTACCTTCAAAAAAGTGACCATATTACTTACATTTGACTTACTTACACAAACTATGGAAGCTAGAGGATAATGAAATGATATTTTTCTAATGGCTAATGTTTTCTTCCTAGCAGTATGACCAAGATCCATCTAGATGTAGCTTTCTTTGTACATATCCTTATTACAATTGGCTGAACTTCTTCTGTAAATGTTTTCAACTAAGCAAAATTGTGTAAAATAAAATCAACCATTTTAAAGTTTACAGCTCAGTGGCATTTAGTACAGTCATAATATTGTGCAGCCATCATTGCTGTCTAGTCTTGAAACATTTTCACCTCAAAAGGAAAACTTAAATCCTTTAAGCAGTAAATCACCATTCCCTTTTCTCTCAGCATCTAGAAACCACTAAACTTTCTGTCTCTATGGACATACTGATTCTGATCATTCCATATAAATGGAACCATTTGATATGTGGTATTTTGTGACTAACTTCTTTCACTTAGCATCATGTTTTCAAAGATTATCCATGTTGTGTCATATATCAGTACTTATTCCATTGAATAGCTATACCACATTTTTTTAAAATACATTCATCCATTCACACACATTTAGACTTCTTCCACATTTTGGTGTTTGTACATAGTGCTGCTACAAACATTCATGGACAAATATTTGTTTTTAAAAATACCTGTTTGCAATTTTTAAAAATACCTGTTTTCAGTTCTTTGGGGTATATTACTCTGAGTGGAATTGCTGAGTCATATGCTAATTTTAAGTTTGACTTTTTAAACTTCAATTTGTGGCATTTCCCTGGTCATTCTGCCTTCAAAAATTGCTTCTGTTGCATTCTCTCCTCTTCTGGTACTCCAATTCTCGGTAAAAACTGACTGCAAATTCCATGTACTCATTTTCACCATTCTTTTTTTTTCCCCCTGTGTTTCATTTTGGATATTTCCTATTAACCCGTCCACAAGTTAATTAATATACATTTTTGCTATATCCTGTCTGTTTTAAACACATCCAGAGAGTTATTAATTCCAGATTTTTTGTACACTTATAGACTATTCATTTGATTTTTGTAAAATAGGTTCCAATTCTTTGTTAAAATTCTCTATTTTTTGCCTTTTACTCATATCTTCCTCTACTTTCCTAAACATACTGATCAGAGTTATTCAAAATTCCTTGTCTGATAAGCCCAAGACCAGAATCATGTGAGTATGCACATGCACCCACATGTGTGTGTGCTTCTCCTCTCTTAACTTCTGGCAACTTAGTTCTATTTTTTGGTATGCTTCATAATTTTTGAGTGGATCTTGGACATTGTGAATGAAAAATTTTAAAGACTATGGATGATTGGCCATTCTCCAAAGATAGTTATGTTTTCTTCTGTAAAGAACAGAGAATACCAGCAGATTACCTTGATCCGATTAGAGTCTGGTTTAAGGCTTTTATAGGTTTGGTCATTTTCAGATTTGCCTTTACTCTTAAGACACTGTCCTTACTTCTAAGGCACAGTCATTACTCTTAGGGTATAAGCCTTGCAGGGTCTCAACTGAAAACCAGAGGAATTTATTAAAGCCCCTACTCTTTGGCAGAGTTTGAGCTCTATCTCTGTTTCTCTATCACTATGTAGCTGATGAAATCTTTGTGTAGCACTCTAGCCTCTCAGCTGCTGTTTTTGCTTCATTTCTAGAGATATTACCACTTGGGCATACAGCTGAGGAGTTGGCCAACAACTTGTGGGACTTTGTATCCATATCCTTGGGCTCCTTCTCTGTGCTTCGCTTTTCTCTGGGATTTTGCCCTTTAACACACAGTCACTTTGGCAGCCCCAAATTTTGACTCTGTCCCCTCAGCCCAGTAAGAATGCTGTTTCTGTTTAAATTCTATTCCTCTAGGCTATCATCTGGAAAACGTCCTTAGGGAAAATCTAATGATAGTGATATGGGGTTCACTTCATAGATTTCCCTTCTTTCAAGGATTCTAGCCCCTTAAGTCTACCTGTGTTGATTATACTCCAGTACCTTTGAAAGGTTATTTTACTATTTGACCACCTTTTAGAGTTGTTTTTGGTGGGAAGGTCAGTCCAATACAAACTATTTCATCACATCCAGACCAGAAGTTTTCTACAAACAGATTTAACAAAATCCTTAAAGAACAAATAATCCCTATATTAAATACATTGTTGCAAAGAGTAAAGAATGAAAACTACTAAATCATTTCATGGTGAAAGTGGAACCCTGAGTCTAAAAGCAGAAAATAATAGTATAAGAAAATAAAATTATAGAATCACTTCCCTTATAAATATGGGAAAAAAAACTTAAAATATTAGCAAATAGAATCCAGCAATGTATTAATAATATTATAGTCTAGCTTGAGTTTACCCTATAAATAGAAAGATCAATGTCAAAAACTATGTCCATGTAATACACTATCTTAACATATTAAAGGAAAAAAATCACGTGATCATTTCAATGGACACAGAAAAGAAGGTGGATAATCTGGACACTTTCCATTACTTAAAAAAATACTAATAAAACAACCCTTTAACAGAGCAGGAACATAAGATCTTTACCTGATAAAGGCTATCTACCAAAACCCAGAGAAAAAATACTTTATGGTGAAAATTAAGTCATTCCCATCCAACTCAAGCACAAACAGGGATGTCTTCCAACACCCTACTGTTTAACAGTGTACTGAAGATCCAACCTAATTCGAAAATTTAGAAAAAGCAAATAACCATCAGAAAGAAAGGAAGACATTTATTATTATTTGCAAATAATATGATGGTCTATAAAAGAGCTAAAAGAAACTACAGAAAAATTTTGAAATCTTGAGAGAAATTTATCATACTAGTTACTTAAAAGATGCACATATGAAATCTACAGTGTTTCTAAATACTAAAAAAACTCATTAGAAAACATATTGAAAATATGACATTCACAACAGTAGCAAACTTGGGGATAAATCTATTCAAATGTTTAGGAATTATATGCAGAAAGTTATAAAATCTGATTTCTAATTTACATCCATAAATAAAGATACACTCCAGATGGAATTAGGTCTACGTTTTTTTTTTTGTCTTTTGTTGTTGTTGTTGTTGTTGCTATTTCTTGGGCCGCTCCCGCGGCATATGGAGGTTCCCAGGCCAGGGGTCTAATCGGAGCTGCAGCTGCCAGCCTACGCCAGAGCCACAGCAACGCGGGATCCGAGCCGCGTCTGCAACCTACACCACAGCTCACGGCAACGCTGGATCCGTTAACCCACTGAGCAAGGGCAGGGACCGAACCCGCAACTTCATGGTTCCTAGTCGGATTCGTTAACCACTGCGCCACGACGGGAACTCCAGGTCTAAGTTTTTTTTAAAAAAAAAAAAAAACTTTTAAAAACTCTAAGAAAAAAAGAGGAGATCTTTATGATCTTATAATGGGAAATGCTTTCAGTTATACTATATAGCAGAGAAAATAAATGAAGTAAATTTATATGTAACAATATACATAGATCTTAAAACATATTAAGCGAATAAAGCAATGTACAGAATATGTAGAGTGTTATTCTATATTTATGAAATTTTATATAATTTTCAATTATGTAATTGATGTAAATGTTTAACATACAATAGATAGTTTAAAGATTCTCAGGGCTTTAGCAAAACTATAAAAATGAATGTAGACTGGAAGTATGCAATCCCAAGTTACACAAGTATCACTGGGAAGTAAAGGGACAAGGCAGGGGAACAGGTAGACCTCAATTTTATATCTACGATATTTCATTTTATATAAAAATATCATAAGCAAAACCTAAAAATATTAATACTTATTAATTATTGTGAGTGCAGATACATGAATATTTTCATACAATTCTTTCTGTGTCCATTTCTGACTTCTTTTAAAACAAGTCAGAAAGAAAGTTCTAAGGATAGTTCATTTGAAACCACCTTCTCACCTCAGGAAAACAGTCAGGAAAGAGTTTCCTCTGAAAAAAATTTCCACACAAAAATTTTAAAAGATAAATAAGCAAAATTAAGGCTAAAAAGAAATAGAAACTTTACAAGGGAAAAGTGGTGGAAAGGAGAGCTGATGAGAGATGCCAAGAGTGTCAGCTTTTTCCTTCCTAGGAGCTAGGTGTGGTCACCTTCATTGAGTACTTGCAAGGCTTTAATGAGCTAAAAACAGGAAAGTTATGAGTCTTTGTTCAATTAAAATTTGGTTGCAGCATCATTAAAACTAAGCTGTTCTGCCTGCTACTAATTTTATTCTTGGCTACTAGAATGGTTATTTATTTATTTGTTTGAATGAAGAGAGGAAGTGCTGCTGGTAGTGCAGCTCAAACTGAAGTACACATGAGAGGAAAATAATGGTCAAGTATTAATGAACAAGAGAGAGCTGATACTGGAGCTTGTTCTCAGCACAATCTTCTCACCATAAATTTATTTTCTCAATTTGACTAATGTTTGAGCACTGAGTTTCACAAATGCCTGGACTTTCTGTTTTCCTTTTTCCAGTTGTGTGCTGGGTGGTATTCTTACTTTAGACTTGCAAGATGCTACATGGTCCTAAGGACTTTCTCATTTACAGATGTAGAAACTGAAACCCAAAGAGGTGAAATCATTAGTTAAAGATTATAAACTAATATCTGAGTTTCCTTCCAATGCTTCTGAAAATACTTCCATGTTTTTTTTCTAAAATTATTATATCCCTATCTAAAAGGCAACATTTAAAAGGCGCCATTGACACCATAGCCTCTCTTGGCCACAGGAAAGACCTTGGCAAAAGGCTGGCTAGTGAGCCCATTTGAACAGGGAAGATAATCTCTGGCATCAGCTGTGTCTCTGGACTTCCGGTTCCCCACAATGTCCCTTACATACTCAGGATAAGGTTCCAGAGCTTGAAGAAGATATGGATCTTTTCTCCTTCTTTTATGAGGGATGGTGGTGCTGTACCAGGAAAAATACTGCTTTACTGTCATGTTAGTGGATGCACCTGGAGCAATTTACTCTCCACAACAAATCTGTCTCTTTCATACATATGGACCCCATTGTGTTTGCCAAATACATTTTCATCTATAATTTCATTTGAGCCTCAAAACCTCCCTGAGACAATTTTCCAGAGGAGGAAGCTGAAACATAAAAAGGGGGTAAGCTCACTTGGCACCACAGGCCAGGACTCAAGAAGTATGCCCACCTTGAATCTTGGCTATTATTCATTCCTTGGCCCCTCCTTATCCTGGCATAGCCTTCCTCCCAGGCTATATTAGACCTGGAAGATACAAAATAACCGGCACTGGTGCTTTTTTGGGACTCACAAGCCTGTTTGAGGGCTGGGAAGTTAGGGAGGCAGAAAAAGGATTATCTTTTTCAAAAAGAATGCATAAAAATAAATAAAGAAAGTCACTGGAGGTAGCATGATAAAGCTTGGACCAATGAAGTCTCAAAGGATTCTGAGCTAGGAGGACAACAACATATATAGTGGTTTCCAAATCCCTGATTCATCAGAATCACCTGAAATTGATTTTTATTTATTTAACTTTTGTTTTTGAGTAGGTAGTGGATTTGCAAGTTTCAAAAATCAAAAGGAAAAGAGAGTATATAATGAAAAACCTCGTTTTCACCTCTGTGTTCTAGTGACCCTATTCTCCTTGGAGGCAAAAAATGTTATTCATGACTTTAAGCATGTATAAGTAAAGCATATATTCCCCCCCCCGCCATACAAACACATTTTTACATAAAAGGTAATATTCTATACACAGTGCTCTTGACTTTCCTTTTTTGCCTAGATAATATATTTTAGAGATTGTAACATATTAGTACACAATGAACCTCCTCTTTTTAAGCTTCATAGTATTCATTTATGTGCAAATAACATGATTTTTATTTAACCAACTCCCTCTTAATAAAGCATTACATTATTTTCAATCTTTTGCTATTACAAAGCTGCAGTAAATAATCTTGTGCAATGGATGTCTAAGAGAACTGGGTTTTCATCTAAACTCTAATACTGTGCAGCCTTGTGGCCTTGGGGAATTCAGTTAGAATTTTGACCTTTTAGAAATGGAAAGAATCTTAATGACCATTTGGTCTAGGATTTTCCTGAAGCATGTTCATGGAACACTAGTTCCAAAGGGTGCACACCCTGAAAATTAGTGGTACACATCAGAGTCTGAGAAGATCACAGTGAAACATTAATTAATTCAGGGTTTCATAAATTTAATTCATAATGGGATCTTTTTTTCAGTCTGTGATAGTTAATTTTATGTGTTCACTTAAAGAGGAATTTTGGATGAGATTAACATTTAAATCAGTGAACTTTGAGTAAAGAGACTGCCCTCCATAATGTGGGTAGGCCTCACCCAACCAGTTGAAGATGTGATAGAACATAAAGACTGGCTCCCTCCCAAGTGAGAGTGAGCAAGAGGCAGTCCAGCAGATGCCTTTAGACTTTATCTACACCATCAGCATTCCTGGATCTTGAACCTGCCAGCCCACATTGCAGACTGGGACTTGCCAGTCTCCATAATCTCATGAGCCAATTCATTACAACAAATCATTTTTTTTTGTCTCTATACATATCCTGTTGGTTCTGTTTCTCTGGAGAACATGATTAATATAGGGACCAATCAACTATTAACATGATGTATAATTAATGTTCCTTAAAATACACTTTGAGAAGAGAGTCTAGTCCAACCTCCTCTTATTTTATAGCTATGAAATCAGAGAGGTTCAAGGTTATATGTTCAGGATCTAACACATGATAGTTCAGTAAATATTATTTGATTTGTTTAAAACAGTGATCTGGCTAGGAAGATAATACAAACTTGTAAAATAAATTTTGAAAGATTTAAAGAATAGTAAAGAAGAACTTGAAGTGACTAAGATACAGTAAAATGAGTTGTCAAAAAATTGCCCATGTTGAATACAGGAGATCAGAGATAGATGAAGGTCACTTAAAATTTATAGAGGAAGTATAATATGAGTCACAAAGAAGAATAGATTCAATGCCAGAGGTGTACGGGTTAGACATCCCAAGAGTGAAAAAAACAGAAGGCAGTTCTGGGCATAATGGGAACAAGTTCACCAAGATTCCTTTAGTTCTCTCATTCGACAATTTATTATTGAGGATCTGTTTTGTACCAAGAACCATTCTAGGTACTGGGGATATAGCAGTAAATAAGACAGATAATGCTCTACTCTCATGGAACCTGCATGCTAGATGGGAAAGAAAAAATAAAAACAAACTAATAAATGTATTAGATTGGGAATAAATGCTATGAAGAAATAAATCAGGAAAAGATATTATATTATAAAAAGTATTTGGCTGGGGTAAGTTGTCCTTTTACCAACTCTAGATGCTCGTTGAAATAGGCTATAGGTGAAAGCAAAGAGATCAGTTAGGAGGCTATTGCAATGAGCTGGGTAAGAAATGAAAACGTTTGAATTTTGATGGTAGTCAAAATGGTTAGAAGTGTTTGGAATCCGGATACATTCTGAAGGTAAAACTAATAGAATGTGTTGATAGACTGTCTGACGGTAGTATAGGGAAAAGAGTTCTTCACAGGAAAAAATCCTGAATTTGGTCTCTTTTGCTCCTATTTGGTCATGTGATACTGACAGCTATATAAGCCCTTTGATTCTTACTTACCCTTAAAATAGGGTCATTAAGTTCTTGCTTGGAGTTGGGGGCCAAGTCAAATGGTCTTATGAAGTGCTTTCAGTTTTAAAATCTATAAATTTTGTTAATCTATGCCTGTAAAGTAGCACCTAACTATCTACTCTTTTGTATTACTCATTCTAGTTTAATGTAAAGAACTACATTGTACATTTCTTGGAGGCTGAGACCTTATCTAATATCCCTACATATCATCCATTGTTTACCAACTGATTGAGAATAACCAGTCCTTAAATAATAAACCTAGGTGAATTATACCCTGCATTCAGTTTGCTAATGGATTTTGTGATTCTACTTTGTCCACTACTTCTGTTACTTTTCTTGTGAATTCTTAAATTTAGTGCTTAAGAACAAACCCAGTTTTAAAGATCAAGAAAGGAAAGGCAAAGAGGAGGGAAATTCCAATTCAATTGTTGCTATTTTGAGGTAGATAGATTAGTTAAGAAAGACTTAGTAAAGGAGTTGAAAGTTTGACGCCAGAGTTCAACTCTAAAAGAGAGGTAAGACTTGGAGGACAGAAAATGGAAAGAAAGGCATTCCAGGAGGAAAAACTAGCACTAGCCTGAAAGTGTATTCTATGGAAAAAGAACCATCACCTCAATTGGAACATGGTACACTCAGGAGTGAGGGAAGGAGAAGAATGGAGGAGGAGAAAGTTGGAATAATAAGTGGCATTTGGATTATGATAAACCCAACATGTTGTTCTAAAATGTTGATATTACCAAGGAGAAAATGAGAAATTATCCTTAGAATGTAATCACCATGACAGCAAATCCTATGCCTATCTTGTTTCCCCTTGTATTTCTAGTGGCCATTACATGCCTGGCACATTGGAGTACCATAAATAGCTACTGAATGAATCACTGTTTTTAAACAGGAGAAGTAGATGTATGTTTTGGAAAAATAACTGGTGATAGCAATGAGAGGGGACTGGGAAGTGAGATAGACAAGAGACAGTGAAATCAGTTAGTTACCTGATTATTGACAATCCAGGTGAGACTAAATAGGCCAGGTATACAGTAGTCTTTACTATAAGCAAGATGACCTTTGTTGAATAGAATTTAGATAACTGAATGGTACTAACAACTATATTTTCTTTCAAATCATTAGCTTGCAGGAACATTTAATACATATTTGTAAAATTAATGTAGGAAGGCATTACTTTGGAGTTGCCATTGTGGCTCAGCAGTAATGAACCCAATTAGTATCCATAAGGATGCAGATTCGAACCCTGGCTCCACTCAGTGGGTTAAGGATCCGATGATGCTGTGGCTGTGGTGTAGGTCAGCATCTGCAGCTCCGATTTGATCCTTAGCCTAGGAACTTCCATATGTCACAAGTGTGGCCCTAAAAAGAAAAAAAAAAGGCATTAATTTTACAGTATCTAATCTGCTTTGCTTACTGAAAGATCAATCAATGTGCAACAATAAAAATACCAAAATTGCTGTAACTGACTAGTTTACTGTGGATAAGAATATTTTCTATAATGTATGCAAAATAATTATTGATTTCCTACAGTGATGACTGGTTTACATAATTTTTAGTTACAAGATGATGTCAAAGTCATAAAATTGTAAAAGGCAAGAAGGCAAAGGGTTGTCTGTGAAAAGTTAAAGACGTGGAGGAATTACTTTACAGTGAAAGAATTTTCAATAAGACTGAGAAGGAGTGATAAACGGGAGTCTCAGTCTAGAAGGAATAAGAACCAAGGAAAAAGGGAATGATAATGTGGAAGAAGACAGGAGATGAGACAGAGGAAATGAATGAGGTCAGGATTGAGAGATATTTAGAAAGGACTCACATGGAACTAAACATTGTTTCATGAAAAAGGATCTTTGTGTGACTGGGGAACAGATGCCGGTGATGCAAACAAACAAACAAACAAACAAACAAACAAAAAACAACCCAAATTAGACAAACCTAGCTTTAAGTCCTGAGCAAATCAGTGAAGTTCTCTGAGCCCTGCCTTCCTCATTGATATACCTCATGGTAAAACAATACCAACTTCCCATGGTCATTGTAAGGATTAAATGAGATGATGTATAGAAGGTAAAAGGCACACAAAAAGTATGTGACACATACAGCTATTAATTCCATCAGGGAGAAGGCAAAGGGCTAGTTCTGTAGTAAAAAGGACTTGGGAAAGGTTAACTTGGGGTAATATAAAGGGAAATTTTAGTATATGACATTTTAGAAGCAAAGCAGAATCATACTGAATCACATTATTCATTTCCTAATCCTTCGTGTCCCTTACTGCACCAGATCAGATAAATATTTGATAATTCTCCCAACAAAGTTAAGCATTCTTTTTAATTTGAGGAGTGTGCACATATTCCATAAATATTTTTAATTACAACAATAATAAAACTCCATTAATGAAGCAAATCTTGTTAGAAACTAATTAAGAAAAATTGGTAGAATCCAAATTGGAAACAGTTTGAATTGACAATTCTGAGTGCATAGTGGTAAGAAACTATCTATCATACAGTAATAAAAGAACATTTTAAATCTTACCCTTCAGCTGTATCTTCATAGCTCTTTTATAATTGCAGGTAACTAGCTAGTTAACTAATTCCAAAGCAAATATATTCATCACTGTATACAATTTTCTTTTCATGTTCAATAATATCTAGTGATTGGTTTGCATGGTTTAGGAAGAATGCCTGTTCTTTAAATTTTTTTTTTACAAAATAAAAAACATATATTTAAACACAATTACATTCACACAGATTATTATATCATGGGTCTTAAGAAATATATTAAGCGACTCCCTTTGGAGAAGTGGAATGGAAAATATGCTGAGACAAATAGGAAATTTATTCTATACTTTATCCCATTTTGTATGGCTTTCATTTTACTATTTAGTATTATCTATTACATTTCAATTTTTCTCTAAAAATTAGCATTATATTAAAATTGTGTGTATTCTGCAACTAAAATTTATAAAGAAGAAAGCCTTATATACCATTAAATATTTTATATAGCATAATAAAAAGAATAACTTAACTGGTAAGAATAACAAAAATAATACACCCTCTGAAAATAAGTAAAATATAAAATGCAAAAGTTGGTTAAAAAACAGTGTAACTATATAAATATGTCCTCACAATTTGTTACATCTCATTGATTCTTCAATAAAGGCATTACACCATTCTAGGTGATGTGATAAACAACACATTATAGACCTTATATTGTACCATGGAGAGAAATGGTTATTAATAATACAATTGTAGATCTATATTATTTAATTGCACAGTTGTATTATTTCATTATAATTATCATAAATGCTTTGATGGAGAGGAAATCAGAATCAGATGTAAGAAGACTTCAGCATTCCAAGAATGATGTCAAGTGACTCCCTTCATGGTGGATTATGCACTTATTTACTATGAGATATATTTCTTCTTCAGAGATTCCTTGTTTGTGTATCAATTGTAGATTTTTGGTTTGCAGTTATTCTGAAGTTTTGATATGAGTCTATATGTATATGAGATTGTTTTAAGTTGTTGTTCTCTTAGCTGCAAGTTCATCTCCAGTGTCCTGCATTTGTACCCACCTCTTCTCATGATTTCTCATTTTGGTGGTATAATTGTGCATGGATGATTTCGTATCTTTACTGTATACATACCTTTACTGGTGAGCCTTGTCATTTGTGGAATTTTTGTTTCCTGTTGCTGTCTTTTCTTTTCTGCCTAGAGAAGTTCCTTTAGTATTTGTTGCAAGGCTAGTTTAGTGTTGCTGAATTCTCTCAGCTTTTGCTTATCTGTGAAGGTTTTGATTTCTCCTTCAAATCTGAACGAGAGCCTTGCTGGGTAGAGTAATCTTGCTTGGAGGTTTTTTCCTTTCATCACGTTAAGTATATGGTGCCACTCCCTTCTGGCCTGCAGAGTTTCTGCTGAAAAATCTGCCGATAACCTTATCGGGGTTCCCTTGTATGTTACTTGTTTCTTTTCCCTGGCTGCTTTCAAGATTTTCTCTTTGTCTTCAATTTTGGTCAGTTTGATTAGTATGTGTCTCGGTGTATTCCTCCTTGGGTTTATTTTACATGGTACTCGTTGTGCTTCCTGGATTTGAGTGAGTGGTTCCTTCCCCATGTTAGGGAAGTTTTCGGCTATTATCTCTTGGAATATGTTTTCTGTCCCCTTCTCTCTCTCCTCTCCTTCTGGCACCCCTATAATATGGATGTTGGAGCGTTTCACGTTGTCCCAGAGTT
Organism: Phacochoerus africanus; assembly: GCF_016906955.1. Lineage (NCBI taxonomy): Eukaryota > Metazoa > Chordata > Mammalia > Artiodactyla > Suidae > Phacochoerus > Phacochoerus africanus. The sequence goes on from NC_062558.1 coordinate 110,247,434, forward strand.
CTCTGAGATTCTCTTCATTTGTTTTCAATCTTTTTTCTCTTTTCTGTTCTGCATCCGTAATTTCCACGCATCTGTCCTCCACCTCGCTTGTTTGTTCTTCTGCCTCCTGTATGCTGCTGTTGGCTGCTTCTAGTGAAGTTTTTATTTCAGTTATTGTATTTTGCATCTCTTCTTGTTTAAGTTTTATACCTTGTATCTCTTTGGTCAGTGTTTCCTGTAAGTTATCCATCTTTGCCTCCAGTTTATTCCCAAGGTCTTGCATCATCTTCAGCATCAACAGTCTAAAGCCTTTTTCCTGGAGGCTGAGAATCTCCTCCTCACTTGGCTCTTTTTCTGGGGTTTTTCCTTTCTCCCTCATCTGAGGCATAGTCCTCTGTCTTTTCATTTTTATAGGTTTTTGGTGTGGTGACCTTTTGACAGGTAAAAGGGTTGTAGCCTCTCTCACTTCTGGTGTCTGCCCGCCTTGCGGCTGAAGTCAGTATGGGGGCTTGCTGAAGGCTTCCTGATGGGAGGGGCTGATGCCTGCCCCCTGGTAGGTGGAGCTGATTCTAATCCCTCTGGTGGGTGGGGCTTAGTCTCTGGATGAGATTAGAGGCAGCTGTGTGCCTCAGGGGTCTTTAGGGAGCCTGTTTACTGAGGGGCGGGGCTGTGATCCCACCAGGATTGTTTGTTTGCCCTGGGGCTTCTCAGCACGGACTGACCGGTGGGGCCAGATTTTCCCAAAATGGCCACCTCCAGAGAAAGGCAGCTGCTGCATATTCCCGAGAGTTTTGCCTTCAATGTCCCTCCCCCACAACAAGCCAGGTTCACCCCTATTTTCCCAGGATGTCCTCCAAGAACTGCAGTCAGGTTTGACCCAGATTCCTCTGGAGACTTTGCTTTGCCCTGGGACCCAGTGCACATGAAAGTGCATGTGTGCCTTTTAAGAATGGGGGTCTCCGTTTCCCCCAGTCCTGTGGAGCTCCTCCACACAAGCCCCAGTGGCCTTCAATGCCTAATGCTCCAGGGGCTCTTTCTCCCAGTGCCAGATCCCCACATGTGAGTGTTTGATGTGGGGCTCAGAACTCTCACTCCTGTAGTTGAGTCTCTCTCTGTGAACCAGTTAGTTTTCAGTCTGTGGAGCTTCCCACCCGGGAGATATGGAGTTGTTTATATCATGAAATCGCCCCTCCTACCTACTGATGTGGCCTCTTCTTTTTCTTCTGGAGTAGGGTATCTTTTTTAAGGTTTCCGGTCCATTTGGGTGGGGATTGCTCAGCTTTTAGTTGTGAATTTTGTTGTTTTTAGGAGAGAAGTTGAGCTCCAGTCCTTCTATTCTGCCATCTTAATCCCATCAAAGTTAAGCATTTTCATGAAAATTTTAAAACAGAAAAAAAAAAGCCTGAATGTGATTATAAGGAATTGGAACTGGTTACATAATTCGTGGGGTCCAGTGCAAAATGAAAATGTAACACCTCTTGTTAAAAAATAATTAAGAATCTCAAGATAATGACAGCAGAGCACCAAACCTAGTGCAAGGCCTTTCTGAGACTGGAGCCCTGTATGACTACACCGGTCATACAGCCATGAAGCTAGCCCTACAAGGAATAAACCATGTTGGTATTCAGATGGTAAAATTCACATCTTAAAGCTCTTAAAAGTACAAGCATGGGGTCTTTGGCAATGAGTATTCTAGGAACATGTCAATTAACCGTGAAGGTTTTCAGGTCTTGAGATACATGGCATAGAGGAGTTTGTCATAGTGCCATCAGCTCTGAAATGCTACTCAATGGCCAATTGATATTAGAAGGGTCAGCACTAGCTGTTTTCCTGCCTCCTTGATTTTTTATAAATTACCACTTAAGGACAGAAAATAACTCACTGATTTTATTTTAAAAAATCCTTCCATGGAGTTCCCGTCATGGCACAATGGTTAACGAATCAGACTAGGAACCATGAGGTTGCAGGTTCGGTCCCTGGCCTTGCTCAGTGGGTTAAAGGATCCAGTGTTGCCATGAGCTGTGGTGTGGGTTACAGATGCAGCTTGGATCCCGCGTTGCTGTGGCTCTGGTGTAGGCCAGCGGCTACAGCTCTGATTGGACCCTTAGCCTGGGAACTCCATATGCCACGAGAGCAGCCCTAGAAAAGGCAAAAAAAAAAAGACAATAAATAAATAAATAAATAATAAAATTAAAAAATTAAAAATTCCTTCCAGGAGATGTAGAAAAGAAGAAAACTTTTATTCTAAACTACCTGAGGTGGGTACGTTTCCAACTAATTTTGAGGTGGCAATTTCTTCCCAAATCTAACATCTCCTAATGTGTATAATAAAGATGGGCCCAGCCCCAAGAAAACTGGTCACTTTTAAGGGATAAGTTTGTTTTCAGCACTCCCAGTTTCTATCTTCCTTTAATTGTGCTCCTAGTGAGTGTTGAAAAATAGAAAAGCATCTTCTTAAAGAAAAAGCATCATAAATGGTCATTTTCCTATCTTTTTTGTTGTTGTTGTTGCTTCCTGTTGCTCTTATCTTCTTCTACTTTACCTCCTTATATACTTATATCTAATGTAAATATAACACCTGATTACAAAGTGTCACATTGTGCCACCACAACATGGATTAGACAGTTGACCAACCTTGTTTCCAATCTATTTACAGATGCTTAGTCAATTCTTTGGCCTGCATAAAAGAGTAGCATTAGCATCATTATTACAGAAATGTTTGACAATTATTTGTCTTTTTTCTATTAACTATAGTATTGTGTCTAGAACTAAACTGGAACCTGGAGATGACTCTACTTGAGCATAGAAACAACTGCAAAGAGATAGATCTGCCAGGGAATGAACTCAGAGGCACGTGGAGGACTGGCAGTTTCAACCAATAAGCCACACAATGGGACTGAACAGAAAGAGCACAAAGCCTATCACATAGCAGATACTCAATAGATATGTGCCAGCTGAGTAAAGACATGAAGGAAGATATGAGATTCTATAAATAGATTCTAGGAAAGGCTCTGCTATTAACTAAGTATATTAATTGATTATTATATTATAATAAAGATAAATTGATCAAATTATTTAATCTTTCTCAATCTCTTTTTAATCAATTATGAAGTAGAATAATAATATTGTTTTGACCAAAATCACAGTTCCAGAAACAATACTTTTAGTTAAGTTTGCTATAATTTTTATTAAAAAACAATATGTTTGGCAAAATTTTTGAAAACTTAAAAAGTATTGTATTTAAGGTTGTTCTTTTCCAGAGCACCTGAAAACCCTCCTGCTATATTACACTATGGCTCTGAAACTTTTTGTATTTTATCCTCAGGGGATATAATATAAACATATATATTGTGACATATAATAAGCTTGAATTGTTTCCCCACAGCATCGTTAAGCATGTTCTTAAGGAAATTTCACATGTGTTTTATGTGTTTTATGGTATGATCAGGTAAGCTACCTGAAAAGCAGCCTTGTAATCATTGTTCCACTTTCTCCAATTGAAACAGATTCAGTTTTAACGTTTATTGACTATTTCTCGTTTGTGTCTGATATGAGTTGAACCACATAAAACTGCCTTTCTTGTCTGTCAAAAATAGTTGAATAACGGCAGTTTCACATGGTTCAGTCTTACGCTTTAACACGTTATCTCATTTCTTTGGTACAATTATTCTATGAGATAGATGATATTATCTTCATTTTATGGATGAAGAAATCAAGGCTCAGCAAATTAAACTGACTTGCCTAAGGGCCTGCAACTTGTCAATGGCAGATTACAGATAGAAAATCTCTGGATTCCAAGTACAATGATATTTCTTCCATACTACAAAACAACACAGAAATTAAAAAGACAGTGTTTAGTAATAACAAGAGGGCAGGAGCTGGGAAGACTGAATGAACTGAGAAGCTCTAAGAGGCTTCAAAGAAGTTGAGCTGTAGGGAAGTGAAGTAAAATGACAATTACCTACAAAAATATATAGTTTCCTTCCTTCTGGAGACATGAGAATTGTGGCTTCACTTATGTATGAGCCTCGGGCAGAGAGCACGGAAGCAAGCAATAGCTGCCATGTGATTTGGGGGTTCCCAGGAGGCAGTAAATGATCATAATCCAAGTAAATGGAAGTAAAGAGAGCACTGAATGGAGAGGAGAAAGAGCAATGAGACTATTGAAGAGCCAGAGGATTTTGTCCATCTGCTACACTCACACACAGTGCAGCTCTTGGAAACCTGAAGTTGACACAGAAGCAAGAGAGCAGAAAGCAACTGTTAATTATAGATTCTGTAAAATGATGTCATGCCAGAATAATCAGCAGCTTTTTGCAATCTGTCCACTAAATGTCTGATGTATGGGTTGTACGTTATTTTCTGTTAATTAAAATTCTTAGTACAATTGTAGTAAAAATGCTTGTCCTAACAGATGTTTCCAGAAGTTTGGACAGGAATATATGCCAACCCACAATGTTTCATGAATCTATAAGGGAGGATTTCATATAAACTGTATGGATCATAATATTATACAAGCATTTCACTGCCTCTTTTTCTCTCCTACCCAAACTCTGGCAAACATCGGTCCAGTCTTCAGACATTCTTATGTGTCTTTTCTCTGTCATCTCCATTTCTCTGTACAGTGATTTAATGAGCACTAATCATACACAAAAAATCAAGTAAAGCAATGGAGGGGAGACTAAAAGATTTCTTCTGGTACCCATAAACCCTTTCTGTCTCTTGTTATACAAGAAAAAAATTAATTTACATTAAGACTCTTGGGTCTTTATGTGAGCCACTTCAAAGGCATTTTAAGAGAGGACTTGGGGGCATGGGAGGTAGTAGTATGGTGTGAGGGCAGGAGGAAAGCTGCCTAAACCTAGTTCTTAACCCAGGGTCTTTGGATTCCTTTAGGTTCTTGGATAGGTTTCAGGGGATCCATAAAAACCTTGAAAACACGTGTAAAATTGTACATGCATGTGTATATTTTTTCATATACCCATACGTTTTTTGAAAAATATCAATAGTTTTCATTGGAATTGTAAAAGAAAATGGAGTTCCCCTCATGGCACAGTGGAAACAAATCCAACCAGAAACCATGTGGCTGTGGGTTCGATCCCTGGCCTCTCTCAGTGGATTAAGAATCCAGCATTGCCATGAGCTGTGATGCAGGTCGCAGATGTGGCTCAGATCTGATGTGGCTGGGGCTGTGGAGTAGGTCAGCAGCTATAGCTCCTTGGGCCCCTAGCCTGGGAATTTTCATATGCCAAGGTGCAGCCTTAATAACCAAAAAAAAAAAAAAGAAAAGAAAAGAAAAGAAAATGAATTATAAAAGAATTGATCTTAAGAGTGCCTTAAGGAGTTCCCATCATGGCGCAGTGGTTAATGAATCTGACTAGGAACCATGAGGTTGCGGGTTCGGTCCCTGGCCTTGCTCAGTGGGTTAAGGATCTGGCGTTGCTGTGAGCTGTGGTGTAGGTTGCAGACGTGGCTCGGATCCCGTGTTGCTGTGCCTGTGGTGTAGGCCAGTGGCTATGGCTCCGATTCTACCCCTAGCCTGGGAATCTCCATATGCTGTGGAAGCGGCCCTACAAAAAGGCAAAAAGACGAAAAAAAAAAAATGCCTTAAACCCCAAAAAGTAGCACTGGAGATTTGGCTCCTGTGGTAAGTGGATGGGGATCTGGGAAATTTCTTAAGAACTGGAGGTCTTTCTGGGAATTTTGAGTCCCATCAGCCCATATTCTGCCAACTCACTAGGTTGGTTTTCTCAACAATAGAAGAGTGCTCCTGTTGGTGACACTACTGATTTTGCCCTCTCTGGAACAGAGAGGAACTTTATGCTCTCCTTATGGCAAAACTCAGTTCTTCATGAAATAAAAACCTCCCTCATGCCACAAGGAAATCACCATCCTTTCATGCAGGGCATGCCAAATATTCAATAAGGCAGAGCATTTTCCAAACCCAGCTAGCCAACTTCCTCTTTGCTCCTCTCCCAGTCTGTTAGGCTAATCTGAAATTTACAAAATTACCCACATAGAACAGGAAATACAAACATTAAAGTGCTCATAATGCTTGGTCACATTTTTCATGTGATTCATATTGAAGCATCTTATGTAAAAGTTGGAAAATCATTGAAAAAATTATACAACTTACACAACTGTAAATTAATTTTTTCAAACGATAGAAAATTTGAATTCTTTGACTTCTACAGGTCAAGTTTAAGAATTTTAACTGAAGTGTTTGTTGGTGGTGGTTCTTCTGATACTCTTAACTTTGTTTCCCTTTATTTGTATGAAATGAAGTGGGAAGAGAGAAAAAAAAGAAGGAAAAATGACAGGAAACAGCTATCCACCTCCGCACTAAAATACCAGCAGAAAACCACAGTTACGCTGCCATCTAACAACAATATATTCTGTTTAGGAAACTCCCTGATCCCAGAAACAGCCATGTAACTCTAGACAATAATGAAATTACATTACATCCTGCACATGCTCAAAACCATCCTCCCTAGCTTTTAACGACATATTTTTTTTCTCTTTGCTTTTTTGAACTCTCTGAGATTTCATTCCTTAGAAAGAAGCCTAAGTCTAACTTTCAGAGAATATGGTGATGGTGTTGATAGTGGGCATTGGCCTAGTAATATAAGTTTATCAGAACCTTCAGTTTCAGCAGCCATAAATTTGGGAGCTGAAATAAGAATGCTTGACCATTTCTTATCAGAAAGGAGAAAGCAGCCAATTTTCTTAAGGAGAACAAATATCTGTCAGGGTAATTGATTCATGCACAGCACTCAGCCCTTTCTCATGTGACAGTAGCTGGGCTCACTCTCAATTTGTCATCAAGAGACCAGTCATTTCTAAACTTCTTAGGAGGAAAGATATAAACAACTCCAAAAGTCACACAAGTGCATTCAATGTTACTTTGCAAACCTTCAAATGGTGAGTGTCTCTTGCTTAATTTTTCCAAGGAAAAGGTAAATACTAAATAATAGTAATAACCATAACTTTTGTGCTAAGGTCAAGTTTGCAAAGTGTTGCTCACAAAGAGATCACCTGAAAGAAGAAAATGAAATTTGGAGATAACGTTGAATATATGCATGATTTTCACAGATACCATTGGGTATTGTTTACCCCTGGAAATCAGAGTTCTGATGGTGGTAAATAGAACAATGATTCTATGAAATCCTGGGATCCAGTCACCTGTGAGGTTGCCATGTTCTGTAATCCTAGAATCCAAACTCCCAAATGAATATAATCAACACTCCATGTAATCTGAGGAACACAATCAAACAGACGTGCTCACTGCACAAAGCAAGGCTGAAAGTCAAATATCCACACTGAGATAATACAGCTCTCAAAAGGATCAAATGACACCAGAGACAAATGTATCAAGTTGTTGTGGCAACTGATCCAAAGTGTGGTCCAGCTGTTCCCAGTCTGTTTTCTCAACATCAGAGGCGATTCACTCAAGGCAAACCATATAAATACCTCTGTGCTCATAAAAAAAAGACATTCCCTGACTCACGTGCCAGACTGTTCATCTCCTCAGGCCATGGTCCACCCTTCTCCATTTGCTCTTGTCTTCTGCTCATCATTTGGGGAAAATCCTGCCAACAACTACACTTGGGTTCCCTAATTCAACAGAAGGGCAGGTTACCTCAGAGGAGCTGGGGAGCATGTGACTAATCTACCCACAGCCACACACAAACCCAATTATCATTTTCTTAGGCCTGCTTCTTTGGAGCGGCTGTTTACATTCAGACTGGTCAAGTGCTTTCAAAGTAGGTTCAAAGAGAAACTGACCTATTTCTTTCCTCTATAAAGTACATTATGAAGTATACCTATTAAAAAAAACTCTTGAGGGAAATAATGCAGTGGAGAATTTGGAGTGAACCTACCTCAGTTAAATCCTGGATCACTACTTACTTGCCGTATTTAGATAAGTTACCTGCTCTCTCAGAAGCTTACTTTCCTTATCTGAGAAAGATGGTGTTAATGATATTTGTCCTGTCAGGGCAATACTTATCAGACTTTCATGTGCATGTAAAATACCTGGAGACCTTATTAGAATGCAGATTCTGGAGTTCCCGTCGTGGCGCAGTGGTTAACGAATCCGACTAGGAACCATGAGGTTGCGGGTTTGGTCCCTGCCCTTGCTCAGTGGGTTAACGATCCGGCATTGCCGTGAGCTGTGGTGTAGGTTGCAGATGCGGCTCGGATCCCGCGTTGCTGTGGCTCTGGCGTAGGCCTGTGGCTACAGCTCCGATTCGACCCCTAGCCTGGGAACCTCCATATGCCACGGGAGCGGCCCAAGAAATAGCAACAACAACAACAAAAAAGACAAAAAGCCAAAAAAAAAGAATGCAGATTCTGGGGTTTTTTTTGTTTGTTTTTTTGTCTTTTTTAGGGCCACACCCTGTGGCATAATGAATTTCCCAGGCTAGGGGTTGAATTGGGACTGTAGTTGCCATCCTATGCCACAGTCACAGCAACACCAGATCTGAGCCACGTCTGTGACCTACACCACAGCTCAGGGCAACACTGGATCCTTAACCTTCACTGGATCCTTGAACTCGCGTCCTCACGGATACTAGTCAGGTTCGTTACTGCTGAGCCATGACAGGGACTCCAGAATGCAGATTCTGACTCAATAACCGGTGTGATGTGAGACCCAAGAGTGCATTTCTAACAACACCCAGGGGGTGCTAGTGCTGCTGATCTGGACCACGGTTTAAATAGCAAGGTAGTCAAGTCTTTTAAGGATTTAATTTTATATAAAGCAGCTACAACAGCATCTGGCAGATGGAAGGCTTTCAGTTAATGCTCTTCTCTTCTATTTTCATCTTCCCTACCACACACGATATATTACATAGAACACTATGTGTAACAGAGCTCTGATTCCTCTGAGGATTTACAGTTTGAGACAGCCAAAATCAATTCTATTTTATAATACAAAATATCATATTCCTTTCTTCTAAAAAGAAAAGAGACATGGAAAGGAAAAATTGTTAGATTCGCTGGAAATGTTAGAAAGACCTCCCTAGAAAATGGTTGTGCTTTTGATCATAGTAACCTTTCAGGTAATAATCACTTATTGATAAAGTAGCTGAACACATGGCAACTGTGGTCACAGCTCTCATTCAGCTTCAAAAAGGTTTTTAAATTTTTTTAATTTTTATTTATTTATTTTTGCTTTTTAGGGCCTCACCCTGCGGCATATGGAGGTTCCCAGGCTAGGGGTCGAAATAGAGCTACAGCTGCCGGCCTATGCCACAGCCACGGCAATGCCAGACCCGAGCTGCATCTGCGACCTACACCACAGCTCAAGGCAACGCCGGATCCTTAACCCACTGAGCCAGGCCAGGGATCAAATGTGCAACCTCATGGTTCCTGGTTGGATACATTTCTGCTGTGCCACAGCGGGAACTCCCAAAAGGCTTTTTAATATAACATAGTTTACACCTTTTTCATGATTCTTGCCAAGGAAGGAAATTATTCAGAGGTCATAAATATTTTTTTTTCATCTCAAAGTAATATGTATAAAAGTGAAGGATATGTAGGGAGGAAAACAGCAATTTCAAAAAGGCACCATTCCATTCATGTGCTATGTGGATCACTCTGAAAGAGTCTAAAACATACTGAACATTTAGAAATGTGACTTCCTGGAGTGTGGCACAGTGGTTTAAGAATCAAACTGCAGCAGCGTGGGTGGCTATGGAGGTGTGGCTTTGATCCCTGGCCCTGTGAGTGGGTTAAAGGATCTGGTGTTGCTGTAGCTGCAAGGTAGGTCAGAGACATGGCTTGGATTCAATCCCTGGCCTGGATACAATCCCTGGCCCAGAGGCCATGGGTGCAGCCATAAAATTAAAAAAAAATGAAAGAACGAAATGTGACTTGCATAAAAATGATAAAAATAATCATAAACAGCTTTCTAAATACTCATGATTGTAAAGACTAAGCTTTACATGCATCATTTTATTCATTCTCGCAATTCTAGGTGGGAACTAATATGACACCTAAGACCCACTCCTATCTTAGAGCCTTTGATTTAGTTGTTCCTCTGCCTGGAACATCCTTCCTCAGGGTTATGAGCTTAGCTAACTCCTCAACTCTTTTACATCTTTGCTCAAAAATCTCGCCTTCTCAAAGATCACTCTAATACTGCAGTCTTCCCTCCTCCCTCCAGTAGTTCCTTTGTTCCAACTTTTGGCTTTCTAATATACCATATGATTTGCTTGTTATATTTAGTGTTTATTGTCTATCTTCCTATCTCCTCCCGACCAACCCTCACTTCCTTGCCAGAATGTAAGCTCCATAAGGATAGAGATTTTTGACTGTTTTGTTTACTGATCTATATACCAAGAACCTAAAAAAGTGCCATAAATATTTTTTTAATGAATACTTATTTTACAGATGCAAAAACTGATACAGTGCAATTAAATGATTTGGAGAAGATAAGTAGCATTAGAGCCAGCATTCAAAACCAGACAGTTTGACTCCAAACTAGTGCAACACTTGTTAGCAGAAGAATAAAGAAAGTGTGGGCCAAGAACTTGTAAGTCTAAGCTGGCACCCAGACCCTTTGATTTCCCATGCAGTTACAGGATGGATAGATAGAACCAACCAGCACCTCTCCGTAGTGAGCTCCAGGGTGACTGAGGCAAGGACAGTTGGGATCTGGCACAAAGAAAGAGGGGTGATCTTAGAATGTCAAGCCTAGTAAGTCTCTAAAATCAGTCCATTTAACATCCATACATTTAGCAGATACCCTTGATATAAGGTCTATAATGTGCATGGGAAGCTTTAATGAAAGGCAGATGCTATTAGCTATGTGCAAGGCTCTGGACCAGCATTTCTCAAACTATCCTTCCTTGGGCAGAGGAGACACCTGTGGGAACCTGGAGATGACAGATCTAGCCTTCTTTGGGGCTTTGTGTATATGTGTACCCTCTGAAATGGGAAGGGAGTAGCTCACTCTCTATTGACCAAGTCAACAGTAGACACTTGAGACAGTGTCCCTGGAAGTGACTGAAGGTTACAAGGCACTATTAGTGAAGACTATTCAGAATTGGGCTGAGAGGAAAGCTATAAGCACCCCTTGGGCTGGTGATAAGGTGCCTAGCACCTGGGTCACAAGCATTATGCTTAATTTACAAAAGAAGGCACTGAGGCTCAATGAGGTGCAGAGCCACTTGCCCAAGGTCACACAGACAGTAGGGACTAAGGACCTGAACACAGTCTGTTTTACAACAAGTCCCATGCTCTGGATCTCTTCTGTAAAGAATTTAGCACAGAGGCTGACATCAGAAGATGATCAGTTAAATAAAATATACGCTTATAGTGTGTGTGTGTATAATCGTCACTTTCTTTTTTGTTATTATTATTTTAAAATTATAATTATATTATTTTAATATTTTTATTATTTTTTTATTTAAGTATAGTTCATTTACAATGTCGAGTTAGTTTCAGGTGTACGGCAAAGTGACGCAGTTATATGTAATACATACCTATTTTTTCAGATTCTTTTCCTTTAGAGGTTATTACAAAGTATTGAACATAGTTCTCTGTGCTATACAGTAGGTTCTTATTAGATACCTGTTTTATGTATAGTAGCATATATACGTTAATCCCAAACTCTTAATTTACCCTGCCCCTTTTTCCCCTATGGTAACCATAAATTTGTTTTCTATGTCTGTAGATCTATTTCTGTTTTGTATACACATTCATTTGTATCAATTTTTTAGATTCCACATATAAGCGATATCACATGATATTTGAGCTCTTTGAGTCGTCAACTCTCTTTTAGAAATTTCTTTTCTCTTTCTTTTTCTCTAATTTTTTACAGCCAAGTTTAATATGTCATTTATGGCTCCCTTCCCTCCTTATCTTTTCCTTTTTAAACCCTCTGCAGCAGATACCTGCCTAGTCATAGCTCTCACTGGGGCCCACAAGGTTTTTTTCCTATTGTCATCCTTACTCCCTCCACCAGGAGGACCTCTCCCTTTCTACCTTCTCTTCTAAAAGAATAGGCATGGCTTATGGAAATGATCACTAGAGGGATAAACTCTTTGCTAACTAGAAGCGCACTAAGTTCCCCAGGAGTAAGGATCTTATTTTTTCCTCCTTAGTCTATCTTTAACATCTAGCCCAATGCCTAATACAATAGGTACTCAATAAATATCTCCTAAATGAATTAATAAAATATAACAGGGTTACCCTACAGAACCATGCTATTTCCTCCATAAGCAAAAACCTGAAGCATCTATCAGTGCAATGACAATGGTCAGTAAGAGAATATGTGCTAAACATTTGTATATTCTATAGTGAGACACTTCCATAAACAGAGAGATTAGGAAGGATCCCAGAAAGACAGAAGGGGAAGGAAGAAGGGAACTCAGTTTTGTAAGGGCTCAATATACAGTATGTACTGTGCAAAGTGCTTTTCCCATATTATCTCATTTTGTCTTCACCACAGTCTTGTGAAGAAGATATTAGCCCTACTTTATGATGGGAAAATGGAGCTCTGAAGGATTTACTCTATTCACAAGGCCACAAACCTACTGAGGGTCAGAGGGATTCTGCCCAGGCCTATTTGACTTCAAAGCCCTTGTTCTTTCTACCAAACCATAAAGCAAAAATTTATAGGTTCTTCACTTTCAAAATAGTATTTTAAGCCTTCTGCAGCAGATATCTGCAAGTAAGTTTCACATTAAGTTTTTTTCCAATTTTTTCCTAAATGAAGTCCACATTTTGTTAACACTCTCTTCTCTAAAACTGAGTATCTATATGATGGATTCCTTCAGCTTTCTCTCTCAAGCAGAATCTTTGCTTAATAAGTCATTGTAATGTCCCATTACCCTGGAGTTGTTAATGAATTTCCAACAGATGCTATTCTCAGAGTCATTTTGCTCACATTTACTTATATTGTGGGCAAATCCATAGTTGCTCTTGCAATGACTTTTTAAAAATGTTCACTTTTTTGCCTTTAAATATAGCTGAAAATATAAGTTATAAAATTGATCTCTCAAAGTTGATCTATTTAAGCTTACAGCTTAAGTAGTATATTCACCACATTTTGCTTTTCTGCAATAGCAGAAGTGAGGAATGATGTCCATAAGTGCAAACTAAGACCAAAGGGAGAAAAGTGCTGACTTTTATATAAGAGAAAAACTTAATGAAAATTAGAGGACCTAAAGCTCTTACCCTGACTACAAGGGGCAGGGATTTTCTAAAGGCTAATTCCCAGGAAAATTTTTCTTATATCTTTTCTCCCATTCACATGTCAGAGAGAAGCTATTAAAGAAAGGCTTATGCCAAAAAATTCAGTGATGAATGTATTCTTAGAAATCTGGCAACCATCTTCCATGATTGTGGTTCTCAAGCTTTAGATCATATCAGAATCACCTGGAGGGTGTGTTAGACCACAGATTGTTGAGTCCTGATTTGGTGGGCATGGGATGAGACTTGAGAATTTGCATTTTTAGCTTGCTCCCAGGTGATGTTGTTGCTACTGGTGGTGGTCCAAAAGCTGTATGTTGAGTGTGCTCTGGAGTTTAAGTGCCCAGAGACTACTGATGCTAAGTCAGAAGGCTCCAGGGTAGTACTTCTCAATCCTTACTAAATACCAGAATCAGCTAAAGAACTTCTTCAAATTACTGGTCTGGGCTGCACAGCCATAGGTTTTTATTCTGTTGGTCTCTGGTGAGGCCCAGACATTTAAGAACACCTGGGTTTGACTAACATGAGAAATATTAATGATGATTTCATTTTTTAAATTAAATTTTTAAATTTCATCTTATTAAAAATAATCCAAGAGGAACAAAAAAGCAGTTAGCAGATAGCAGGATTTCAGGCTAAATATGGTGGTTTAAAAACAGGTATTTATAAGCTCCCTCCCAAAACCCCACTAAAACAATAGTAATGGGACACACACACACACACACACACACACACACAGGCATACCTAGAAAGTCTAATAAGAGAATAGGAAGGAAAACACCATAATAAAAATGTTGATCTTAGAGGACAGAAGGAAGAGTGATAATGGACTTAGCTTACCATAGGAGGTGGAATTCTACACCTGTGAATTCTTTAGGGAAACCTAAAAGAAGGCTGCTTCTTGATGTGGAACCCCAGAAAGCCTCAGGAGATGGAAGCACCAGGTACCTTTGAGAATGTAGGAGATGGAGGGCTGAAACAACAGAACTAAGAAAAAACTAGACCCTCAGATGCCTACCCTTGCTCTGCATCAGTGGTTATTAGAGTTTGGTCCAGGGACTCCTGGGAGTCCCCAAGATCCTTGGAGTCCACGAGATCAAAGCTATCTTCATAATAACACTAAGACAATTATTTGTCATATTCACTCTCATTTTTCTCATAAGTGTACAGTTGGGTTTTCCAGTTTATATAACATGTGACAATGTCATTGCTCAGACAACTAATGGAATGTATGCTTGTATATTCTTGTTTTCTAGACTTTTTCAAAGGTATGGTTTTGAGTATAAATATGCATGCTTTCAAAGGTTAACTCAGTTTGTTATAAATACTTGAACTGTGTTCTTAAATGCTAGTTTGTATTATACCTCCTATGATGTGTGTAACCTTATAATCATCCAATACGTTATTTCTTTTTTTTTTTTTTTTGTCTTTTTGCCATTTCTTTGGGCCGCTCCTGTGGCATATGGAGGTTCCCAGGCTAGGGGTAGAATCGGAGCTGTAGCTGCCAGCCTATACCAGAGCCACAGCAACGCAGGATCCGAGCCGCGTCTGCAACCTACAGCACAGCTCACGGCAACGCCAGATCGTTAACCCACTGAGCAAGTGCAGGGATCAAACCTGCAACCTCATGGTTCCTAGTCAGATTCCTTAACCACTGTGCCACGACAGGAACTCCAAGTTATTTTGAAATTCTAATGTTTTTCTTATGCCTCCATGAAAGTAAGAACATTTTGTTATCTTCTTTTGCAATAACACTTTAAAATTATTTTGAAGACTTTCTAAGTTTGAAATCTAGAAAAATCTTCAAAATAATTTTAAATTTAGAAAAGCATCTTAAAGGGTAGGTATGTCATACTGTATCAGTTTGAAAGGTGACAAAGTAATTGAGAGACTGATAGAGGCTTGTACATTTGACATTGTTGAACTCATGCTGGATGGAGTCAGTAAAAGTAAGAGAAATCACCCTAAGGCTATTTCTCAACAATACAACAATGGTTTCTGGGTTTTTTTTTTTTTTTTTTTGCTTCTTTAGGGCCGCACTCACGACCTACACCGCAGCCACAGCAACGCAGGATCCAAGCTGCATTTGCAACCTACACCACAGCTCAGAGCAACACTAGATCCTTAACCCACTGAGCGAGGCCAGGGATTGAACCCGCATCCTCATGGATCTTAGTTGGGTTTGTAAACCACTGAGCCACAAAGGGAATTCCTGTAACTTGTTAATTAAAGATTTAGCTGCAAAAATGAAGACAAAGTTAATATCTCATGGTATTAACAACTGGATAAATCTACAGATATAGCTTTTTTCATGTATCCATCCATTACCAATACTAACTAGTCATTAATAAAGATCTTCTTTTACGTGTATTGGCACTAAACACAAATGCTTGGCACTAAATACAAATAGTGATGAAATATATAAAGTGTAAATAATTTATATGGCTCTCATGGTTTGCACTGGAAAAACAATTTGACCTTTGGACTGATGGTACAAAAGTAACAATGGGCAAAAGAGCTGGCAGCTTAACACAAATCAAGGCAGAAACATGAACCTGCTGGTGATCATCATCATCATATACTTACAATAAAACAAAAAATTAGTTTCACCTTAATAATTCCCTTTATAAGGTATTAAAATTATAAATTTTATTAAATTTTAACCTCCAAGTACACATTTTTAAAACATTCCATATGACTAAATGAGAGCTATATATAAAAGATTTCATCTCCAGGCAAAGTATGATAGTGGTTGTCTCAGGATGAACACCTATATGATTGTTTGACTTGAAAACTGAATGGCCATTTTTTTCATAAAAAAAAATTTTACTTGAAAGGGTGACTGACAGACAAATTATGGTTTTCAGACTTGGGTATCTGGAAGACATTTTTCTCAAATATAAGTTTGTCACTTCAAGGAAAACAACGGATAAGCTTGTTGCTGATTATAAACTGTGAACTACTAAGCAAAAATTAAAATTTTAGAATATTTCTATCTGCCACCATGAGCTTGTGACCTTCCCAAATGTAAAGGCTTCTCTGATTAGGTTAGGAGTGATACTAATAATGTGCTTTTTTGATGTTTCATAATAAAATGTGTTAACATTTGGAAGATCTGTGTAACACACAACTCAATAAGACAATATTTTCCAAATGATCAATGCATGATGTTAAAATCATGCATGAGTAAAAGATATATTCAAAATGCAAAATCAATTGAATATAATGCATCAGAATATTAAAAGTTCATTGACACGGCTTCAGAGTCCACACTGCAACTAACTTTTAAGAAACTATCATTTGTTGTACTTCAGTGTAGTATCTGAGAAGAATTACCACAATAATCTGAAAAAGGCTATTAAAATACTCTCTTTTTTAGCTCCATATCTCTGTAAGGGCAACTTTTCTTCCTGTTCTTAAAGCAAAACAACATATTGTCATACAACATAGAAGATATAAGAATCCAAATGGCCTTCCTGCAGTGGCACAGTGGATTAAGAATCTGACTGCAGTGGCTCAGATCACTGGGAAGGCATGGGTTTGATTCCTGACCCATAAAATGGGTTAAAGGACCTGGTGTTGCTGCAGCTGCTGCTCCCATTCATCCCTGGCCTAGGAACTTCCATATGCTGCAGCTGTGGCCATAAAAAAAGAAAAAAGAATGTGTGTATATATATATATATATATATATATCTGAGTCACTTTGCCATACAGCAGAAATGGACAGAACATTATAACTCAACTATAATAAAAATTTTTTTAAATTTAAAATTCCACGTATCTTCAATTAAGCTAGGTATTAACGAGCTTTTCAAGAATATAAAATAATGCCATTCTTCTCAGTAACTTTTTTGCATTTTTTGGAAAACATAGTTATTTTATAAAAATTCACTGTGGTAAAATTTAATGAATTTATTATTTTAAAATAAGAATTTAAAATTTTCTGTTTTAATTCTAATACAGTGATTATCTACAAACATAACCCACTGCCCTACATAGTTGAGAAACTGCCCCATTTCCAAGAAAGCAGAGCACTGGAAGTTGAGCTAGAATCAGGGCCACCAAACACAGTTGAGGTTGGGGCAACCATACTACAAACAAGAGGATTAAGCAAAAGGCTATATAGTAAACAATGAGATATCCAGCTCCTTTTTTAGATTTAAGGATGCTAGCAGATTCATACTTCCAAGTTGGCAGAAGAAAGAATTCTGCTCTGGAAAAACTAAATTGTGTAAGAGAAAAGACCAACAGATATGGACAGTTAGGAGTTCCCTTATGTAATAACTCAGGCAGATCACCCTACATAGACTTTTTACTCATTGAGAAGAAATGTCCAGTTAGCATTTCATGCCTCTCATAAATAGGAATACAGATCTAAGGACTAAGCACTTGACATTAGATGAAAAATTTTAATATGAAAGAAAAAAAAGGAATGGTGGAGGAAGGAAGAACACAGAGAAAAAATGCTCAGTGCAGAAAAGAAAGAGAGAGAGAGAAAGAAAAGAAATAAAGGGAAAGAAGGGTGGGAAGGAGGAAGGAAGGAAAAAAAGGGAGGGGGAGGAAGGAAAAAGGGAAGGAAAAAGGAGGGAAGGAGAGAGGGAGCAAAAAGAAAAAAGAAACAAAATAAACAAATAAAACTGATATATTCAGAGAGGAAAAAAAAGATATTGCATCTAGAAACAAAGAAAAAAGTTTTAAGAAACCATAAAAAGAAACTTTTGAGGAATAAAAATAGCATTTGGAAATCAGATATATGATAACTGAAATGAAAATTTCAACAGAAAATTTAGATGATTGAGGAGATTTATCAGAAAACAAACAAACAAAAAATGGAGAGGAAAATATATATTAATTAGATTATCTTTTGAGGAGTTTTGATATCTGACTAGTGGATGCACTAGAGAAGGAGAGAGAGAGAGAGTACAAAAAAATAAAAGAAGAAAATTGGCAGAGAAAGAAATTCAGAAAATTTCCCTAAACTAAGGGCATAAATTTCAGATTGAGAAGGTCCATCACATACCTAGAAAACAGGCTACAAAGAGAGTCACACAAAAGATCACTGAGGACAAAAAGAACATCTTAAAAGCACTAAGAGAGGGAAAAAAACAGGGCAAACAAAAGGACTGGAAATTAAAAAGGCAACAGATTTCTCAATACTTACAAGGAAAGCTAGAATAAAATGTAGCCAAAGCATCAAAATCCAAGGGAAATCTCTATGCATCCAAAATATAAATCAAACTCTAATACAAGGTCTCAACATGTTTACTTCCCATTTATCTTTTCTCAGGAAGTTCTTGGAAATAAATGTTCCACCAAAATGAGGGAGTAAACCTCAAAAAAAGGCATGGATCCAACAAATAAGAGTCAAAAGGAATCCCTAGGATGATGGTGAAGGGAGATCCCAGGACAACAGCTGTGCAGGAAACACGGAGATCAACTAGTCCAGATGGGACCAGAGGACAGACTGCTCCAGGAGAACATCTCCAAGGACAAGATGAAACTGATGGCTACCTGGGGTGTTTGCACAGAGAGAGATTTACCCCTCTGGTACAGAGTTTAGGGATGACTTAGAGAAAGGTCAATAGGAAACTAGGAAAATGAAAAAAAGAGTTATTAACTGCAGGGGAAAAAAAAGTTGTGGAAGAAAGAAATGTAATCACTGCACACACATTCTCTTCTGCGAGTCATATTTACTAGTAATAAAAATGTGAGCACTGAATTCTGATTTAACCAATACTTAAGATACAAAATATTAGTGGATGGGGAAAGGCATATTTCAGTGTATAAGAAGTTAGGGAGGTGTGAGAGCTAAATTCTCTCTTCCATAGTTGGAAATTAGCAAGTAACATTTGAATGGGAAAAATTCTAAAAAATAGCATCAGACTGTTTTTTAGAAATATGGAAACAGGAGTTGGCCTAGTGGTTAAGGACCTGATATAACTGCTGTGGCTTGGTTCGATCCCTCACCCAGAAACTTCTGCATGCCTCAGGTGTGGCCAAAAAATAAAATAAAGAAAAAATATGGAAACAAATATCAGAAGTAGCTAAAATTGTGTTGATTGCTTCTGTTGAGGGGGAATTGGGCATGGGAAGGGTGGAGCTGGGTACTCATGTTTTCTATTATAAACAAAAATGCAATATATGCTTATTACAGAAGAAATGGAAACTACAGAAAAGTAAAAATGAGCATAAAAGCACCCCTATAATCCCTATATCTAAAGATTAACACTATTATTAACCTATTATATCAGTGCCTTTTCTTTGAGTTTATGTACATTTTTATATTATTGAGGTATGATTGTATATTTTATATTTTACTCTATTCACTTAAAAGCACTTTCCCAATTATTATATTTTTCATAAATATTTTCACTATATATTATTTAACAATATACAATATTTATTTAGGTACAATAATTTAGATTTTTCCCCAGTATTTTATTATGAGAAATTTCAAACAGAAACAGGTAGAAAGGACTGTATAGTAAAAAATATATATTTACCACCTAAGTTCTAAATTAACATTTTATTATATTTGCTCCATCACACACTTTTCAATCTATGTATCCCTCTATCCATCCATTGATCCATTTTATGTTTTGAGGCATTTCAAAGTAAGCTGCAGAATTTGGTACACTTCATCCTAAACATTTCATCAGTAAATCATTAACTGTAGTATCTTTTTTGGCTATCTTAAGTAAATTCTACATACAATGATATGCACAAAACTTAAGTTATCATTTGGAATTTTGACAAATGCATATGTACTCCACGTAACCCCAAATCCTTATCAAAATAGAGGAACATTACAATTACCCTAGAAAATTCTCTTGTGCCTTTCCTTCTTGATCAGTGCCTCTACACCCACTGAGGCAATTTCAAAATCTATTCCAGAAGATCATATAATTAGAATAACACAAATGTGCTATTTTATATAAGGCTTTTTTTTTTTTTTGGACTTAGCATAATGATTTTGAGACTCATCCATGTTGTGGAGTGTATCATTAGTTTGTTTTTTTGATCTTGCTGAGTATCCTTTGACTCAGCAGGTTAAGAACCTGACTAGTGTCCATGAGAATGGGAATTTGATCCCTGGCCTCGCTCAGTGGCTTAAGGATCCAGCATTGCTGCAAGCTGCAGCATAGGTTGCAGATGCGGCTCAGATCTGGCTTTGCTGTGGCTGTGGGGTAGGCCACAGTCATAAAAAGAATGAAAATTTTCCATCTGTAGCAATATGGATGGACATAGAGATTATCATATTAAGTGAAATAAGTCAGAGAGAACGATAAATACCATACAATACCACTTACACGTGGACTCTAAAATATGATGCAAATGAACTTTTATAGAACACAAACAGACTCACAGACATAAAAAACAAACTTAGGGTTACTAAAGGGGAAAGGGAGGGGGTAAACTAGGAGTACAGGATTAACAAATACACATAACTATATATAAAATAGGTAAGCAACAGAAATTTACTGTAGAGCACAGGGAACTATACTCATATAATAATCTATAATGAAAAATAATCTGAAGTATATATATTATATATATAAATTATATATGCATATATATACATATAAGACTGAATCACTTTGCTGTACACCTGAAACTAACACAATATTTCAAATCAACTACACTTCAATTTTAAAAAATACTCTGCTGCATGGTTTCAATCCTTTCAATTTTTTGAGATTTATTTTACAGTTGAGCATATGTGGTCTATCTTTGTGAATGTTCCATGAACACTGGAAAAGAATGTTTGTTCTACTTCAATCTACAAATGTCAATTAGGTCAAGCTGATTGATAGTGTTCTCTAAATCTTCTATATCCTTCCTGTTTTTATTTTAATCTAGTTGTCCTATTAATTACTGAAAGAGATGGTTTAAAATCTCCAACTGTGATAGTAGATTTGTCTGTTTCCCCTCTTTTTTTCTGTTAGTTTTTTGTGTATTCTGAATCTCTGTTATTAGGTATTGTTTTAGTTTTCTATTGCTTCTCTAAACAATGATAACAAACAGTGGCTTAAAACAACCCACATCTATTATCTTACATTTATTGAGGTTAAAAATTTACATGGATATCACTGGATTAAAACCAAAGTGTTGGGAGGGCTGTCTTCAAGGGAAGAATTAATTTCCCTAACTTTTCAAGCTTCTAGCAGCTGCCCACATTCCTTTGTTCATGACCCCCTCCTTCCATCTTCTACTATAACAATAGAGGGTCAAGTCCTTCTCACGTCACATCCATCATATCACATCACTCTGACTTCCTCTTCTGTGGTTAAATCTTCCTATACCTCCTCTTTTCTGATTCCCTCTTGGAATCTAATGGTTACATTGGGTCCATCTGGATAATCCATAATAACCTCCCAACTTCAGATCAGCAACCTTAGTTCTATCTGCAACCTTACTTCCAGGAATACAGTTGGAACCCCTGCTTTTCACGGTCTTTTTAGAATAAATATAGTACAACTTCACATTGGAAAAACTTGCAATGTAAAACTCCACTTACAGCCTACTCCCTTCATCATCTTTGTGGTATTACTGTCATATATTTTTACATCTATATATGTTCTAAACCCCATAATACAATGTTATATTTTTGTATGAGTCAGGTTTTTTTTAAAAAAAGAAATTAAGAAAAAAACGTATTTATCTATAAACTTATAATTTCTAAAGCATTTTGTTATTTTTTGGTATCTAACTTTCCTTCTGATGTTACTTCTGTCTGAAGAACTTTTTTATTATTTCTAATAGCACAGGTCTGCTGGCTTTCTCTTATCAAAAACATCTTTATTTCACTTTTATTTTAAAATAATATTTTTCTAGATAATGAATTCTGGCTTGACTTTTTTATTTAGCTTCTTAAAGATGCAGTTCCACTGTCTTCTGTCCTCTATTGTTTCTGATGTCAAGCTGGCCATCATTTGTGTCCTTGTTCTCTATATAAAGTGTCATTTTTGTCTGAATACTTTGAAAATTTTCTCCATATTTTTTTTTCTCAATGGTTTAAATATTATGCCTAGGTTTGATTCTCCTTGTACTTATCCTTCTTAGGGTTTCCCTACCTTCTTGATTCTGTAAGTTAATATTTTTCATCAAATTTGAGAGAAGTTCAGCTTTGGTTTCTTCAAAAAATTTTCTGCTCCATTCTCTCTCTCTTGTCCTCTGGATTCTAATTACGTGGATGTTACTTGATATTGGCAGTGAGGTTGTTGAACCTTTGATAATTTTATTCCCAATATTTTTCTCTGCTATTTAATTGTTTAATTTCAAATTATCTGTATGCAAATTCACTCTTTCTTCTACAGTTCCCAATCTTTTAGTAAGCCCATTCAGTGAGTCTTTCATTTTATATATTTTTTAAGAATTTCATCTGGTGTATATACTGCTGATATTTCCCTATGTACTCACTCAATATGGACATTTCCCCTTAATTACTTGAATATATTTGCAACAGCTCCTTTAAAATCCTTGTTAGCTAATTCTATTATCTAGGTCATTTCAGGGTTTCTAGTTATTGCTCATTCTCTTGCCATGGGCCAAATTTTTTTCTATTTCTTTCAGTATCTAGAAATTTTTAAATTGTATACTGGAAAGTGTGGATGCTGTATAGACAGAAGTGTGTTGGTTTTGGGACTAGCAGGCAGTTGGATGAATGGTTGATCGTCTTGCTCTTATGGCAGCTGCAGTTTATACTTTGTTGGGGTGAGTCTGTTCTGGTTATACATTAGACTAATTAAGGCAAATCCTTAGTTCTGGGATATAGACTTTACTCCTGAGGCATAACTCTTTTATTTTTCACTAGAAAGCACAAGGTGCTTATCAAGGCTCTCTAACTTTGTGAGATTCAAATTCTAATCTCTGTTCTTCACATGACAGACGGCAGCTGAAATCTCTGTTCAACTTTTTCAGGTTTTCAGCTGTTGTTTTCTACCAGACTCCTTGGAATCGCCCTTAAATATGCACATTTCAGGGATCAGGCAAAGATTTGATAGGAAGTTTATGTGCATATTTGGCATTTTGTCCCATAGGTCCTTCTTTCTGAGATTTCCACCTTCTGACTGCTTTTTCCAACACTCAAACCAATACGACTATATATTTCTTTTAAGTTTAAAGCCATCTCAGAGTGTGTGGATTCTTAAGTAAGTAACCATGGATCTAACCAGCACCATTCAGTTGTTTCAGGGATTGAATAACTTCCTCTTTTTTGCTGCCTTTTGATCACTCATGTGTGTGTGATTTATTGTCCAGACTTATCACTGACATCTGATATAAGCTGCTCTTCCATATCTATAGTTGGAACTTCATATAACTCTGGGTTTTCTGCATGGGTTGGTGGGCAATGCCAATCACCAAGTCATGTATCTTGGTCCTGAAAATCCAAGAGCATGAAAGTCCAATCAAAATAGTCTGACTATATAGATTTATTTATGACTTCAGACTCAGAGTTCTGGTTGTTCAAGCTGCAAGCTCAATACCCCAGTATTTAACTGGTTCTTTTGGCTACCTACAGTTAGATGTATGTTGACAAGTTCTATGCACCTTTTTTTTTCTGATAATGACTCTTGACTTCCTCTATGTTATTAAGAAATTTTCACCTTAACATTTCTCAGGATTAGAAAAACATGGCACTTGGCTTTAATTTGTACTGAGTCCTCCTGGCCAGGATTTCTTGGAATTGTTCCATGACTATCCCAAGACTTTACTGAAAACCATGGCTGTGAAGAATAAATGGTAGATTCCAGGTGCTACTTGTTGTCCCCAAATGAGTGCTGACTCTTGAGCCAAAAGAAACACAACTCCTTGCCTGTTTTGGGGGTATTTTTAGAGTAGTTACAAACATATGATATTTACCTTGAGAAACGGCCAATATTTTTAAAGTAAAGAATAAACAACTTGTATTTACAAAGATGTTATTTCTCCTTTATTAAAAAAATACTGTGCTCAACTTCATTGCACTTGTACTATGGAGAATGCTTGAATAAGGGAGAACTTTCTCTGATCTCTCCTTGTCGGCCATGATAATTGAACAAGTCTTACATTTTTACTTACTGATTTTTGTACGCCGATCTCATTATTTCTCTCTATAAACATTATAAATTCTTGTCTTTAGTCTTAATACTACATTATCCAGATAACTTTTTGTGAAGACACTGAAGAGGATTTGAATTCCCCCATTATAATTTAATATTTTCAGTAAAGGATCACTGTCTTATTACCAAAGCAGTAACAGTTAAGAGAAGTCTCTGGAGTGAGAAAGACCCAACTTCAAGTTCAAAATCTGCCACTTTCTGTGTGATCTTCAACTTCCTCTTAGTTGTAGAAAAATAGAGATAAAAACAGTCCTGACCTCATTTGGTTGTTCTGAGGATCAGATATGGTAATGTGCACAAAATTTCCTGCTGCATAGTTATTATTATCATTGTTCCTATTTTTCCCCACAGTAAATGCCAAATTAACAACTGCCTAAATAAGAACTTGTTGAACTGAGTAGATGCTATAATGTTAAAAGAGAAAACACGCTCAAGTTACAAAAACTAGTATGAAAAAAATAGTAACTGTAAGTTATGGTAAGTATTATAGAAAAAAGAGCTAAGAGGGAGAATTATATAGGGTATCTGTTTTAGACAGAATCATCAGGGAAGGCCTCTGGAAGGAGGTGACATATAAACTGAGTCTTAAGAAATAAGAAGGCATCAGTTACACAAAAAATGAAGGTAACAATTCTCCAGGCAGAGGAAGGGCACGTACAAAATTCTTAAGGCAGACATGCATGTGAACCATCTACAAATGGAAAGACCTCACCAGTGTGTTGGGATAGAACGAGTAAGGGCAGGAGAGCATCAGAAGATAGTAGAGGCTGAACACAAAGGGCCTTATAGGCCGGAGTAAAGGGTTTGGCTTTTGGTCTATGTGCAAAGGGAAGGTGCTGAGGGGTTTTACACAAGGGAGTGACTAGAGCCTCAGATCCACTCAATCCATGGCTCATAAACACGAACTGAAGGAGGATAAGAATTTCTGGAAATATTTGGAATTTATTGTTTACAGAAACAAAGAGTATAAATGCAGAATAAAATATTTTCCATTATGATTAAAGTTATTGATTGCCAACAACCAAAAATTCTTTAAGGATACTTAAAAAAGATTTCATCCACTTTCCTTTCTTGCATTAACTGCCATGAATCCTAAGGGATTCTATGACCCACTTAAAATAAAGGACAGGCAATAAGAGTAAACGTGCTAAGCAGGCAGGGTTAGAGAAACTGAGAAAGATGACCACTGTTGACAGCTATGCAGGCCCAGAGTGGGAGCGCATGTCTGAGCTGTAAGGATTACATTAGATGAGGGATAATGAGGAAAATGCTGTGGATAGATTTCTTACAAAAAGGAAGGGTAGGAATCCAGTATAAAATTGATGAGACACGGAGACAGTGAACATTCCAGCACAAATACCATGAAGAGATTTAAACAAAATTTAAATATGTATATCAAATAATTATCTTTACAAGTCAAGCTATCTTACAGTAACAAGTCTTTGCCATTGTAAGCTTATTCCGGGAATGTTGGGGTTTATCTTCTCTTGAATCTGTGCTCTCTCATACACACACACATAAATAATATTCTTTTTTTAACTTGCTTCATTTTAATGACTCTCTTGACACTAATTAAGGACACCGCCATTAATATAATTGTTTCTACTGTCATATGATCTACTGAGTAATCAAAACTATCTACTGTCTTAAAGACATTTATTCTCAAAGAAAAGCTTAGGGAGAAATGGTGACATGCTCAGATTCCCTTACCTGTTCACTGATAACAGATTAGTTTAAGAGTGTACATCATAGCTGAACTTTCCAAAATGTGTCACCATTTTTTTGTTTTTTAATTTTTTTGGAAATAACAAAACATATTATATTACTATGAGACAGTATGTATCATAAAAACAGCTGTGGAGTTAGTTTTAACTTTTTTTCTTAGAGGATGAAAGACAGCTTATTAAATGTCAGCTGTAAACTTCATGATGACTACTTATCTTTTATTTCACAGCATCTGATAATAAGTAAGAGCAAAAATGGTGAATACCTACTGTTGCCAGGTAACTGCATCCACTGTGCTTCCTGCCACCTTCATAAATCTAGGAAAATAAAGAACAAAGATATTTCAATTTAAAATAAACCATACCCCCAGGGTTAAAATAATATAAGCTAAGACAAAGATCAGGCCAATCCTTGGACAGCTATGCTTTCTGAGAGGGTTTACAACCCTGGCCTATCCACAGCTATTGGAAGTTAAAAGGTTGGGAAGGTGAAGGTAACCACATTTTCAACTCTCCACACATACTTCACCATCTGGAAATCAAGACCCCAAGATGGCATTATATCTATGTCTGTCTTCCCAATCTCATCCCTGATGGGTCCTACTTTCCCTATGACCAAAACTATTTCCTATTCTCTAAGGACCCTGAGATCCACTAGGAAACAAATGATAACATTTTTTCAAAGATGACAACACATTAGATGCCTGTGAAAAACCTCAGAGAACAAGGGAAATCCCAGTTTATTTATAAAAGTATAAAACACTATTAAATATGCCCCTAGTGACGGGCTGCTACACTTGTCTGAGTGTAGAAAAACCTAGGCACCACATAGATAAATTAAATCATTCCTGGAGCAGCTAAGTTGAGAAATGAGTGTCATCCAACCAGTGTGCTCAGCTCAAAAGGGAAATCAGACCTGTTTCCCTGCAAAGTGCTCAGCGAAGGCTTGCTAGCAATTTACCACCTCCTGTGCCCCTTGCGGTTCCACTAGAAACCCAGGGCCAGGAGGGAAACATCTGAGGCCACCCAGATGCCACAGGATATCATAAATTGCAAGTCTGTGAATAACTCAGTGACTGACCTGCCTCCTTTTCTTAGCCATCCACAGGTTGTGTGGCCATGTGCTGTCATGGTTATTGTTTCTATTTGAGAGAGTTACCACTCAGACACAGGAAATCAAAAGGAACATGTCAGTTCTTTCAGCGATTACTTTCAGTTCTCTTTCCTGAGACCCTGATAGGGAACTTTTGCTCAGACAGAAACAATCTTCAATCAGTATTTCATAAACAAAGAACTCTTCCACTGGGAAGGGAACGAACAGTATTTTGTTCAGAATGCCCTATCCCTGCCCTACTCCAGACTAATCCTGCCAGGAGGATATGTGGGTAGAGAGGGTGCTTGTGCCCCATACACAGGCTCTGTTTTGCCCTGATGGTGGAAGAGGACTGAATTTCTGCAGTCCTGGTTGAGAGACAGAGAGAGGATACTAGGACTCCTGCTTAGCAGCAGAGTGATGTTCATAAAAGAAGAAGAAGAAGAAGGGGATAACTAGGAGAGGGAAAGGAAGAAGGGGGAGGGGGAGGAGGAAGAAAATGGGGAGGTGAAGGAGAGGAGAAGGAAATGAGGAGGGGGAACAGCTGGGCTCTTCCTTATATGAATTTTGCCTCTTTTTCTCCAGTACTACCCAGCAGTCCAGGAGCAAGAAGGTGGGAAATGGAGCATGGAGGTGATCAAGGGATGGAATTGGTTTTCTGGTTAAGACCAAAAAATAAATAGGGATTGGGGGGGATATAACATTTACTGGGTACCTACTTAGTACCAGACACTCACATGTATTTACTTCATATAATTCTTAAAATTGCTTTGCTTGGTGAGGTGGATATTATGGATCCCATTATACAGATTACTGAATTCCATATTGGGAAGAGAAGCAGTATTTTCAGACACCCCAAACAGCTCATTTTTATGGGGTCATGCCAGCCTTCCTATCAGCACTCCTTGGGAAGCAGGGCACAGGTACCCTCTGCCTTCGGAGCCCATGGATTTCTCTTTCTCCTCTTCTTTCTCCAGCCCAGGAAAATCTGTTGACTTTGGAAGAGTAGCTCAACTCTCCTCATTATTTCTAGCCCCTTGCCCAGGATTTCTCCTTTAAAATTCAAAAGCCAGAAAGCCTTGTGCAATCTCTTCTCATCCTGCCATGTGCTACCCTTGAGTCAATAACCACACAACTGCCTACCTGCTTAAATGGAGAGGAAGAAAAATGAAAAGTCAGGGAGAAGAAAACAGATTAGGATCCAAAATACTATCCCTGCCACATATGCCCTCTAATCTGTGGAAACCTGATGATAATCTTAGAAGTAGGATAACCCAAAAATTAAGAGGATGGAGATGAAATTTTGCATCACCTCCCTAGGATATTTTACAGATTGTAAAGGCTAGACAAACTCAGATACAAGTGTAATTAAGAATATACATATTGAGTTTATTTACTCCTCCAAAATTATATCTAAAATTTGTCATATAAAAATGCTTCTCTTTACATATAAAAAAACCATAATGAAAATTACAGTCATTTATAGTGCTTTCTCATTAAAACTTTTTTTAGCTTCTTGTATGTATAATTTCACATAACCCTCAAAACAGCCCTGGTATGTAGGTATTCCTAATTTATAGTGTACTTGGCTAGGTCTTATAGAGGTTATATGACTTGTTTGGATTCATAGACAGTACAGACTAAACTCAGGTTCTCTGATTCCAAAACCTATGTTGCCTCTAAGCTATTTTCACCAAGGCCAATAAGCATAGTACAACTCTAAGCTGCAAAAAATAAGCTGAATTTTTGCCTTGAGAAAACATAACTCTATTTTTTAGAAGAAAAATGTCCTGAGCACCTTGTTTGCTTGTTGGCTTCCTCTCAGAGATTTGATCATTTAAGTGCTATTTCTAAGACAATGTGCTGGAGCAGGTGTTGAAAGGTGACTGACTCAGAGCCTCTGCTACAAGACAGCCATGGTAAAGCTGAGAAGACAGACAAGCATCTATCAGAGTTTCTTTGTGCTGCACTACTGCTTTGTGGTGCAAACTAACTGCTGTGGGAGAGCAGTCAAGGCAGCAGCTAGCACTACCTTCTGTGGTGTTAGCAGAGGAATAAGCAAGCATTGAGTAAAGTTTTATATCACACCTGATGTTGAATATGGCATTGGAAGAAGGGTAGGATTTTGCCATGAAGAACAGGCCAGCCATAGGCCAGCAAGAAAGAGTGTTTTCAAGGTGAGTGTTTTCTCAGGAGTCCAGGATATCTGGATGTCAGCTGCCAGGTAAGGAAATGGCAGGAAGTCAGACTGGTTAGATAACTAGTTGCTATCCTGTGATGCTAACACATCTAGCCTTTATCCCTTAACACCTCGGTACAGGTCAAGGTCTTCTTTATCTTTGTATGACTAGCACCCAACACAATACTGTAAAATACACCCATGTTCCTCCATGTTGGATTTATCCTATGCTTAAGCAAATGATAGAGTGTCAGGATCAGACTAGAGTTTTACGAAGATCATTCTGACTATGTGGTAAAGGTGAAAGGTAGCAGTGTGGACAAACTGGTGGGACACGACTGCAGAGTGATGGGAGGTTTTAAAATGTGGGAATTAAAACAGACACAATTGAAAAAAACACTGTTGGAGGACTCAAGAGGTTCTGGTGGGTGAATTTAAGTGAGCAAAAGGTGTAAAAGTGAAACCTCGAAGTTTTAATTGTAGTAATGCCATTGCCTAAGATGGACAATCCAGGAGTAGACTTTTGATGCTGAGGTTGGTGAATATATTCCAATCTTAAAAATGCCTCAAAGAACTTGAAGTAAATTGTCACTGATGATAACAGTTACACATTGACAAGAAAATTGAGATGAAAAAAAAATCATCAATGCCCCGCCCGGCTAAAAGACTCTGGACAGGCAATTAAGAACACATCTAATTTGGTGTCTTAGAAGTTGGAAACATTCTTTAGGATACCATAATCTGTAGGTCCTCGTATGCATTGGGTAGTTTGTTCTGCTACAGGTTTAAAATTAAGTCTTTTAATAATCTTCCATTATCCAAAGTTATATTATAAAAAGAATGGGAAAACCAGAGTTAGGAAGATTTAAAGTAAAGCTAATGTTTTTCCCCCTACACTGCTACCCAATCCTCAAATAAAATCTATAAAATCTATAATTAAATAGGAAATATACCCGGACCCACATATAGAATATTAGATAGTTTACAGAGAAATATTTTTAAATTGAATATAGGAAGAGACCTACCATGATCTTGGATGGGAAAATCAATTATTCTACCTAAACTAATTTATGGATTTAATGAAATTCTAATTTCAAAAAATCCAAGCAGATATCTTTGAAAGTTCATAAACTCATTCTAACATTTATCTGAAAGAAGCCAAGAATGTTCTGAAAACAAACAGAAAACTGAAAGGACATTTATTTGATCTACTACATATAAATATATACTATAAACCTGAAATTATTAAAACATTCCTAGAAATTAGTCAGGAGATCTAAGGAATTAGTAAAGAGATCAGAAACTAGTAATGACATCTATGGAACAGAAGAGATTTTTTTTTTTAATTATACATAAGAATCTATTACATGGAAAATACTTTAGTATATGAAAAACTGAAGCACATTTTTAGTGGTGCTATGTGATTTGTGGCTATTTGGGAAAAAAAATTAATGTCAGATCCTTACCTACAATCTTATTTTGTAAAAGAAATCAAAATAGTAAAATGCAGTTTAATTTCATTATAATATTTAAAAAATATGTCAATTATAATTTAATATGTTTAGACAAATGAAATTACTATCTTAAATTTAGTAGCATATTTAAGCAGTCAAAAGTTGTTTTAGCTAACTTTGAGGAAAAATATGTTAAATATGTGTTCACGTGAAAATTGCCATAAGCTACGTTCTTCCTTTTTCCCTCTTAGCAAAATGATGAGAACAACTTCAAACATGTGGAAGCATTTCTACGCTTGTTCTGAGGAGGAAAAATCTAATTAGTAAAAAACATGCATTTCCAAATATTGCCAGGATGACTAAATAAACCCTTGTTTTTTGAGAAATGTAAAAAACTCATCTAAAATGGAGCAAATGTTCTGTTTTCAGAAGTCTTTGAATAATTTTTTAAAAAAATTAGAAAAACAAAAACAGTGATGAAAATAACACATAAAGGAAAATGATTAGACAAAATTCTAAGGAATAGATACTATAGCCAATGAATTTGGTGAATTCTCCCCACCCCCATGCTCCTGCTCTGAAAATTAGGGCTCTCTATATCTACTGTGTGTCTATATAACTTCCGTACTCTGTTTTCATATCTATATTGGCACTGTGGAGAACAATAAATCCAAAAAGATCATAATTTTCTTTGTTCAAAACTAACATCGATGGATTTTTCTGCTCCCTAGTTTTGCCTGTTTCTCAGAAACTGGCCCAAACCACATAAACGAATAACTTCAACACAGCTGCAGAATGCTCAGCAACAGTAATATTAGAGGTGGAATAACATTTACACAGACTAGTGCTGTCAGGAGTGAAATACCACTGGGAAAGTAAAATTCTATTTAGGGTCCAGTATTATCCAAGGATTTTCAACCATCCACTTCCATTCTAATCCCTAGATTTAGGTCTACAAATGACCAAGTAAAAGATGACCCAGGATGTGAACAACAAGAAGAGAAGACCCTGGTTGGATGTCCCCATACCTGCATTACGAAGACAGAAATTCTGGATGATTATTTCAGAGAACAAGAGGTATCTGCCCTCATGCTGACATCCAGACATGCAAAAAGGAGGGAAGGGACAGGGATACTGGCCAGTGCCAGGCAGACCTTTCCCGCTGGAGAAAATCTGCTGCTGTGGAAAAGAACAAAATATCCCCTTTCATTGTGTGAGAGTTCCTTTCCTCCCCCAAGGGACCCCAAATCTGGGAGAAATTCTTTCCTTTGTTATCCACCTGCACATATGACGCATCTGAAATATTGTTGAACCTTCTCTCACAGGGCATATCACAGCTCTTTCTTATAATAAGGCACATCTTTATTCATGGTCTTTGGGGTTTGATTTCTACTTCTGGACCACAGAGTGCAACCCTAAAAACTAGTTTCTGCATTTTGCTCCCAGGAAATAAGATAAATTCTTCATGGGGAACTGAATGTCTAAGTGACTATAAACTTCAATAAGATTGTAGCAGCCTGATCCTTCTTTTCCTTGTCCACAAAGAGAATCTTTGGTTATATAACTAACTTGAATAAGATATGACAGCTATTCTACACAAAAGTGAGGAGAAACTTGTGAGGGAATTATTCATTTTTAATTACAACAAACCAAGCATCTTCCATTTGGTCCAAAGCTATTTACATTTCCAGGCTAATTATATATTTAGCTATACTAGTTTCATTATATATATTAAGCTATAGAACAAAAGAAATATTGATCTCTTTCTCCCCTGCTTTTTTTTCTCTCTTTCTATTTCTCTTTCAACCCCTCCCTTCAAGCTTCCTCCCTCTCTCCCTTCCTTTTCTCTCCCCACTCTTTTTATATATAATATTACATTGGTAGTAGGCTGCTAAATAGCATGGCTATATGTTCATTGACTTCAATGGCTAGTGCAGCTCTCTATTTAGGCTTCCCTTCTTGTTTACAATTCCCTTAATTTGATAGATTTATAGAGCTTTTAACATACACGAATTGAGATGGGTGAGACTCCAATGAATCTCTTGCCATTAAACATACATCCATGAAGTTTAATTTAAGAAAGAGCTTAATAAAGAAAGGGAAAAATAAGTTAGCTACCACTTAGTGTTTGACGGGCACTTGGTAAGCAGTTCATATAATGTATAATCCTATAAGGTTGGTGTTATTACTTTCATTTTATAGACGAAGAAACTGTGCTTAAGATCACTCAAGTAATAAGTTTGCAAAGCTGAGATTCAAATCCAATAAAGCCCTTGTTTTAACCCTGCAAAGACAGAAAATTTTTGAGATTTGCTCCCTTTTTCTGAGCCCATGGTAGATGTTGGTAATAGATCTCAACTCTTTCACTAATCTCAGAATTGGCTAAGAATCCTTCTCAGGACAGGGTGCCAGGCACTACTACCTGGAACTTG
Source organism: Phacochoerus africanus (assembly GCF_016906955.1). Taxonomy (NCBI): domain Eukaryota; kingdom Metazoa; phylum Chordata; class Mammalia; order Artiodactyla; family Suidae; genus Phacochoerus; species Phacochoerus africanus. The sequence continues at coordinate 110,280,597 of NC_062558.1, forward strand.
CCCCTAAGATGAGGCCTATTTTCTGCTAATGGAAGCTTGAGAAGAGGGGGGCTATAGGACAACGTCTAGAATAAAATGGAGGCAGATGTGAGACAATAATACAGAAAGGACAAATAGGTCAGATTGATTAGAATAAAGACAAATGGCAGGGGGATGAGGGATGATGAAAGAGGATGTTGAAACAGATCTGGAAGGCTACGGCTGGAGCTGGGAGGTGTTGGTTAAGGGAATATAATAGACATGTCTTGACAGTCTAAAACACTGCTGAGGACAACATAAAGACTTGGATTCAGGCAAGGAAGGTTATAACTGACCTATATGGTTTGCCCTGTCTATGGAACCTGGTGGGAAGGAAGAAAAATACATCAAGATGTTGTGATGAATTTCACGTAGAAAAGCAAACTTTCTAAAAGTTCAAGCCTGGTATGAAGCTGAGTCTATGAGCACGAACCCTGTGGAACTAAGGTGGAGAAGATTACATATTTTTTCCAATATACTAAACCATGTGGCTTAACTCAAAGATGAAGATTCAGGAAAACACCACCACACAGTAGAAAGAGCATGGGCCCAGGAGGTCACACAGATACTTGATTTAAGATTTTCTCTGTAACATATTAGCCATGTAATCTTGGATAAGTCGTTTAACTTCCCTGAACCTTTTCAAATGGAGAGAATATACTTCCCAAAGGCATTGTGAAGATGAACACGATAACAAACATGAAGGAACAAGAAGGGTTCTAAGCGAAAGTAAATGGGGAAATGAGGGAATTAATGGAAAAAAAGAACGTGAGGGAAAAATCGTTGCCTAATATCAGAGGTATCAAATCTAAATCATGTCCCAGGACTCCAGTCTCCTTCTCCAATATCCTTTTTAAGTTACATGTAACTTCTCTTGACAACAGAAGAGAAAAACATCCTTCATCATAAGGGCAATAACTGATAACCTGGTGCTTGGGTCAGAAATTAGGATGTTTCTCTAACCAGGAAAGATGTCCTTTCCAGGAAAAAAATAAAAAGAAAAGAAAGCAAGTTTATAAGTAAGTAGTCATTAACACAATTCTCAGCTAGGGAGCACACCTTTGCAGTAGCCAGTGCTTCCTTGTTAATGGGCACTGAACAGCAGCTGGGGAGGCCTTGCCTCTCTCCAGGGGCAGAGATAGCAACTCAGAACTAAGAGGAATAAATTGTTCTCTTCTCTTATAGTTTGGTTAAGTCGTATAACTCTTTCAAGGTTGAAATAAAACAGAAAAACTATTAGGAATAACATTGTAATAATTTCTCTGTGTACCAAATAGTCCTCAGTGGTGCATCTTCTCACTCTAAACAAGAATGTGGTTTAAGGAGGTTTGTAGGCAGGAGCTGTGATCACCTGTTATAATGACATGTTATTGTAGCTAATCTTTCTAGTTCTCATCCTCATTCAGTTCTCTGAACTGCTTAGAAGGCTACATTGAGTCGTGCAAAAAATCAGTAAGGAAAAAACCCTTCCCTTTTCATCTTTGAGATATACACGTTCTTAACAATTGTGACAGACATTTCTTTAGGTGTCAACTATGCCAGGAACTACACTAAACACTTTATTTATTGACTGATTGATTTTTTTAGGGCCACTTCTATGGCATATAGAAGTTCCCAGGCTAGTGGTCAAATCAGAGCTGCAGTTGAGGCCTACGCCATAGCCACAGCCAGATCCAAGCCACATGCATCAGTGATCTACACAGCAGCTTGTGGCAATGCCAGATCCCTAACCCACTGAGCAAGGCCAGAGATCAAACCCACATCCTCAAAGACACTATGTCGAGTTCTTAACCTGCTGAGCCACAACAGGGACTCCTATGCTAAGCACTTTGAATTCATTATCTCATTTAACTTCCCAGCAAGCCTAAGAAATAGGTAATTCATTAGCCTAGTTTTACTGATGAGAAGACTGAGGTTTTAGAGAGATTAAATAATTCCTCAAAGGTGACCTAGCTAGAATCTGATCTGAGTCTCATCTAGTTCCAAAGTGCATGCTGTTCATCATCCTGCTATTTCCCCCAATCTTGCTCACTTCTCACTTCAGTAGAAAAACAGAAGGCTGTTGTTTTAATATGTCTTTAGGGAGGAAGGGACCCATGAAGTCAAAAATGCCCAGGAGCCACAGAAGATATGGTGAGATCCTGTGCATTGGAACATAGTGAACCTTCCATCCTTACCCACCCATACTACCTTCACTGCTGTCAATGCTTTGAGTACATGTGGGGTCTATAAATTAGCATTAGGTACTTAATAGAAGTTCCGGTGATTAGACACAACTACAGATAGAAATTCTGGATATAAAAAGGCAATTTTTCTGCTTCTGATTTGTAGACCATTAAGCATATAGCATACATCGTGTAGTCTGCTGTGATGGAAAAATCATTATTTGCTTCCTAATTCTCTTCTTCTTTCATCCTCTTTGCCCAAATCAGGATACTTTCCATATCTCTCTGGGTCACCATAGGAGTTAAAGGCCCTGTCCAGTTTTCTGTTCTAACACAGGTTCAGATTAGAATAGTCCACAAGCAACTCTGCAGAATGTTAGGATAACTTCCATTCTTCAGCAACTTTGAGCACCCACTATGTACTAGGCTTTTTGCCAGCATTGCATATACATTAGTAAATACAACAAACAACTTCCTGCTCTCTTGGAGTTTATAGTCTACAACCAACAAATAAACAATAAATAGGCAGTAATAAATTGTGGAAATAAGGAAAACTAACAGAATGTGTTGATAGAGAATCACTTAGCTAGGCTATTCAAGAAAAGATGGATTAGGAGAAACCAGCCATGTGGCGAGCTGAGAGAACACTCCGGGTAGAAAGAAGAACATATGTTGTGTGATCCCCTGCCCCTCAGCCAAAAACAAAAAGAGAGAGAAACTTAGCATAGACCACGCTGCTGGTGAAGCCTGAGGGAAGGAAGAAAAAGGGAAATCTGGAGAAGATAAGAATGAAGAGCTGGGCAGCAGCTAGATTGTTCATTGTAGAGTCTTATTCAATGTGGTAAGGAGATTAAATTTTATTCTAAGAGCAAGGAAAAGTCATTTCCAAGTGACTGACATTATATGAATTATGTTTGTAAAAGACTATCTGGCCCCTGAGTAGTGAATAGATTGTAGAGAACAAGAATGGGGAAGCAAATAGACCAGTAATGAGGCTATTCAGGTGGTCCAGGTTCTGATTTCTCCAAATTGTAATTCCTTCTTATTGTCTACTCTGTGGCCATCCCTCACCTAAAGCAGGACTCATATGCCAAGTCAGTATAGGCAAAACATGTTAGAAGAACACCAGTTCCTCAAGATAGTCTCTGAAAATAAGACTCTGATCAAATAAATTTGTAAAATTCTGAGTGCTAAATCCCCTTCTTGGAGATTCAGAATACAAACTAATGTAATAAAGATGCTGGGAAGTGTTTCAGTACATTTGTGTATCCCAGTATTTCTCAAACTTACTTGACCATGGAACCTTTTATTCCCACCCCACCCCCCCACATCCGATGTAATCTTAATATTCTGCAGAACTGATGTTTTCCAGAGTACATTTAAGGAAATGCTGCCAACAGTCACTCTAACCAAGAGTGAACTCCATGTATATGGTTTACTGGGCCTCCTCTTCTCCACATCTCGATTTATTATTTCAATGGTTTAGACAATATTTTATAATTTTGTAATATTACATAAAGATACCGGCCTTTGTAGATCATTTTTCTTTCTCCATTTCTAACACCTATTTTCTGTCAACTGCCCCCTTACTTTTACATTGCAAAGGTTGATAAGGTTTGCATTCTCTTTCGTAATGACAATTTTCTTCCTTGTTTCTTGATCTCCTATGAGATAGTTTTTGAGGATCCTGAATTGATCTTTTATACCAGTAAGATTTCATTACAAATTGTTTGTCTTTGGCTAAAGCTCTGTGTATGGGAGATTTCTTTGATTTTATCTTTTCTTTTTTTTTTTTCTTTTTTTGGTTGCCCCATGGTAAATGGAATTCCTGGGCCAGGAATCAGATCTGAGCCGCAGTTGTGACCTACGATCCAGCAATGCTGGATCCTTAACTCACTGTGCCAGGCCAGGGATTGAACCTGCATTCCAGCACTCCAGAGATGCTGCCAATCCCATTGCACCACAGCATGAACTCATTCCAATTCTGTTGTACTCTTTCTTTTACCTTTTTTTGGAGATATAAAATTTAATACCATATAATCCACTCATTTTAGTGTAAAATTCAATAGTTTTTAAATTATATTTACAAATTTGTGCAGCCATCAAATACTCTAATTCTAGAATATTTAATTTCAAAAAGAAAACCCATACCCATGAGCAGTCAATCTCCATTTCCCTGCAATCTCCACCAGTTTAGGTAGCTCAATCTTCTTTTTGTCTCTATAGATTTGCCTATTCTGGACATTTCACATAAAGGAAATCATAAAATGTGTGGCCTTTTGTGACTAACTCCTTTCATTTAGTACAATGTTTTCAAGGTTCATCCATGACAACATCTGTTGCTACTTCATTCCTTTTTCTTTTCAAATAATATTTCACTGTAATGATATACTGAATTGTATCTATCCATTTGTCAGTTGATGGACATTTGGATTGTTTCTACTTTTTGGCTATTATGAATTATACCACTATATATAATCATGTATCAGTCTTTGTATGGACATATGTTTTCATTTCTCTTAGGTATATACCTAGAAGTGGATATGGTAACTCTATGTTTAAAGTTTTGAGTAATTGCCAGATTTTCCAAAGTAGTTGTGCCATATTACATTCCCACCAGCAGTGTATGAGGGTTCCAATTTTTTGCACAATCTCTCCAATATTTGTTTTTGCACGTCTTTTTGATTTTATCATCTAGTGGATATGAAGTGGTAGCTTACTGTGGTTTTGATTTGTATATTCCTAATGACTAATGATGTTGAACATCTATTCATGTACTTATTGGCCATTTGTATATCTTCTTTGGAGAAATGTCTATTAGAATCCCCTTTGCTCATTTTAAACCAGGCTGTCATATTATTGTTGAGCTGTGAGAATTTATATACATTCTAGACATAAATTCCTTATAAGTTGTATGACTTGCAAAAATATTCTCCCATTGTGTGTGTCTGTTCACATTTTTGATGGTATCATTCAATGCACAAAAGTTCTTATTTTGGATGAGGTCCAATTAATCAATGTTTTATCACTTATGCTTTTTGTGTTGTATCTAAGAAATAACTTCATAATGTTTATTATGCTTAATTTCAGCAATTATATATTTAGTTTCAAATATATCTTTTTGTTCTTATTATGTTTTTTCTCATAGAAATGTGTTTTTAATGTATAACTGTAATATAGTGCTATATTTTTACAAGAATACTAATTGCAGGTTTTTATTTTTCAAGTTCCAATCTTTAAGTATAATTCTTATTGGGTCAGTTTTTAAAATTTATTTGCCTTGGTTTTTCTCTTTCATGCTACTGGTTTCCTTCTTATGTCTTGTGATTTTGGCTATATATTCATATTTTAAAATTAGGGACTAAGTAGATTTTTCCAGGTCATAGGTACAGATTTTTCTAAGCCTCTGAATATGTGGACTCTTTTGATAAGTCTCTTCTTTCCCTGGGATCTCTATTTTATAGGCATAGCTTGTTGACCAACACACTTGACTTTGGAGAGGGAGGGGGGAGGGCAAAGAGAGCCTTTGGCCTAGGATATCCCACAGTGCTCTACTCAGCATTTTATTATGCAGAAGCAACTCTATTTTAGTAATACCAGCTCATCCCCAGGCTATTCCTGCAGTTTTTTTCTGGTAAAGGATCCTAACTATTGATTTGGCATTTGCTTGGTGATAAAACACTGAGCTGTCTTTGCTCTGTATGGCAGGGTAGGAGACTTAAAATGATGAAGGGGAGGGCTGAGCTTGGGTCCGCAGACAGACTTTCAAATTAACCCCTTGTCTTGGTCTCCCTTTCCCACCCCACTCCCTCCTGATTCTGAGCCTATCTGCTAGGCAGATTCTCTCCTTTTCCTAGAGCCCATGGTCTCTTTGTTGCCACTTCCTCACTCTGCTTAATCTGTCAACAGGCTTTCATCTGTTACTACCTTATAGAAACTGTCAAAAGTCTCTCATCTGCTGACGACCCCTCGTTTGTTATTACAGATTTTTTTCTTTATCAATTTTTAACAGGAGTTGGGATAGTGGTTCCAGGAAGAAATCAGATTACTATCCGGAACTTGAACCACACCCAGTGTAGTTTAAAGTCATCTTTTCTTGCTTCAGAGATACTATTTTTTTGCATATGAATATGTGTTCATGTTGGTGTAACTTCCTTTTGAAAACCTCCATTTTCTGCATGTGATGGCTCTTGAAACAGAGAAGCTAACTGTTCAAAAGGTAGAAGTCATCTTTATTAATTCCTCCTATTCTCTCACCTCCATCTCATGATATCCATCAACATATCATGCCTACCCTAACTTCTCTCCATCTCATCTGCCATTACTTTAACTCAGTCCAACACACCGTCTTTTTTTGCTATTTCTAGGGCCGCTCCCGCTACATATGGAGGTTCCCAGGCTAGGGGTCAAGCCGGAGCTGTAGCCATCGGCCTACACCAGAGCCACAGCAATGCAGGATCCGAGCCACGTCTGCAACATACACCACAGCTCACGGCAATGCCAGATCGTTAACCCACTGAGCAAGGGCAGGGACCGAACCCGCAACCTCATGGTTTGAAACAGCCTCCTTACTGAGCTCCTTTGATTTCTTACTTTTGTACCTTAAAAACTATTTGGCATGTAAAATAGAATAGACTCCGGTATATGCTGCTGCCCTTATAAAAAACCCTATAATAGCTTTCCATTGCTCAAGAAGAAAACACACAACCTCTTTACCATGGTATATACATGGTTCAGTAACAATCAAGTCCTTGCCTGTTTATTCATTCTGATCTCCTCCCACTCTCCTTTTGCTCACTGTACTGTCCATCCTTCTAGTCCTTAAGTGCCTTAATTTTCTTTCTGATTCAGGACATGGACAAATATGATCTAGAACCTTTATCTGGAACTTTCTACTCTCCACTCTTTGAACAACTGGCTCTTCATTTTTTTTTTTTGGTTGTTCCTGTCTTAAATAAATTATTCCTCACATAAGTCTTATCTGATTACCATGTCCAAATGAATCCACCAACTCCAGGCATTCTGATCATTTCCTTCACAGAATCACACACAATTTGTAATAATTTATTTTTCTCATTTACTGTGGCCCTCTCTTGCTAAGCTCCAAGAGGGTGAGAATTATTTTGGATTTATTCATCAATATATACCCAACACTTAAGCAAGGATCAAACACAAAAGAGCTGTTCAGTAAACATTTATTTAGAGATAATTTAGTACTCATCTCACAATGATTTAAAAACCCCCAAAGAAGCCTCAGTAAATATGCTTTCAATGAATACTTGCTTTTCTTGATACTGCCACATCACCAAAAAAATAGATGAAGTCCTTACTCCATAGTAGATACGGTAATAAACTCCAATTACATTAATAGAGCCTAATATTGAAGATTAAAATATGTTTAAAAGGGTTGGTGAAAATGAAACAGTAACTGTATTCTAACTGTGTAAGGAAAGAAATAGAAAAGACTATCAGAGGCCAGAGATACATGTGAAAGTGTTTGGATTTCAAGCAAGAGTGACTACACCACATGCTGCATTTTTAAAAAACTACTCAAATCTATATGGAGAAATTAGAGTCTGAGGCTAGATAGGGAGAAATTGTGTAGGAAGAAAAACGATGTCTAAGTGATACCAAGAAATCAGAAATAACGAAACTTAATAACTAACTGATGAGCGAAGGAGAGGAATGAATCCAAAATGGCCTCCTAATCTGCGCCTCATACCAAATGGTTACTGTGTCTTTAACCAAACATGGGATAAGGGGAAAGGAGACAACATAAGGATTTGGAAATGTTTGCTTCTTTTCACAATTAACAGGCTTCAAACGTAAATAACCATGAGGTAGACTTTTCCATTAATTATAATATAGTAAATTAATAAAAAGAATACTCATTGCTATGGGATGTTGGAGAAAAAGATACACTTACGCATTGCTGCCTTCCAAGCTGGTAAAATTATTCTGAAAAGAAATTTGGCAACAAATACAAGAGCCATAAAAATTACCATATACTTTGACCCAGAAACCCAACTTTTTGGAATACAGCCCAAGGATGTAATTCAAAAGAAATAAAAAACTTATTTGTATCAAGATGTTTATAGCTGTGCTATATATTATGGACAAAAACTGGAAACAGCCCAAATGCCCAACAGTGAGGAAATGCTTAAGCAGACTTTGGTACATTAATGCAATGGAATATTTTATTGGTATTAAGAATGACAAATACGAGAACTATGTAGAAATAAGGAAAGAGCTATATAAAGCAATAAGAAAAAAATGCAAAACTCAAAATGATGCATATACAATGATCACGACTATGTATAATCAGAGGACTAGAAGAACTACAGAACTGATAATTTAGAGTTCTGACATTTTTGTTATTTATTTATTTGTCTTTTTTAAGGGCCACACTCGTAGCATATGGAGGTTCCCAAGCTAGGGGCCAAATTGGAGCTGTAGCCGCTGGGCTACGCCAGAGCCTCAGCAACGCAGGATCCGAGCTGCATCTGCAACCTACACCACAGCTCAGGGTAATGCTGGAGCCTCAACTCACTGAGCAAGGTGAGGGATCAAACCCATGTCCTCATGGATGCTAGTAGGGTTCATTAACTGCTGAGCCATGATGGAAACTCCCTATTTTTGTTATTATTGACTGAGTTGCTGGGAATGTTTATACATGTCACAAGTTATATTTCACTGTATAGTACATGGACATTAAGAAAGATAAATCTCCATTTTTTTCTGGCACCATTATTGTCATTTATAACACACGTATCTCTCCTTGGTATTGCTTTAGTCTTAAGACAAGCAGATTTAGTCTTAAGATAAGCTGTCTCCTCTACCATATTAAATACCCTTTGAAAGAAAATTAAGTATCGATTTTTGTTTATTATTGCTTTCTCAGTTCCTAACATAGTACCTGGAACTTAGCAATTATTCAAGAAATATTTGCAGAATGAATGAATGATTGATAAAGGGTTATGCTACTGAAAAGACATTATCAGTCCCATAATAATACATTAATCAAATCATTAAAGAAAAGGTATAGTGTAAAAGAAATGAAGACATCAAAACACCTAAATGTCCATTGACAGGTGAATGTATTAAGAAGATGTGGTACATATATACAATGGAAAACTACTCAGCCATAAAAAGGACAAAATAATGCCATTTGCAGCAACATGGATGCAACTAGAGATTTTCATACTAAGTGAAGTAAGTCAGAAAGAGAAATAAAAATACCATATGATATTACTTATATGTGGAATCTAAAATATGGCAAAAATGATCCTATTTACAAAACAGAGACAGATCATGACCATGGAGAGCAGACTTGTGGTTGCCAGATGGGAAGGGAGAGGGAGTGTGATGAATGGAGAGTGTGGGGTTGGTGGATGCAGACTGGTAACTTGGAATTTGGGCAATGGTGTTCTACTGCACAGCACAGGGAACTGTGTATGATTGGGTCACTCTGCTGTACAACAGAAACTGAAGAAACATTATAAATCAACTATAATAAAATAAATAAATGAAAAATTTAAAAGATAACTATGTGAACTTAAGTGATAGTTATTGGTTGCTTGATTCTTATAAACTATAAAAATGTTGTACACATGTGATTATCCTTTAATTATAACATGTAAAATAAAATCTGCCTCTCCATATCCATCCTACACACACGCACACACAGAGAATAATTTCAAAGTTCAGCAAAACTATGCAAAGGGAAGCCTCGAGCTGCACTTGTAGGTCGGAGTCAAGGTCAGGAAATTGTTCTGCAAGAAAAAAGGGAAGTTTCTACTGAGAGATGAGAGAAAAAAAGAAGGATAAGGAAAGGACAGGAGTTAAAATAAGGACTTGGGGATTCTTTGAAAAGAGGAAAATGCCTAAAATTAAATTTCAAGTTGTTAATATTACTACAATGTCAATCCTTCCACCTTCCCAAGCCTTCAATAATGTCTGCTGTGTTAACTAGCTTAGATCAAGACTAAGCTAGCACAAAAGGGAAGAGTCATTAAGCTTGCACAAGGGCTATCTGGGAGGTTGGCCAGAGGTTTTTCTCTCTTGGACTATGTCTGTTTATAGTTGTACAGCATTTATCTAACCTCACTTAGGCTATACACTTCACTGGAAAATATCTTACTTGTTTTTGAATTTATGGGAATAACCATATCTATCCCAGAATATGACAAAATGCCACATAAAAGGTGTACCTTCGTGCATACTTTGTATGCCAAATGAATTTCTGCCCCTCCCAACTTCCTTATTTTCACCCTTCCTAGTCTATTAACATCCCGACTTTGGGTCTTGAATTCAACATATTTTCAGCCTTTCAGATGGTACTTCCTCAGACATTCCCTCTGACTTTGCATAGCTGGACCCGACCTGCATGGATCTTCTACTTATTTAATCCAGGCCTGATCCACCAGCAGGACTTGGGTAGAGTATTTAACATAGTACCCCATCCATAACCAATGTTTAAAAATGATAATCAGATTTAGTCAAAATTAAATAAATCACATGATAGCAATTCTCTATAATACCTAAAAATCTATCTTTAAGTTGTGCTTTAATGTACAAATATTTGTAGTGTTGCTCAACTTTTTAATCCAGCTCCACTGGCCAGGATTTTGTCAAGCTTTACTTTCTATAAGAAATCACATGAAGACAGTAGATAACATTTTGCCTTTTAAAAATATCAAATGATGTTATGGAATGTTGTAATATTAAGCATGTTTTTGAAAACAATGCGTCCCTTCCAACCTGTTCTGGAGGTTGTGATCCCCCTCCCAAATCCCACCAACTTCTGCTGGCTGTGGGAGGTCTGGAGAGATGAGAAGTTCCCAGAAATTCCCCCCTTTCATAGAGAATCCCTGATTTATAGTGGGATACATCACTAAGAAAAAAGTCTCTCTATCCTTCTTAAAACCAGAAATAACCAGGAAGGATACAAATATATTAATTCATTACATTTAATGAACAATGTTTTAAAAACCACTAAATAGTCTGACCTACCCATCTAGAAGGGCGATGACGTTCTTCCTGGGCCGCCCAATATTAGGGCCATACAAGCTGGCTCTGGAGTAAATCCGGATGGGCTGCAAGAGGCTTTTCAGCTGGATGTAATCCTTTCCCAACTGGCTGCCATTTACTGCCCGGCCATGCATGGTCCGATAGTTATTTGGCTCTAGATTAAAAGCAGACATGCAAGTGAGAGATGAGAAGAGTGAGATTCTGCCAACCCTTTCCTGTCCAAAATCTCTCTGCCTTTTTCTTACAATGTAAACAAAATAACCAAAAAGAAGGTGCAAACTAGCTTAACTTGAGAAACTATACCAACAAAAAACTCAAGGGCCATTTTATCATCCAATTTATTTTAAAAGTAATTCACAATAGGTGATACTTTATAATGAATGGTGTACAGAGTTGAATAGTGTCCTCCAAAATTCATGTCAACCCAGAACTTTAGAATGTGACTTTATTTGAAAATAGGATCTTTGAAGAATGTAGTTCTTTAAGATGAGGTCATATGGGATTAGGATATGCCCTAAATCCAATGACTGGTCTTTACAGAGAAAGAAGAGCGAGATTCAGGTACACAGACACACAGGGAGGAAGGCCATGTGTTGATGGAGGCAAAGATTGAAGGGATGCTGCTATGCCAAGGCTTGCTGGTAGCTATTAGAAGCTAGAGAGAGGCATGGAATAGATAATTTCTCAGAGCCTCCGTAAGAAATTAACCCTGGCAATGCTTTGGCTTCAGACTTCCTGAACTTTGAGAGAATAAATATCTGTTGTTTTATACCACCAAGCTTGTGGTAATCTGTCATGACAGGCCTGAGAAACAGATACGAATGATAAGAAAGGAAAGCTTCATAACGATGGTCATTGAATCTAAAAGTCAGAAAAACCTTAAATGCTCATTAATAACAAAGTGGCTGAGTGAAATAACTTAGAGCAAAAACCCCTCCTCCCTTATTTTCTATTAATTTGGTAATTCTAAAAAGGCAAAGAAAGTCCTCAAAACCAGCAGTTCCACTGCCAAAGGGGGCTAACTTGATTTGGAATGAAGCGCATAACCCAGGGAAGGCCAACATTTCAGCTATCTTGATGTTTTGATACTGATGGGGGGCAAGAAATAGACCAACAGACTTGCAAAAAAATTAACTGGGAGATTTGGGGAATAAGAAAGCCAGTGGGGGCTTTCATAAGCCCACATATACCCCTTGGAGTCTGGAAGGCTGTGCATACTCAGGAGGGACAGGAGAGGGCACTGGCTATCCATGTATCCCCAGATGAATGTGAAACCTAGTAGACCCCTAAAGGAAACATAAGAAGGCATGTTAGAAAGTAAAAGCCAGTCAGACTTGTAAACTGCCTAAATTTTGAATGTGTTCCCACACTCATACACAGATCCACTGGCAAAGGATGAAAGCCTTACTGGCTCAAGGTAAGCACAGCCTCTGATCGATCATCATCTCACCATTAAGATATGCTGACTCAGAGGAAACCCTTACAAGCTGGAGTTAAAAATAAAAAATGATTAAAAAATTAAAAAAAGAAGAAACTTAAGAGATATTAGCAGCTACATGATGCAAAGGAGATAGATGCTATAGAACCATTCAAAGAAGTGACTAAACAAATAAACAGAAAACAAGCAACAAAAATAACCTCTAGATTAGAGGATGTGGAATCCAGAGTTGCTCCAACATATTATCTAAGATGTACAGTTTTCAACAACAAAAAATTACAACATGGAAAGAAATAAAAAACTGGGACCCATAAACAAGAAAAAAAAAGCCATAAATAAATAAATAAATAAATAATAAATAAATAAAAGAGAAAGAAAGGAACTGTCTCTTAGGGGACCCAAATGTTGGACTCAGCAGATAAGGACTTCAAAGCTGCTATTATAAATATATTTAAAGAACTAAGGAGAAGAATAAAAAATTAAGTGAAAGTATGATTTTATTGAATAATCAAATATAAAGAGATGGAAATTGTAAAAAATTATTAAATGGAAATCTTGGGAACTGAAATGACTCTTCATATACAGACAAACGCAATGAAACAAGTAGCTGAATTTTTACCAGAAATAATGGAGCCCAGAAGACAGTGGGATGACATATTCGAAATGCTGAAAAAAATGTCAACCAAGAATTCTATATGCAGCAATACATCCTTCAAAACTTAAAGCAAAATGTAGACCTTCCCAGAAAAACAAAGGATAGAAATTGTTGTGAGAATATCTGCTTTAGAAAAGATTAGAGAGGATATCTTTTAGGTTGAAGGGAAATGACACCAGGGAGTGATTCAAAAGCATAAAATGAAACAAAAAACACCAGTAAAGGTAGATATATAGATAAATATAAAAGACATTTGAAAATATTCATTACTCATCTCAACTAATTTAAACAACAGTTGCATAACACAAAACTATAAAACTGTACTGTTTGGCTTATAACATATAAAGATGTAACATTTAAAATAACATCATGAAGGAAGGGGAAATTGAGGCCTATAGAAGCAAAGTTTCTATCCTTAACTAGAATTAAGTTAGTGTTAATCTAAAGTAGATTGTAAAGAGTTAAGATGCATTATAATAAGAAACTACTATGAAAATAACTAACACAAAATAAAAAGAAATTAAAATGGTACCTTAGACATTATAATTTTTTCATGAAAAGGGAGTAAAGGAGAAACAGAGGAACCAAAAAATGAAATAAATGGAAAATAGCAAGATGGTAGCCATAAGTTCAACTATATCAACAATTACATTAAATGTAAATAGATTAACCACTCCAATTAAAAGCAGAAATTATCAGGCTGCATAAAAAAATAAGCCCCAACTGGAGAGACCCACTTTAAAGTCAAAGACACTAAATGTTGACAGTAGAAAGATTAAAAAAGATACACCATGGAAACAGTAATCATAAGGTAAATGAGATGGCTATAAAAATACCAGATAAAATAGACTTTAAGACAAAAAATATTACTAGAGACAATATAAGGCATTTTATAGTGATAAAAGGACCAATTTATCAGGAAATTATAACAATTATAAACATATGAATACCAACAACAGTACACCAAAATATATGAAACAAAATTGATAAACTGAAAATAAAAATAGAAAATTTAACAATAACAGAAAGAGACTTAAATGCCACATTCTCAATAGTGAATAGAACAACTAGAATAAAAATCAGCAAGAATATAGAAAACATAAGTAACTACTATCAGCTAACTTGACCTGACTGACTTATCTACAGAACACTGCGCCCAATACATCTTCTTTCCTAGTACATATAGAACATTCTTCAGGAGAGACCATATATGCTAGGCCATAAAACAAGTCTTGTATATTTGAAAGGATTAAATCAAATATGTATGTGCCCTGACCACAACAGAATTAAGCTGAAATTCAACAAGAGAAAGAAATTTGAGGACTCTATAAGTATCTGGAAATCAAAAAAATAATCCAAGAGTCACAGAAGAATCATGAGGTGAATTAGGAAATATTTTTAATGGAATGAAAATGAAGATATAATATAAATTTGTATAGGATGACACCAAAGGCACAATCCATGAAGGGAATAATTAATTAAGAAACCGGACTTTGTTAAAATTAAAAACTTCTGCTCTGCAAAAGACAATGTCAAGAGAATGAGAAGACAAGCTACAGACTAGGAGAAAAATACCTACAAAAGACATATCTAATAAAGGACTATTATCCAAAATATACAAAGAACTTGGAACTTAATAATAAAACAAATAACTTGATTAAAAAACGAGCCAAAGACCCTAACAGATATATAGATAGTAAATAAGTATATTAAAAGATGCTTTATGTTATATGTTATCAGAGAAACACAAATTAAAACAACAATGAAATACTACTACATACCTATTAGAATGGCCATAATTTGTAACACTGACAAC
The DNA here is from genome assembly GCF_016906955.1 of Phacochoerus africanus. NCBI lineage: Eukaryota > Metazoa > Chordata > Mammalia > Artiodactyla > Suidae > Phacochoerus > Phacochoerus africanus. The sequence goes on from NC_062558.1 coordinate 110,295,719, forward strand.
CTCAAATACTAGGTAGAATGCAGAACAACAGAAACTCTCATTCATTGCTGATGGGAAGGCAAAATGATATGGTCACTTTTGAAGTCTGGTGGTTTCTTGCAAAACAAAACATATTCTTGCCGTACAATCCAGCAATCATATTTCTTGTTTCTACCCAAAGGAGTTGAAAGTTTATGTCCTCATTTTTTCTGCACAAGGATTTATAACATGTTTATTCACAAGGGCCAAAACTTGGAGGCAAGAAAGATATTCTTCAGTAGGTGAATGCATAAACTGTGGTACATCCACACAATAGAGTATTATTCATCACTAAAAAGACACAAGTCAAAAGACATGAAAAGACATGAAGGAAACTTAAATGCACATTAAGTGAAAGAAGCCAATCTTAAAAGGCTACATACTGTAGTATTCCAACTATATGACATTTCAGAAAAGGAAAAATAATGGAGATTGTAAAAAGATCAGTGGTTGCTAAGGGTTTTGGGGGAGGAGGGAAGGATGAAGAGGTGGAGCACAGAGGATGTATGAACAATAAACACTCTGTATGATACTATAATGATGGATTATATGATACTATAATGATGGGTACCATAATGATACATCTGTCTAAATCCATTGTATGTGTTTACCAAAAGTGAGCCATAATGTAAACTGAACTTTGGGTAATTATAATGTATTAGTGTATGTTCATCAGTTGTAACAAATGTACCACTCTGGTGGGGGATGTTGATAGCAGTGGATGCTATGAATGTGTAGGAACAAGGAATATATGGGAAATTTCTACCTTTTTCTCAATTTTGCTGTGAACCTAAAAATGCTCTAAAAATAAGTTAATTTGGATATAAAGAGATACTAGGGATATACACACACAGAGGGAAGGCCTTGTGAAGACATAGTGAGAAGGTGGCCATCTGCAAGGTGAGACGAGTGGCCTCAGAAAAATAAAACAGATCTGCTGATGTTAGACCTATATGTTAGATCTCTAGCTTCTAGAATAGTGATAAATTTTTGTTGTTTAGGGAGAAAAAAAAAACCACAGGGAAATTTACAACCTTGGACTCCTATATTAGAAAAAAGAAAGATCTCAAGTCAGTTATCTAAGTTTCTATCTCAAGAACGGAGAAAAAAAGAGGAATCTAAATTCAAAGCAAGAAGAAGAAATGAAATAATAAAAATTAGAATATAAAATGATATTAAAAATGGATAAAATCAATGAAAGTAAAAGTTGGTTCTTTGAAAAGATCAACAAAACTGACATAACCTTTAACTAGAATGACCAAGAAAAAAAAGAGAGAAACCATAGATGACAAAATTAGGAATGAAAGAGGATAAACTACTAAGGACCTCACATAATTAAAAGGATAAGGGACTACTATGAAAAACTTCATGCCAATAATTTACACAACTTAGATGAAATAAAAACATTTTCAAGAAAGATACAAATTATTAAAATCAACTCAAAAAGAAACAGAAAGTCTGAGTAGGCCTATGACAACAAAAAATTTAGTCATTAAAATTATTCCTACAAAGAAAGCTGAGATTAAGTGATGAGTTCTACGAGTATTTAAGGAAGAAATAATGCATGATTCTTCACAAACTCTTCCAGAAAATGGAGGAAGAGGGAACAATTCCCAACTTATTTTATTCCTCTGATTCCAAAGCCATATAAAGACATACAAGAAAACTACAGATGAATATATATCCTTCATAAATGTAGATTCAAAAATTTCCAACAAAGTATTTATAAACTGAAACCAGCAATATAGAAAAAAGTATTATAATATCATGACCAAATGACATTTATACCAAGAATGCATGGTTGATTTAATATCAAAACTCAAATCATGTAAAATACCATATTAATAGAATAAAAGACCAAAACTACATTATTATCTCAATAAATGCAAAAGAAAAACTGTCTTTTACAAAATCCAACACCAATTCCTGATAAATACTCTCAGCAATCTATAAATAGAAGGGAAATTCTTCAGTCTAATAAATAGTATCTAAGAAAAATCTACATACTACATACTGGTAAAATACTGAATGTTTAATAGTAAAACATTGTAATCAAAACACTAAATGTTTTCGCTCTAAGGTTGAGAACAAGGCAAGGATGTGTGCTCTTTCCATTTATATTCAACATTTGTATTAGAGGATTTAGCCAGTGAAATCAGGCAAGAAAAAGAAATAAAAGGCACCTCAATTGGAAAGGAAGATGTAAAACTGTATTCTCAGACAACATACACTGTATACAGAAAATCCTAAAGAATTCACACATGTAGGGGAAAATATACAAGAGCTAAAAATCAAGTTCTTAGAGTTCCCGTCATGGCTCAGCAGGAAAAAACCTGACTAGAATCCATGAAGACGTGGGTTCTATCCTTGGCCTTGCTCAGTGGGTTAAGGATGCTGTGTGGCCCTGAGCTGTGGTTTAGGTCACAGACGTGGCTTGAATCCCACGTTGCTATGGCAAAGGCCAACAGCTGCAGCTCTGATTCGATCCATAGCCTTACAACTTCCATATGCTTCAGGTGTGGCCAAAAAAAAAAAAGCAAAAAGAAATAAAGAAATAAGATAAAAATAAAAATTTAGTTCAGCAAGATAAAAGGTCAATATATAAAATCAATTGTATTTCTAAATACCACCAATGAACAATATAAAAATGAAGTTAGAATAATTCCATTTATATTGGTACAAAAAAAATAAAATACTTAAGAATAAAGTTAACAAAAGTGCTAAACTTGTACACTGAAAACTACATAACATTCCTGAGAAAAATTAAAAATTAAATGGGACATCATCTATGCTCTGTAGGAAGACCAATATTATTGAGATGGCAATTCTCCCTAACTGATCTATGCATTCAATGCTCTGTATTAAAAATTCCAGTAGGCTTTATTAAGGAAATTAACAAGCTGACCCTAAAATTTACATGGATATGCAAACACCTAGAATAGTCAAACAATTTTGAAAAAGAATAGAGTCACAGGACTTACACTTCCCAAACTCATTATAAAATTATTGTAATCAAGACACTTAAAAAAAAAAGGAGAGAGAGAGAATGGATTGGTAGTTACTAGAGGAAGGCATGGGGGTGGTAAAATGGGTGAGGGTGATCAAAAGGTACAAATTTGCAGTTATAACATAAATAAGTCTTTAGGATATAACGTAAAGCATGGCGATTATAGTTAATAATACTGTATCATATATTTGAAAGTAGCTAAGAGAGTAGATTTTAAAAGTTCTCATCACAAGCTTAAAATATTTGTAACTACATGAGGTGTTGGATAGTAACCAAACTTATCATAGTAACCATTTTGGAATAAATACATATCAAATTTTTTAAAAAGATAATATACCCTAATATAGCAGTTCAAGAACAGACACACAGATCAGTGGAAGAGATGAACCCATTTATGATCAAATGATTTTTTTTTTGGTCTTTTTAAGGCCACACTAGTGGCTTACAGCGGTTCATTTCCAAGCTAAGGATAGAATCAGAGCTATAGCTGCCGGCCTACACCACAGCCACAACAACACAGGATCTAAGCCTCATCTGTGACCTACACTACAGCTCACAGTAACGCCGGATCCTTAACCCACTGAGCAAGGCCAGGGACAGAAACTGCGTCCTCAAGGATACTAATCAGATTTGTTTCTGCTGAGCCACGATGGGAACTCTATGATCAACTGATTTTTGACAAAAGTGTCAAGAGAGTTCATTAGGGAAGGGATAAGCTTTTAAATAAACAATCCTGGGACAATTTGAAGGCCACATGCAAAAAGATGAATTTAGATTCTTACTTGACAGCATTCTCAAAAATTAATTCCTAATGGATTTTACGCCCAAACTAAGAGCAAAAACTATAAAGCACTTAGGGAAAAAATACTAATACTTTGGGTTAGGCAAAGATATGATACCAAAAACACAATACACAGAATAAAAAATCGGTAAGTTGAACTTTATCAAAATTCAAAATGTCTGAACTAAGGTATAGACTGGGAGAAAATATTTGCAAATCATATGTTTCATAAAGATCTTGTATGCAGAATATATTTAAAACTCTTACAGCTGAATAATATGATATCATAATTAAAAAGACAAAAGATTTCAGTAGACATACATTTCACTAAAGAAGATGTAAGGATGGCTGATAAGCACATAAAAAGATGCTCAACATTACTTGTTATTAGAGAAGTACTAATCAAAGCTATGTTAAGATTCTACTTCAAACCCACTAAAATGGCTGCAATCAAAAAGATAAACATTAACAAGTGTTTCTAAAGGTGTAGAAAAACTAATCCTCACACATATCTGGGGAAAATGTAAAATGGTATACCTACTTTGGATAGCAGTGTGGTATTTGTTAAAGAATAAACATAAATTTACCATGTATCCACTCCTCACCCATGTATCTTCCTAAGACAAATGAAAGTATATATTCATACCAAGATTTATATGTGAATATTTAGAGCAGCATTATTTATCATAGCTAAAAAGTAGAAATAATTTAAATGTCTGTCATCTGGTGAATGGAAAAGCAAAATGTGATACATGTATATACATGTGTGTGTGTACATATATAAATTCAAACATTGAAATACTATTCAGCAATTAAGAGGAATGAACTACTTTTACATGCTACAACATGGATATACCTCAAATCGTGCCAAGTGAAGAAGTTCCCTTGTGGTGCAGCAGGTTAAGGATCCTGCATTGCTGCACCTGTGTTGCAGGCCACAACGGTGGTGTGGGTTTGATCCCTGGCCTGGGATCTTCCACATGCTGCAGGCGCAGCTAAAAAAAAAACAAAAAAAAAACCCCAAAACATGCTAACTGAAAGAATTCAAATGCAAAAGACTACATGTTGTATGATTCCAGTTACAGGAAACATACATTTGAGTTTCCTGGGAGCTGGGAATGGTTACAGAAACCAAAAACTGACATTGAGGATCTTTTAGGAGTTACAGAGATATTCTAAAATTGGACTATAGAGATGGCTGTACAAGTCTATAAACTTACTTAAATAGCATGAGAGTATGTATGCAGATAGGAGTATGTGGACAGAGAATAGAGAAGATAAATATGATGAAGGTGAGAAGCAGGCAGGGAGAAGGAAAGAAGAAAAATGAGGAGGTAAAGAAAGTATATTTTTTTCTCATTTTCCCTTTTCTTCATCTCTTCTCCACTAGCCATCACTCTATCCAACAAAAACACAGTTCTCTAAAGCTCTGGGCTATGGTCTAGCCTCATTATTTGGCAATGTGTCTGAAGACAGTGGCTCAACCCTGTGTTTGGCCTTCAGAAGGCTATAACTGATACATATACACAAATATACATAATCAAAATGTATAAGTGGCTATACATAAATATATAATATATTTATCCATACAGACACAGACTAAAAGCTTAATAAGGCAGTCCACCATCTCCTCCTTGCCCACCCACCAGCTGAGCTCCACCACTGGCACGTATGCCACCCTGTTGCCCACCAAGCGCCTGGTCCATGCATCCGAGCCCTACGGCAAGCATTCGCAGGAGCTGTATGCCACAGCCACCCTCCAGAGGCTGGGGAGCCTGGCAGGAGAAAACTATAATTAAAAAAGAGACATGGGAAGATGGCAGAATAGAAGGACTGGAGCTCAACTTCTCTCCTAAAAACAACAAAATTCACAACTAAAGACTGAGCACTCTTCACCCAAATGGACTGGAAACCTTAAAAAAGATACCCTACTCCAGAAGAAAAAGAGGAGGACACATCAAGAGGTAGGAAGGGTGATTTTGCAATATAAACAACCCCATATCTCCTGGGTGGGAAGCTCCACAGACTGAAAACTAACTGGTTCACAAAGACTCACCTACTAGAGTGAGAGTTCTAAGCCCCATATCAAACCCTCACGTGCAGGGATCCGGCACGGGGAGAAAGAGCCCCTGGAGCATCCGGCATTGAAGGCCAGTGGGGCTTGTGTGCAGGAGCTCCACAGGACTGGGGGAAATGGAGAACCCATTCTTAAAAGGTGCACACGGACTTTCACGTGCACTGGATCCCAGGGCAAAGCAAAGTCTCCAGAGGAATCTGGGTCAAACCTGACTGCAGTTCTTGGAGGACATCCTGGGAAAACAGGGGTGAATGTGGCTTGTTGTAAGGGAAGGACACTGAAAGCAAAGCTCTCAGGAATATTCAGCAGCTGCCTTTCTCTGGAGGTGGCCCTTTTGGGAAAATCTGGCCCCACCGGTCAGTCCGTGCTGAGAAGCCCCAGGGCAAACAAACAATCCTGGTGGGATCACAGCCCCGCCCCTCAGTAAACAGGCTCCCTAAAGACCCCTGAGGCACACAGCTGCCTCTAATCTCATCCAGAGACTAAGCCCCACCCACCAGAGGGATTAGAATCAGCTCCACCTACCAGGGGGCAGGCATCAGCCCCTCCCATCAGGAAGCCTTCAGCAAGCCCCCATACTGACTTCAGCCGCAAGGGGGGCAGACACCAGAAGTGAGAGAGGCTACAACCCTTTTACCTGTCAAAAGGTCACCACACCAAAAACCTATAAAAATGAAAAGACAGAGGACTATGCCTCAGATGAGGGAGAAAGGAAAAACCCCAGAAAAAGAGCCAAGTGAGGAGGAGATTCTCAGCCTCCAGGAAAAAGGCTTTAGACTGTTGATGCTGAAGATGATGCAAGACCTTGGGAATAAACTGGAGGCAAAGATGGATAACTTACAGGAAACACTGACCAAAGAGATACAAGGTATAAAACTTAAACAAGAAGAGATGCAAAATACAATAACTGAAATAAAAACTTCACTAGAAGCAGCCAACAGCAGCATACAGGAGGCAGAAGAACAAACAAGCGAGGTGGAGGACAGATGCGTGGAAATTACGGATGCAGAACAGAAAAGAGAAAAAAGATTGAAAACAAATGAAGAGAGTCTCAGAGAACTCTGGGACAACGTGAAACGCTCCAACATCCATATTATAGGGGTGCCAGAAGGAGAAGAGAGAGAGAGAAGGGGACAGAAAACATATTCCAAGAGATAATAGCCGAAAACTTCCCTAACATGGGGAAGGAACCACTCACTCAAATCCAGGAAGCACAACGAGTACCATGTAAAATAAACCCAAGGAGGAATACACCGAGACACATACTAATCAAACTGACCAAAATTAAAGACAAAGAGAAAATCTTGAAAGCAGCCAGGGAAAAGAAACAAGTAACATACAAGGGAACCCCGATAAGGTTATCGGCAGATTTTTCAGCAGAAACTCTGCAGGCCAGAAGGGAGTGGCACCATATACTTAACGTGATGAAAGGAAAAAACCTCCAAGCAAGATTACTCTACCCAGCAAGGCTCTCGTTCAGATTTGAGGGAGAAATCAAAACCTTCACAGATAAGCAAAAGCTGAGAGAATTCAACAACACTAAACTAGCCTTACAACAAATATTAAAGGAACTTCTATAGGCAGAAAAGAACAAGAGAAGAAGGAAAGAAAAAAAAGCAGCAAAAACAAATCCAAAGTAACTAAGAAAATGGCAATAAGAACATACATATCAATAATTACCTTAAATGTTAATGGACTAATTTCCCCAACCACAAGACATAGACTGGCTGAATGGATACAAAAACAAGACCCATATATATGCTGTCTTCAAGAGACCCACTTCACTTCTAGGGACATATACAAATTGAAAGAGAGAGGATAGAAGAAAATATTTCATGCAAACGTGGATCAAAAGAAAGCTGGAGTAGCAATACTCATATCAGACAAAATAGACTTTAAAATCAAGAATATTTTAAGCGACAAAGAAGGACATTACATAATGATCAAAGGATCAATCCAGGAAGAAGATATAACAATTTTAAATATCTACGTACCCAACACAGGTTCACCACAATATATAAGGCAACTGCTAATAACTTTAAAAGGAGAAATTGACAATAACACAATAATAGTGGGGGACTTTAATACCCCACTTACAGCAATGGACAGATCAACCAGACAGAAAATCAATAAGAAAACACAGGCCCTGAATGATGCATTAAACCAGATGGATTTAATAGATATTTAGAGGACATTTCATCCAAAAGCAACAGAATACATATTCTTCTCAAGTGCACATGGAACATTGTCTAAGACCGATCACATCCTGGGCTACAAATCCACCTCAGTAACTTTAAGAAAATTGAAGTCACATCATGCATCTTTTCCGACCACAACGCTATATGACTGGAAATCAACAACAAGAAAAAAAAAACTGCAAAAAACACAAACACGTAGAGACTAAACAACATGCTACTAAACAACCAATGGATCACTGAAGAAATCAAAGAGGAAATTAAAAAATACCTGGCAGCAAATGACAATAAAGATAACGACACTCCAAAACCTATGGGATGCAGTAAAAGCCCTTCTAAGAGGAAAGGTGAGAGCAATACAAGCCCACCTCAGGAAACAAGAAAAAGCTCAGATAAACAAGCTAACTTTACATCTAAAGCAGCTCGAGAGAGAAGAACAGACAAGACCTAAAGTTAGTAGAAGGAAAGAAGTCATAAAGATCAGAGCAGAAATCAATGAAATAGAAACAAAGAAAACCATAGAAAAGATCAATGAAACAAAAAGCTGGTTCTTTGAAAAGATCAACAAAATTGATAAACCCCTAGCTAGACTTATCAAGCAAAAAAGAGAGAGGACTCAAATCAATATAATTAGAAATGAAAAAGAAGTAACAACGGACATCACAGAAATACAAAGGATCATAAGAGACTACTATATGCAGCTATATGCCAATAAAATGGAAAACCTAGAAGAAATGGACAAATTCTTAGAAAGGTACAATCTTCCAAGACTAAACCAAGATGAAATAGAAAAGATGAATGGACCAATTGCAAGAACTGAAATTGAAACTGTGATTAAAAAACTTCCAACAAACAAAAGTCCAAGACCAGATGGCTTCACAGGCGAATTCTATCAAACATTTAGAGAAGAGCTAACACCTCTCCTTCTGAAACTATTTCAAAAAATTCCAGAGGAAGGGATACTTCCAAACGCATTCTATGAGGCTACCATCACCCTGGTACCAAAACCAGACAAAGATTCCACAAAAAAAGAAAACTACAGGCCAATTTCATTTTGTATCTATAGAACATAATTGTTAAAAATATTGTAACAAGAAAGTCATTCTTTCATAGACTTTGACATCCTAAACTTTCTTAATCTTCACCTCTTGATACTGGGTATATTTTGCTTTTGTGGTTTGTAGACTATAGTATTCACTGATTTCAAAGGAGAAAAATAAGTTAATTGAAGTTAAGCTACTCCAGGAGAATCAACCAAAGAAATGTCTTCTTTTGATTTTCCGATGCCAGATGTGCTCTAGAGAAAGTACTGTTAACAGGATGTGGGTACATGGGAGGATGAGTGATAAGAGGACTGACCAGTTCTCTCATCCCTCCCTAAATCTGGATATAATAATTAAGCTATTACATCTTTCTAAAAAGATAAGATTACAGAGAGGAAAATGGACAAATGATTGGAGAGACAAGTCCAGGCCAGGAGGATGATCAGATAACTTTGGAGGGAGAAAGGCTTGAGTATATACCCCAGAATAGTTGTGAGCAGAATACATTAGACACCTTAAGGGATATGATTCTAGCACAAGAAAGACTCAGTAGCTGTAAAATGAATGAGAAGAAGCAGCAAAAATAAATCTTCTTCAATCCCTAAAAGATATGTTTAGCTGGGCAGACTACTTATTAGTCATATCAAAACACAGAAATATAGTTTTTAAAAGGAAGGTGGAGACAAAGAGACCAACTCTAGTCTTCTTGACTAAGACTCAAAAACCATCTATATATACCTTGATAGACATGCTCATAAGAACATTATTAGATATTTTCTACTTTATTGAATTTTTTAATTCATAGATTTGGTTATTTTCCTATCTATTACTATCTCCATATTTTCTTATCGATGACTCTGCCTTTTTGCCTCCTCAAAATGAGTCTATGTTTTTGTTAAGTCCTAAAAAGAAACTTAAAAAGATGATGGGAATCAAGTGTTGTGTGACTACAGTGACTAAACAACATCTAAAAAATGTAATTAACCCCATCCCAAGCTGTTTAGCATAATTTGGGGGCAAGGACGGAAAGGGGAAGCCTCTCAGTTATTTGGAACAGATAGATACATAAAAAAATATGCATCTCTCCCTATCCATCCCCCCACCAAATCACTCACTTATACTATTTAAAGGTTGATTTATTTAGTTTATCTATTTAGTTTAATAATCTCCCAGATTCAGAGATGCCAAAAACTCTGGAGAAATTATTCCCATCAATCGCTTGTAAGAAAGTTTTAATTGTTTCGGACTTATCTTCTACCAACTTAGGTTTTGTTTTTGTTTTTGTTTTTGTTTTGTTTGTTTGTCTGCTATACAAAACAACTTTACTTAGAAATATTTTATAAAGAAAACAGGCACTTGAATCAGAGTATGTATTCTCCAGCTCACCAGAGGCCCTACCACTCTTTACTGTCTTATACTGACCAACTTTAAACATTATAACTGGACAGGTATAACGCCCTGATTGTAGAATGCATATTTTGCTGTGTTTGAGGAAAAGAGCTAGGCCGGGTGGAGTCTGATACTGGAGCAGGGTAAAGTTAGGTGGGATGGTCATGAGACAACATAAAATATCAAAGAATGTCAAGCAGTATGAAATAGAAGATGGGGAGGGAAGGAATCAGTAAATAGCTTTGCCTCCTATGCAGTAATTTTGCCTCACTCCAAACTGATCATATCACTCCTGCTTTTGTCCTAGGATGTTTGATACCTAGACTGTTTGGGAACTTGAAAAATCTCAGGCTACCCTAGTGACACCCCCATAGCCAAATTATTAATTCAGCTCAGGTCTCCATTTAGCACCTAACTCTCCTACACTCTCTCTCACTCCAGGGAAGGGAGAGAGCTACATTCCAATTAATGGCCACTGATAGGAAAAAAGGCACCTGTGCTTATAAAATCCTCATCCCTTGCTACCTTATGAGAATCTCAAATTCTAGAAGTAAATACACACATGTGCCTGTATATGTGTGTACACACACACACACACACACACAGTGTGGGTTAGCTACAGATATATAAGGCTGTGGATAAAAATGTTGATATCAATTTGTAACAGTAATTTTAAGAGAATTCTTGGTTTGTTATATTCTATTGTTTTATTCTAAGGTTTACCAAAAAAGTTTTTTAATTATGAAATCAGAATATTTTCAAATTTATACTATCCATAATTTAAACCATAACCATACTAATTAACTCAATAACATTAGAGTCATAGAATCTATAGAATATCTATATATCAAACACATCATTAGGAAAAATTGTGTGATTTAGGCACTATTTCTCTAAAGTGTGTTCCATGGTATTTTGTTCTATGAGATGATAAGAGATCTCTCAAATGCACACAGAGTGCAATGATTAAACAGGACTGCCTACCTAATTTGCAGGGCCCCATGCAAAATGAAAATGTGGTCCCCTTGTTTAAAAAATGAAGATGGAAAAAGCAGAGCAATAAACCAAGCGTGGGTCTCTTATAAGCAAAGGATCCTATGTGACTGCACAGGATGCATATCCTGAAACCAACCCTGATTATGCGATTTAACAAATGCTGGGTTAAAAAAAAAGTTACACAGATTTTATTGCAACAGGACTTCTCAGAGCCTTTTATACATTAATGTGCATGGTGAACCTTCAAGAGGTACATATACTATAGGGCCAAATACAGTCGACCAAACTCTTGAGTTATTATAAGGGTCATTTTGTAGGACCAGTGTTCCATAAAACATACATCAAAAAAGGAAGCTCAGGCTGTGCAGATGGATTGTATTTAGTTTAACATTCATTTGTTAATCACAAATCACATTTGGCATTTCCCCTATATTTGGAATGAGGTAAACAGAAGGTAACTACAGATGCAAATGGTGTGGTTTCACTAAATCTACTCTCCAAATGTTCAGTCTTTGACTATTGGGAAGGTCAACTCAGTGGTCAAATAACTCAAGTGTTTTCTGGGCCACTGTGCTAGAGATGGTATGAAACTATATCCCAGGCCAACTTATTTTTTACCCTTGTCATTTCAGAGGAAATAGCATCCTTACTTACCATTACCCAGTTCCCAAGAAATGTTGTACTTTTTGCTGGCACTGTACTTCAGCAGACTCAGGGCACTAGAACTGTTCCAGGAGTTATTGGGATTACGACGCAGTGCATTTAGAGCAAATATCAGGTGGAGTCCAGAGCAATCAGCAAAGTTATAAAGTTTGTCTAGAGACCTGGCTGGGAAGAAGCAGAGAAAGGCTTGTAACTTTCAAACCAACATCCCAACAAAAGGAAAACATTAGCAACTACAAAAAGCATTTCTATAAGCTTCCTGCTAATAGAAATTACACATGAGGCTTCTAAAAGGGACTATTACTATTTGGTTCAGGATACATTTCAAGGTGATTTTAGAATGGAGCACACACAACTCTAGATAAAGGTTGCAAATTGGCAACCCAGTCTGGTCCACAGTATATTTTGTTAACAAAAAACTGAATTGTTAACATTTAAAAATGGAAAGACATCTAGCAAACCCACTGCTGGGTATCTATCTGGAGAAAATCATAATTCAAAAAGATACATGTACCTCAAAGTTCATTGCAGCACTATTTAAACAGCTGAAACATGGAAGCAACCTAAATGTCCATTGACAGAGGAATGGATAAGAAGATGTGGTACATATATAAAATGGAATATTACTCAGCTATAAAAAAAGAATGAAATAATGCCATTTGCAGCAACATGGATGGACCTAGAGATTATCAAGCTAAGTGAAGTTAGATGGTGAAAGACTGACATCAGATGATATCACTTACATATGGACTCTTAAAAAAGAATACAAGTGAATTTACACGCAGAACAGAAACAGACTCATGGACTTTGAAAAACAAATGGTGGAGTTCCCGTCGTGGCTCAGTGGTTAACGAATCCGACTAGGAACCATGAGGTTGTGGATTTGATCCCTGGCCTCACTCAGTGGGTTAAGGATCTGGCATTGCCGTGAGCTGTGGTGTAGGCTGGCAGCTACAGCTCCGATTAGACCCCTAGCCTGGGACCTCCATGTGCCATGGGTGTGGCCCTAGAAAAGACCAAAAAAAAAAAAAAAGAAAGAAAGAAAAACAGATGTTTACCAAAGGGGACAGATGGGGAGAAGAGGGACAGACTGAGGGTTTGGGATTGACGAATTCACACAGAGGTATATGGAATGATTGGCCACTGGGACCTGCTGTATAGCACAGAGAACTCTACCCAATATTCTGTGATAATCTATATGGGAAAAGAATCTGCAAGAGAATGCAGATGTGTATAATTGAATCACTTTGTTGTACAGCAGAAATTATCACAACACTGTAAATCAATTATACTTCAACAAAACCTTAAAATGAAAAAAAAAGTAAATATATGACAAAGTAGCTAGATTTCCAGCTTTTCTTGAAAAATCAGAAAATCTGGCACTGCTGGACCTATACTCCTTTATGGAATGACAGGAATAGTGTCAGGAGACAAGGTCAGCAAAATGACTGGTTGGAGAGTTTAGCCTAGTGACACTTTCAAAATATTTTTTCACTCAATTCCTTATTTCCAATATTTCTGGGACTGGAACTACCATAACCACTGTTGGAAATAATGTGTTCATTGTCAGGTTGATCCCTAATACTGCAAATGCCGTTCACCACATGTCCCATACCCACCCCATTCCTTCACATCAATTGCTACCATTCTAGTTCTGGCATTCATTCTCAGCATGAATTATCAAAGGAATGCACTTGCCCATCTACTTCTAGATGCTTCCCATTCTTCAATATTCATCTTCCCCCAGTCACTTTCATCAGTTTAACTTACTCGTCAAAGCATTAGTGGATTTTCAACACCACTGTTTTCTTTAGTTCACGGCCTCTGCAAAGCAACCATAATCCTCCCCAAATATGAATTATTGAATTATTGTGAATAAAATAATTCATTGTGGGGGTCATCTTAACTATCCTTTTATTTATATATTTTTTACTTTTAAAAAATAAAAGTACAGTTGATTTACAATGTCGTGCTGTTCAGGAAAGGGACCCAGTCAGGTGTGTGTATAAAATTCTAATACGTGTAATTTTTCTCATACTATATATAAAAAACATATATAAAGATTTATATTTATATATTATTAATGATAATTACATTAATTTGTCTCATATTATATTGTCATATATAATATAAATGATATATACACTGGGTCAGATTTATATAATTATTTAATATATTATACATATTCATATATATATGATTTTTCTCATATTATTTTCCATCATGTACTACTCCAAGAGATTGGACATAGTTCCCTGTGCTGTAAAGTTGGACATCATTGCCCATCCATTTTAAATGTAATAGTTTGCATCTACTAATGCGAAACGCCCAGGCTATCCTACTCCCTCTCTCCTTTCCCTTGGCAAACATGTCTATTCTTGTCTGTGAGTCTGTTTCTATTCATAGATAACTTTAATTTGTGCCATAGATTCCACATATAAGTGATATCATGTGGTATTTCTCTTTACCTTCTGTTTTACTTCACCTAGTGTGAGAATCTCTAGTTACACCCATGTTGATGAAAATGGCATTATTTCGGGTTTTTTTGTTTTTGGTTTTTTTGCTTTTGCCTTTTTTTTTCTCTTTTTAGCGCTGCACCTGCATATGGAAGTTCCCAGGGCTAGGGGTTGAATCAGGGCTGCAGCTGCCAACCTATACCACAGCCACAGTAATGACAGATCCGAGCCACATCTGCGACCTACACCACAGCTCAGGGCAACACTGGGTCCTTAATCCACTGAGTGAGGCCAGGGATAAAACACGCATCCTCATGGATATGAGTTGGGTTTGTTACCTCTGAGCCACAAAGGGAACTCCCATTTTATTCATCATTATGGCCAAGTAATATTACACCGTGTGTATGTACCACATCTTCTTTATCCATTTCCCTGTCAATGAACATTTAGGTTTTTCCACTGTATTGGCTATTGTGAATAGAGCTGCAGTGAACATACAGGTGCATGTATCCTTTTGAATTGCAGTTCTGTCTGGATATATGCCCAGGAGTGGGATTGTTAGATCATACAGTAGTTCTGTATTTAATTTTGCAAGGAACCTCCATACTGTTTTGCCTAGTGGTTGTCCCACTTTGCATTCCAACCAACACTGTAAGAGGGTACCCTTCTCTCTGTACCCTCTCCAGCACTTGTAATTTGGAGACTTATTAATGATAGCCACTCTGAACAGTGTGAGGTAGGACCTCACTGTAGTTTTGATTTGCATTTCTCTAATAATTAGTGATGTTGAGCATTTTTTAACGTGCCTTCTGGCCATCCATTATGTCTTCTTTGGAAGACTGTCTCTTTAAGGCTTCTGCCCGTTTTTTGAAGGGGTTGTTTGTTTTTTTACTGTTGAGTTGTATGTGTTGTTTGTTTATTTTGGATATTAAGCCCTTGTCAGCTGCATCATTTGCAATTATTTTCTTCCATACCTTAGGTTGTCTTTTCCTTTTTAATATTTTTATCATTTTCTTAGCTGTGCAAATGCTTGTAAGTTTGATTAGGACCCACTGGTTTATTTTTGTTATTCTTTCTTTCTTTTTTTTTTTTTTGTCTTTTTGCTATTTCTTGGGCCGCTCCCACGGCATATGGACGCTCCCAGGCTAGGGGTCGAATCGGAGCTGCAGCCACCAGCCTACGCCAGAGCCACAGCAACGCGGGATCCGAGCCTCGTCTGCAACCCACACCACAGCTCATGGCAACGCCAGATCCTTAACCCACTGAGCGAGGCCAAGGATTGAACCCGCAACCTCATGGTTCCTAGTCGGATTCGTCAACCACTGAGCCACGACGGGAACTCCATATTTTTGTTATTATTTCTATTGCCTTCGAAGACTGACCTAGGAAAACACAGTTTATGTCAGACAATGTTTTGCCTACGTTCTCTTCTAGGAGTTTTATGGTGTCTTGTCATATGCTTAACTCTTTAAGCCATTTTGAGTTTATTTTTGTGCATGGCATGAGGGTGTGTTCTAGTTTCATTAATTTACATGCAGCTGCCAGTTTTCCCAGTACCATTTGCTAAAGAGATTGTCTTTTTCCAATTTTATATTCTTGCCTCCTTCGTCAAAGATTAATTGACCATAGGTGTCTGGGTTTATTTCCGGGCTCTCTATTCTGTTCCATCGATTTGTTTGTCTGTTTTTGAACCAGAACCACACTCTGCTGAATACTGGAGCTTTGTAATATTGTCTGAAGTCTGGGAGAGTTATGCCTCCTGCTTGTTTTTTTGTTTTCATTTTTGTTTTTTTCCTGCAGATTGCTTTGGCAATTCTGGGTCTTTTATGGTTCCATATAAACCTTTAGATTATTTGCTCTAGTTCTGAGAAATTCGATAGGGATCACATTAAATCTGTAGATTGCTTTACATAGTATGGCCACTTCAACAATATGAATTCTTCCAATCCAGGAGCATGGAATATTTTTCCACTTCTTTGAATCTTCTTCAGTTTCCTTGAGTAATGTTTTATGTTCTCGGCATATAAGTCTTTGAACTCCTTGGTCGGGTTTATTTCTAAGTATTTAGTATTCTGGAGTGCGATTTTAAAAGGTATTATATTTTTATATTCCTTTTCTATTATTTCATTGTTAATATACAGAAATGCAACTGATTTCTGAATGTCAACCGTGTATCCTGCTGCTTTGCTGAACCTGTTGATCATTCAAGGTTTTTGTGTGTGTGTGTGGAGTCCTTAGGTTTTTCTCCATATAGTATCCTGTCAAACTGCAGAGAGTGACAGTTTTACCTCTTCTCTTCCAATGTGTGATAACCTTTTATTTTCTTTGTTTCTCTGATTTCTGTGGCTAGGGATTCCAATACCATGTTGAATAAAAGTGCTAAGAGAGGGCATACTTTGCTTGTTCTAGATTTTAGCAGGAAGGCTTTCAGCTTTTCTTCTTTGAGTACTATATCAGCTGTTGGTTTGTCATAAGTGGCTTTTACGATGTTTGGATGTGGCCCCTCTATACCCACTTTGGTAAGAGTTTTTTTCTTTTTTGTCATGAGGGGGTGTTGGATTTTGTCAAATGCTTTTTCTGCATCTATTGAGATGATCATGTGGTTTTTTTTTTACTTTTCTTTTGTTAATGTGCTTGCATGACTGATCGATTTATGTATGTTGAACCGTCCTTGTGAACTTGGGATGAATCCCACTTGGTCGTAGTGCATGATTGTTTTTATGTGTTGTTGGATTCGGTTGGCTAAAATTTTGTTGAGGATTTCTGTGTCTATATTCATCAAAGATATTGACCTGTAATTTCCTTTTCGGTAGTGTCTTTACCTGGTTTTGGTATTAGGGTGATGGTGGCATCATAGAGTGTCTTTGGGAGTGTTCCTCCCTCTTCAGTTTTTTGGAAACATTTAAGTAGGATGGGTACAAGTTCTTCTTTGTACGTTTGGTAGAATTCACCTGTGAGGTCATCTGGTCCTAGACTTTTGTTTGTAGGGAGTGTTTTTATTGCATATTCAATTTCATTTCTTGTGATCGATCTGTTCAAATTACTTATTTCTTCTTGATTTGGTTTTGGTGGGATGTATGTTTCTAGAAATCTGTCCATTTTCTAGGTTGTCACATTTGTTGGCATGTAATTGTTCATAGTATTCTCTTACAGTTTTTTGTATTTCTGCAGTGTCCGTTGAGCTTTCTCCTTTTTCATTTCTTACTGTGTTTATTTGGGTTCTCCCTCTTTTCTTCTTGGCATGTCTGGCCAGAGGTTTGTCAATTTTGTTTACCCTTTCTAAGAACCAGCCCTTGGTTTCACGATGTTTTTCTATTGTTTTTTGAATCTCTATTTTATTGATCTCCTCTCTAATCTTTATGATGTCCGTCCTTCTGCTGAATTTAGGTTTTGTTTGTTCTTTTTCTAATTCTTTTAGGTGGTAGGTTAGGCTGCTGATTTGAGATTTTTCTTCTTTTTTGAAGAAGGCCTGTATCCCTGTGAAGTTCCCTCTAAGAACTGCTTTTGAGGCATCCCATAGATATTGAATGGTTGTGTTTTCATTGTCGTTTGTCTCAAGGTATTTTTTTTTTATTTCCTTTTTTATTTCCTCATTGACCCATTTGTATTTCAGCAACATGTTTGGTTTCCTTGTAGTCAGCTTTCTTCTCATTTTTCCCCCTGTGGTTCATTTCTAGGATCATGCCATTGTGGTCAGAGAAGATGCTTGAAATTCTTTGTGTACTCTTAAATTTGTTGAGATTAGTTTTGTGCCCAAGCATGTGATCAATCCCAGAGAAAGTTCCTTGTGCACTTGAAAAGAATGTATTTTTTTTGGGGGGGGGGTGGGGAGGGATGTAATGCTCTGAAAATATTAATTAACAGTTCTATTGTGCCTAACAGTTCTTCTGTGTCATTTAGGATCTCTGTTGCCTTACTGATTTTCTGTCTAGAGATGTGTCCATCGATGTGAGTGGCTTATTAAAGTCTCCTACTACTATTGTATTTGCATCAATTTCTCCTTTTTTATGTCTGTATCTGTTGTAAGTATTTGGGTGCTCTTATGTTAGGGGCATATATATCATGGAATGTACTATCCTCTTCTTGAACTGATCCCTTCATCATTAAATACTGTCCTTCTTTGTCTTTCTTTATGGCCTTAGTTTTATTTTTTTGTGTATGTCTTTTTTTTTTTTTTGTCTTTTTAGGGCTGCACCTGCTGCACATGGAGGTTCCCAACCTAGGAGTCAAATTGGAACTAAAGCCACTTGCGTTTACCACAGCCATAGCAATGCAGGATCTGAGCTGCATCTGCAACCTACACCACAGCTCACAGCAGCACTGGACCTTTAACCCAATGAGTGAGGCCAGGGATCAAACCCACATCCTCATGGATGGTAGTTTGGTTCATTAACCACTGAGCCATGATGGAAACTCTGCCTTAGTTTTAAATTCATATTTTCTTCTGATATGAGTATTGCCACTACTGCTTTCCCTGTTCTTTCCATTTGCATGAAATAATTTTTTACATTCCCTCACTTTCAATTTATATGTTTCCTTTGCCCTTAGTTGAGTCTTTTGTAGGCAGCATATCATAGTCTCTTTTTTTTTTAATCCAGTCTTCCAGTCTGTGTCTTTTGATTGGATCATTCAGTCCATTGACATTTAAGTTAATTATTCGTAAATATGTATTTATTGGCATCTTAAACCTTGTTTTCCAGTAGATCTATGTTTCTCCTTTGTTCTTTTTTTTTGTTGTTGGACGATTCCCTTTTATCTTATGCTTGTGTCCTCTTCTTTTTAGCTTTTGTGAATGTATTGTTTGGTTTTGAATTTTGTTGCCCTGCTTTTCAAATAAATTATCCCCTTCCTATATCTGCTTGCTTTAGCCAAACATTCATATAGACTCAAACACATTCTTTAAAAGTCTCGATTTTCTTACTCTCCTTCCTGACATTTTAAGTTTTTGATGTCCTTTTTCACTTCTTCATGTTCACCCTTTTGCTGTTCCTTGTGTTTATCATAGATTTCTCAATTAGGTTCCCCCCTCCTCTTTTGACCTGTACATTGGCTTATTTAAGTTACTGCTCTCCAGTTGTGATTTCCTCCATTCTATATCTTCTTACTTCCTTTTTATTTAGGGGAGAAATATTGATACACTTTCAGTATTTCTTTTAAAATTTAGTATTGCTGTATTCTTTTAGTTTTTGTTTGAGGAATTCTTTATATCTCCTTCTACTTTAAATGGTAAACTTGCTGGGTATTCTAGGATGCACATTTTTTCCTTTTAGAACCTTGAATATGTCTTGCCACTCTCTTCTGATCTGTACCATTTCTGTGGAGAAATTAGCTGATAGCCTTATGGAGGTTCTCTTATAATTATCTCTCTTTCTTTCTTTTTTTTTTTTTTTTTTTGCTTGCTGCCTTTAGAATCCTCTCCTTATCTTTAACTTTTGCCATTTTTATTATATGTCTTGGTGTAGGTCTGTTTGGTTCAACTTGTTTGGGGCCCTCTGTGCTTCCTGTATCTTGAGATCTGTTTCCTTTGAATACAGAGAGTGTTCAGCCTAACTTTTTCCAATATATTTTCAGTTCCCCTTTCTTTTCCTTTTCCTTCTGGAATCCCTATTATGCTTAGATCGGCCCACTTTATTTAATCCCATAGATCTCTTATATTTCTTTCATTTTCTTTTTTTCCATTTGGCTTTTCTGTCTGCTGCCCTGATTGGGTGATTTCCATTATTCTGTCTTCCATGTCACTAATGTGTTCCTCTGCATTATTCATTCTGTTGTTCAGTGCCTTTAATTCAGCTTGTGTCTCTGCAAATGAATTTTCTAATTTTCCTTGGCTCCTCCATACAGTTTCTATTTCCTTTCTAGAGTGATCTGTGTTACTGTTGATATTTGTTCTTAATTCCTTCAGTATATTCATTACCTACTTTTTGAAGTCAGTGTCCATTAGACTGCAGAGGTCTATTTCATTGTTTGCTGCTTCAGGAGAATTTCTCCTGTTATTTTAACTGGGAATGGTTCCTATGTTTCTTCATTTTGCTCATATTTTTCTTGTTCTCTGAGGATGGGGAAAACAATTATCTACTGTAGTCTTGGAGGGGGTTATTTTTATGCAGGTGTGTCCCTGTGTAGGTTGTGAGGCCTTACTCTTTTTTAGGCATGAGGGCTGCTTTTGGTTTGGATGCTTGCTGACTCTTTCCTCGGTGTGTGCAGATAATTATCCTCTTATTAGTTGGTGAACAGGTTTATGGCATGTTCTGCACCCAGAACCTTTGGCAGTGGCAAAGGTGGGGCAGGTGCATTTCCAGGAGGGTGAGGGCAATGGGTGGCACTCAGTTGCAGAGCCCTCCGGGGTGTGATCCCTGAGGTGACTGGGGCTGCAGGTGGTACCTGTTCATTGGACCTATAGTGCTGGGGGGCTGTGCCTGCTTCTGGAGCCCAAGGGGTGTTTTGTATCCACCCCTGTAGCCCATCAAGAGGTGTACCACCATGAAGCTGACAGAGAAAGATGTTCCTATGGTGGTCCTGACCCTCCTCCTCTTGCCTTCCCCAACAATGGCACCTTGCTTCTAGTGGGGGCTGAGGCCTCCTCATGTACTTGCTGGTCTGTGGTGCACCCATGCCCAGCTGGTGGCACACGCCTCCCCATCCCTCTTAGGGTGTCTCTACATAGACACCCCAGCCTTCTTCCTGGAACTGACCTCCATTTCCAGAGTCTCAGTGCCTAGCCTCTGCCTGAGTGTTTCAGGCTATTGGGTCTTAGTCGGTGGTACCAGTGGTCTATGCAGCTCTCTCTGCTTTTCTCTCCTCTGACTGGCTGCTGTGCTTTTCTCTGAGGCTGTGAGGCTCCCCTCCTGTCCTCGTTTATCTCCCAGGCTGATCTCCCTGTTAGTTAGGTGGCCTCCCATTGTGCAAATTCTTTTCTTCTTTCACATTTCCTTCTCATGAGTGCTGATCCTGTCCTGATTCATTTTTTTTCCTCTTCTCTCTCTTGCTTTTTAATTCAGCATTCAGTAGATGTTCTGGGTAAATCATTCTACATGTAGTGTTCTTCTTTTTATACATTTTTGTGGGAGAAGGTAAGTGCTATGTCTTATTCCTCTGCCATCTTGATCCCTCCCTACTTTTAGACAGTGTTTCACAAAGTATAGATGACATGAATTTAAATGACATACAGACTGAAACAAAATTTTAGGTTAATAAATATGCCCAGGAGTTAACGGTATCGTAGTATTTATTTCCCATGTTTCTCAAACGGGGTTCTGTAGAGCACCAGGAGGGCTCCATAAGCTGTCATTAGAGGGTTCAGCAAAAGATGAGGCATAGTGGACAAGGTGCCCCATTAGCAGCTGTTATGGGTCTTTTAGTTTTATAAAGCAGGACCATGATTATTTGGTTGAATCCCTTATCAGTTTTTGAAGTGGAATATAGGGTTGCTGCCATTTTTGTCTCCATATTGGTATGAGAATTTTTTTTTTGGAAGCATCAGAAAAAGGAGCAAACACTGTCTCATTTCATTTGAATATAAAATCCATGAGAACTTATTGAACCCAGAATCAAGTAACTAAGCAATAACATTAAACAGCATAGGTTTCACATTAGAGAAACAGACTTAATTATTTGGTTTTAGTTCCAAAATAGCAATTAAAATTAAAATGCATTTATAACCCTATTAAAGTGATCATGAAACCAATACATGTATATATTAATTCTGTAATTATCTACAATAAACTTAATCATGCCACTTAATAATAAAATGTTTCTTTCAAAGTCTCATAGAAAATGTCTTTGGAGTTCCTGTCGTGGCACAGCAGAAACGAATCTGACTAGGAAGCATGAGGTTGCGGGTTCAGTCCCTGCCCTTGCTCAGTGGGTTAAGGATCTGGCGTTGCTGTGAACTGTGGTGTAGGTTGCAGATGAGGCTCAGATCTGGCATTGCCGTGGCTGTGGTATAGGCCGGCAGCTACAGCTCTGATTCGACCCCTAGCCTGGGAATCTCCATATGCTACAGATGTGGCCATAAAAAGGACAAAAGAAAAAAAAAACCCAAAAACAAAGAAAGAAAAGAAGATGTTGTCTTAGGCTATAATTTTATTCATATTGTTTTGACACATAGTTTGAGTAACTTTACAAGTCAACCCTGTTAATTTATTTTCCTACTGAAAATAATATTAAATTCATAATCCTTATTTAAATAAGCTCATAAGCCTACCTTTAGAAAAATTATATCCCATTCAGCTTAAATCATTTACTTAATAAAGACATACTATGTTTGCCTTATAATTTTTTTCAAATCATTTCAAATTCAAAAGGAAAAAAAGGGGATTAATTTCAAAAAATTAACTACTTGGTTTTTTTGTTCCTTTTCTAGAAACGTTGTCTAAAATGTTATTTTTAGTTTTAGACAGAAAGGAAAAATCCTGAAATTGCAACTTACCATATATCATACCTCAATACCATTTATATGACATAAATTTGTGATAATACTTTTAGCCCTCCTTGGGTAAGGTACAAAAAAATCAAGTAGGAAATTTTAAACAGGGGATACGGAAGTCTCTCCTATTTAAACCACTCATGTGTATTAGAGTTGGTATCCTTTTTAGGGAGGGGGAACCTACAAAAGATTCTGGCAAACTAAATGGATTCTTGGGAAAATATTACTCTATTTTAAAAAACACTGACAATTATACTTACATCATAATATCTACAACAAATGATCACACTGACATACTATGAGCTTTAGATATAATTTTTATCCAGAAGTTCCCTGAGATTTGAGAATATTTCAAGTGTTTCTCTGATATAAAAATTTAGGAAGGCTGTCCAAGAGTTAAAGGATGCATGGGAAAATAAAAGTAATCCTAACACTAAAATACTCACTGCTGAACTGAGAACTGACTTAAACATTTCTTCTACTTGGCAATATTCTCATTAATGAATGCTGTTTTCAATTTCTCCAAGATAATACAAACCCAGTATAAATCTGTAATAAAGACAGGTTGCAAATCTGAGCAAAAACACAGGATTTTGTGAGATCAATGAAAAATATGTTTGATAATAACTCAAATCACACATAAATCTGCCAACAAATAAGGATCTAGAAGAATTAGATCAGTTAACTGAACAAGAGAAACTCACAAGGGTGATAACAAAATAGGTTGTTTAAAAATAATTTGAATATTATAAGATCAAAACAGGTCTATTTTGATGTCTTTTTAATACATATGATTGTGCCACAAAAGTTAAATTATTTTATTAGAAAAATACTCAATATTCAATTAAATATCATCTTTTTCATTCAAATTGTTCATATTTGACATAACAGTTTATGTTATTAAGTATACAATGAAATACACTTATTGTCATAATTTTTAGTTTTATTTATAAACTAAAACCCTAATCAAATTTTTGCATCAAAAATTCATATGAATGATACTGATTTTAGGTAGATTAATCTTTCTTAAGTGGCCTTTTTCCAAATTATCTCCATATAATGAAGATTTTCTGTGTTTGTTTCATACATATTAGAAAAAGAAATATATATCAAACACAAAAGCATATCAAACATGTTATTTCATGGATTTTATGGCTTAAGACAAAGCAAAAGGTATTTATTTAAAAAACTGCCAGTATGATGAAAAATGTGGAGAAATAATATATATGGTTTATTAACATGGCAGAAATTGAGAACTAGAGTGCTAGAAGTTTGGGAAATACTTTGTTAAGGATAAGTTTAAGTCCTCTATCCTCCATTAAACCATACCTCAGTGGACACACCAATCTCCCTACAGTGACCTCAACCTTCTTTAAATTCAGGATCCATACCATTTGTTGGCATCTGAGTGCCTTATGACATCTCCTGTGATACTGTCTTACATGGAGATTTACCTCTTGATTTAGTCACCTCTCCAGAGCAAATGGCTTGTTTACCCAGTTAAACTGTCAACTTCCTCAAGGCTGGTACTTTATCTCATTATATCCTTCACAGCGTCTATCAGAGAACAGTCTCCATGCTGAAGAGTTCTCACAGCCCAACTCCTATTTGTTGCATAATAAATGGTCTAGTAAGAAACTGAAAGTTCCCAATGAGAGATTTGTATAATAATTTATTATTTCTAGTTCAAGAAATATATACTCTGGAGTTTATTTTAAAATGATATACATTTGAATATAGAGCATTTAATATTTGAATATTGAGTATTTAGCTCAACAAATGTCATCTTTCTCAACATCTGCTGTCAGGTTCATCCAAGCAAGTAGATACTTATAGATGACTTTCTATTCTCTCCACTAGAGGGTGCCAATGTCTCTAAGTCCTCTAGTCAGGTTGCCTTGGCATCTCATAGGAACATAGATTTAAGGAGATTTGTCTAGCAGGGAGTTTGAAGATGAGGAGTTGGGGCCTGAGAAAGATGTAAGAGATAGGCTTGGGAGTCATCTATATAGTGCAGATAGTTGATGCTGTGAAAGTTCTTGAGACTTCTGAAGGACAGAATGGCTGAGGACAAAACCTTAAGAACTGTCCATATATAAAGGTAAGAAAAAAGAAGAAAAAGAGAGACAGAGAAGGAGGAGAACCAGAAGTGTAGAAATAAGGAACCCAAAAGAAGACTGTTTCAAGGAGGTACTGATCAATGATGGTAGATGTTGGTAAGAAACTGAAAAGGAAAAGAAGAAAAAAACTACTATGGTTAAGCAGAAAATGAGGTTACAGACTAGATTTAGGTTGGGGTATGAACATAAAAAATGAGTGGTAGAGAAAAAAAATACATGGATACATTGAAATTACTTCTTGAAGTTCTGTGGCAAAACAAAAAGGAAGAAAAGAAACAAAACAGTACCTAGAGTAGTACCAAAGAGGTTAAATTTTTAAAAATCAAGAACCAAGACTGCAATCTGTCATAAGCCATTTTGGGGCTAATCTCAGCTCTTTATTACAAATGGATAAGAGTAATGAATTCACACCAAGATATAAAATGATGGCAATTTTCCTCAGCACTTGGCACTTTAAAAAGAAAACAGACAGATAACAATGGAACATACAAAAAAAATAGGGCTCCCATTAATCTAAGAAACTAGATGGCTAAAATTTCGAGTAAGATTCATTCGTTTATTCAACAAATAGTTATTGAGTGCCTACTATATGCCAGCCAATATTATAGTCTCTAGAGTTACAGCAATGTATAAAACAGAAAATAGGTCCTCGCCCCATGGAGTTTACCTTTAATGTGGCTGCAGTGTGGGTTAATTGGGCCTGTAAAGCAGGGTAGGGATAGTAGAACCAATCTGTGTGGTATGCTATTTTAAAGAAGCCTCACTGATAAGATAACATTTGAGCAGAGACCCAGTGGAGGTTAGGGAGAAAGTCAAGGGGCTGGCTATGGAAAGAATTCTAGGCAGAGGGTAGAGGCAAAGGCCTAAGACAGGTATTAGACTGATGATTGTGAAGAACAGCAATGGGGCCAGTGCAGCTGCCCCAGAATGAATGTAAGGGAGAGCAATAGGAGATGAGCTCAGAGTAACAGCAGGGCCAGACTGTGTAGGGTCTTACTGGCCATTGTGAGGACCTTGGCTCTTATGCTAAATGACACAGGAAACCACTGCGTGGTTTTGAACATGATCATATTCACATTTTAAAAGCATAACCCTGGCTGTTGGGCCAAAAGAGACTGCAGGGTGAATAGAGGGCAAAGGTGAAAGCTAGGAAAGTAGCTCAGAATCAATAGTAATAATTCAGGCTAGAGATCATAGTGGCTTGGACCAGGGTGGTAGCAGGAGAGGTGTGGAAATGGTTGGGTTCCTGGGATGTTTTAAAGGTAGAACTGATAAGATTTGCTAAAGATTGGATATAGTTCATGAGGGGAGAAAGAGTCAAGGAAAACTTGATCTACTGATTTGAGCAACAGAAAGATAAACTTGATATTTAAAATCAGGAGATATGGAAGAATGGAGATGGGAGAAGGGGAAGACAAATCATAATTCTGGTTTTGGATACATCAAGCTTGAGATGCCTGATAGATATAAAATAAAGAATCTGGAGGTGGGATAAAGATGGTGGAGGAGTAAGACATGGGGCTCACCTTCTCCCACAAACACTTCAAAAAAACCATATACATGTAGAATGATTCTCAGAGAACATCTAGCAAACGCTGGCAAAAGACCTGAAGCCTCCAAAAACGGCAAGAAACCCTTCACATAACTGAGTAGAACAAAGGGAAAAAAGGAGAGAGAAAGAGGAGAAAAAAGATATCAGGATGGGACCAGCACTCCTGAGAGGGAGCTGTGAAAGAAGAAAGGAATCTGCACCCTGGAAAGCCTAACTGATAGGGAGATCAGTCGAGAGGGAGGGGGATCCTCAAAGCCTCGGAGAAAAATGTACCAGCTAGACTGAGGAGGGCAAAGCAGAGAGAGAGCCATACAGACCTTGGTACCACTGCCCCCAGACACCAAAACCTGAGATGCTTGGGTGGGAGCTGGATGCTGAGAATCAGGCTTTGGAGGTCAGTTCCTAGGAGAGGACAAGGGTTAGCTGTGAGAAGACAGCCTGAGGGGCTAGGGAGCAGTGCACCACAGGCTGAGGAAAGGAGCACCACAGCTGAGGGAGCGTGGGAGAAGGCCTGGGCCAACAGGAGAACCAAGGGGCCATTGTTGGAGAGGGCAGGAGGAGAGGCTGAATATCTTGCTCTGACAAAGGAATATCTTTCTCCATGCATACAAAAGCTCTCAGATAGTGGGGCACCTCTTGCACAGGCTACAGGAGATAGGGTCAAATCTCTGCAGCCATCTCAGCCTCCCTAGCTGGACATGGCCCACAATCACTAGGGATCCTAAAACAGGATCCTACAGCCCCAGTAATCTCAGGGTGAGACACTGAGGAGGGCAATGCCACTGAACCCCACTTGTTGTTGCTCTCACTCCCTTGGGAATGCACATGACATGCTACTGCCACTGCCAAACACTTTGGGCACCACCTACACTCCATGAGGGCCACTGCCACTGCCCAGGACACTGCAACCAGGAGCAGCCTGCACCACCTCCCCAGGAGTCTTTGCCACCGTCAAGGACCCAAAAACTAGACACCATCTACAGCCCCTGCCAATTGCCTCCATCTCCCTAGAAGCACACGCTGAATACACACCAGCACACCCACTATCAAGGGAATAACGGTCAGCACACATTGAGGAAAGAGAAGCAAGCATCCAAAAAAAAAAAAAAAGCCTGCATGCCCCACCCACCCAAAAAAAGTAAGCCCTCATAAACTACCAAGGAGTGCTCACACATATAAATAGTGCTCCAAGACCACACTAGCCATTTTCCCTTAACTCACAGAGTAAGAAAAACATAAGCAAAAAGAAGCAGCTCAGGAAATATTCCCAGTTAGGAAAATAGGAGAATTCCCCTGAAGGAGCAAACAATGAAACAAGCCTCTGCAGTCTAACAGACATGAGTTCAAAAAGGAGATAGTGAAATTATGAAGAAATTAAGAGTTGATATGAAGGAATTAAGAGCAGATATGAGAAGTAATGCAGATTACTTTAGAAAGGAAATAGAAACTATATGGAGGAGCCAAGGAAAATTAGAAAATTCATTTGCAGAGACACAAGTTGAGTTAGGCACTGAACAAAAGAATGAATAATGCAGAGGAACACATTAGTGACATGGAAGACAGAATAATGGAAATCACCCAATCAGGGCAGCAGACAGAAAAGCCAAATGGAAAAAAAGAAAATGAAAGAAATATAAGAGATCTATGGGATTAAATAAAGTGGGCCGATCTAAGCATAATAGGGATTCCAGAAGGAAAAGGAAAAGAAAGGGGAACTGAAAATATATTGGAAAAAGTTAGGCTGAACACTCTCTGTATTCAAAGGAAACAGATCTCAAGATACAGGAAGCACAGAGGGCCCCAAACAAGTTGAACCAAACAGACCTACACCAAGACATATAATAAAAATGGCAAAAGTTAAAGATAAGGAGAGGATTCTAAAGGCAGCAAGCAAAAAAAAAAAAAAAAAAAAGAAAGAAAGAGAGATAATTATAAGAGAACCTCCATAAGGCTATCAGCTAATTTCTCCACAGAAATGGTACAGATCAGAAGAGAGTGGCAAGACATATTCAAGGTTCTAAAAGGAAAAAATGTGCATCCTAGAATACCCAGCAAGTTTACCATTTAAAGTAGAAGGAGATATAAAGAATTCCTCAAACAAAAACTAAAAGAATACAGCAATACTAAATTTTAAAAGAAATACTGAAAGTGTATCAATATTTCTCCCCTAAATAAAAAGGAAGTAAGAAGATATAGAATGGAGGAAATCACAACTGGAGAGCAGTAACTTAAATAAGCCAATGTACAGGTCAAAAGAGGAGGGGGGAACCTAATTGAGAAATCTATGATAAACACAAGGAACAGCAAAAGGGTGAACATGAAGAAGTGAAAAAGGACATCAAAAACTTAAAATGTCAGGAAGGAGAGTAAGAAAATCGAGACTTTTAAAGAATGTGTTTGAGTCTATATGAATGTTTGGCTAAAGCAAGCAGATATAGGAAGGGGATAATTTATTTGAAAAGCAGGGCAACAAAATTCAAAACCAAACAATACATTCACAAAAGCTAAAAAGAAGAGGACACAAGCATAAGATAAAAGGGAATCGTCCAACAACAAAAAAAAAGAACAAAGGAGAAACATAGATCTACTGGAAAACAAGGTTTAAGATGCCAATAAATACATATTTACGAATAATTAACTTAAATGTCAATGGACTGAATGATCCAATCAAAAGACACAGACTGGAAGACTGGATTAAAAAAAAAGAGACTATGATATGCTGCCTACAAAAGACTCAACTAAGGGCAAAGGAAACATATAAATTGAAAGTGAGGGAATGTAAAAAATTATTCATGCAAATGGAAAGAACAGGGAAAGCAGTAGTGGCAATACTCATATCAGAAGAAAATATGAATTTAAAACTAAGGCAGAGTTTCCATCATGGCTCAGTGGTTAATGAACCAAACTACCATCCATGAGGATGTGGGTTTGATCCCTGCCTCACTCATTGG